>NC_057711.1:75426782-75449019 GCF_004010195.1 Chiloscyllium plagiosum | reverse complement strand
CTTGAGATAATTGGCAACATTGCATTCGCTTTCTTAATCACGGACTCAACCTGCATGTTTACCTTTAGAGAATCCTCAACTAGCACTCCCAGATCTCTCTGTACTTTGGCTTTACGAATTTTCTCACCGTTTAGAAAGTAATCCATGCTTGTATTCTTATTTCCAAAGTGCAAGACCTCGCATTTGCTCACATTGAATTCCATCAGCCATTTCCTGGACCACTCCTCCAAACTGTCTAGATCCTTCTGCAGCCTCCCCACTTCCTCAGTACTACCTGCCTGTCCACCTAACTTTGTATCATCGGCAAACTTCGCTAGAATGCCCCCAGTCCCTTCATTTTTCCATTTAAAGAACTGGGTCCTCCCAACCCTCATCTATCAGACAGAACATACAAACGTTTCAAAACTTACCAACAGATTTAAGATCAGTTTCTTCCCTGCTGTTATCAGAATTATGAACAGACTTCTCGTATATTAGAGTTGATCTTTCTCTGCACCTTCTCTGTAGCTGTAACATTTTATTCAGCATTCTGTTCTATTACCCTAATGTACATATGTAACGTATGATTTGTCTAGTTAGCAGGTAAAACAATACTTTTGACAATAATAAATCAAAGCAAATAATTTTCAGGTAACATGTACAAGGATGTGTGTGGATATATATGTATATACATTTCTGTGCATTCAGATAATGCCATGGTGACCAACATGACCAGGTCTAGTCCTTGTCAAGTCATGATAGCTGTATTATGTAACTTCATTCTGTGGTCTGAATTTTGTCATTGAGATGAGTTCTGAATGTAAGTTTTCTCACTGAGCTGGAAGGTTCGTTTTCAAATGTTTCATCACCATACTAGGTAACAACATTAGTGAGCCTCCAGGGAAGCACTGTGGTACGGCCCACTTTTTTATTTATGTGTTTTGGTTTCCTTGTGTTGGTGATAATATTTCCTGTTCTTTTTCTCAGGAGATGGCAAATGGGATCCAAGTCAGTGTTTATTGATAGAGTTCAAGTTAGAGTGCCATACTTCTATGAATTCTCATGCATGTCCCTGTTTGGCTTGTCCTAGGATGGATGTGTTGTCTCAGTCGAAGTGGTGTCCTTCTTTATTTGTATTTAATGATACTGGTGAAAGTGGGTCATGTCATTCTGTTGCTAGTTGATGTTCAGGTATCCTGGTGGCTAGTTTTCTGCTAGTTTGCCCAATGTAGTGTTTGTTGCAGTTCTTGCAAGGTATTTTGCAAATGACATTAGCTTTGCTTGTTGTCTGTATAATGTCTTTCAAGTTCATTAGCTGCTGTTTTAGTATGATTTGTGATACTGAATGACAGCACCAATCCAAGAAAACCTAAACACGAATAAAAAAGTGGCTATACCACCAGTGCTAACTCTTTAAATTTTCATGAGTCAAGGAGATAGATCATTGGTTCTGCCATTGACAGAGTACCAAGTGTCCCACTGATCTTGATCAGCTGCACTCCCAGTAAATTATGCCACAAAACATTGAGTTGCAGGATGCAGATGAAAGTCTTGCCAATGGGGCACACCACCAAATGCCTTTCTCCAGAAATATCTGTCCCAAATTGGATACTGGTTAACAAGTGATCTACAAGAGCTAACTTCAATAGAATCACAGCTATATAATTGTTGCATTAGTTGCTAAAACTAATGCAACAATTTTTTAACTTTTTTAAAAAAAGACTGCCAATTGTAGTGGCAGTTAAAACTCAAAACTGATCAGTCAATTTTTTTTGTCAGATAAGATTAATAAGGGATGTTAAACTAAGATTTCAGGTGCACATTAGTCTTGATCGGACTGAGAAGATGAGGAGGCTTGAGAAGCTGAAGAACCTACGCCTGTTTCTCTGCTAAAATTGCACCTCATGGTTTATCCTCCAGCAGTTGCTACAATTTTGGTATTCCTAGCACCTACTGGCTGGAAGGTGTTGATCATGTTAAATTTTGTTGGAAGTGTCACGGAGATGTATGAAAAGAATTCTCACAGCACTCCCTCAGAAAAATATTGTGGGGGAGGGTTTGTGATTTAAAACATCTCCCCCTTTCTGTGATGGATCTGAAGCGACATTTTGATGGAGACGTTTAGAAAAGCTGACTCCGCGAGGATTTCTTGGAAATCATGATGATGACTCTCTTTTAATTAGCAGCTGAAGATCAAATCCATCTGTTTGGCTGTTATTTGGAGGGATATAAAATGTTAATGGTTTCATACAAATTGATGAGACAGGGCTAACTAGGATAGCTGGCTAGTTAGGGAATTGTGGAATCTGGATCTGTCATCAGACAGCATATTGCATACATCCAGATTTGAGTGCACTGGTGACAGGATGCATTCTAAGCATTTACAGAAAACCAGCAAATTAATTCTTTCACTTGACTGCTGTTAGTGTTGTGATCTTATGATTTGATTGATGCTATATTATTTACCTCAAATGCCAAATTATTAAAATTAGAACTATATTGTGCAATGACACATCATACAGATTTCTGCCAATTTTGATGCAAAGGATCTCCATCTTCTGAATATTGCCCAAAGTATAGTTCACAAACTGTTGCTTTCTCTCAACTACACTTGCCAGTACCCATCCTTCACATTGAGGGAAGTAAAGGCCTTTTCCATGGCAAGCTGTAGCAAAATATCTTCAAATGGTTGACATGGGGCAGCGAGTCCTTTTCAATGTTTGGAGATCCTTTGAATGTACACAAACTCAGTTGTTTTGTTGCTACCATGCTGTTAATCCATTCTGTCGGAGTTGGCGCTTTGTTGATAGATTCCTTCTTTTCTAACTCTACCTTGTCTTACAGCTTGGAACTGAGGGCAACTGGAACTCTCCTTGCCAGATGCTAAGTTATTCTCTCATCTACTTCAAGATAAAATTCACCAGGGAGACTTCCAAAAGCTGAAATAAGATAGGTTAATGATTGTTTGGGATTTATTCATGTTAAAATGGCTTAGTGGCCTTTGAAATGCTGTAGTTCTCTTCTGAAAGATGCATAGTTGATTCTGCAAGCTTTAGATTTGCTTCAGACAAGTTAGGTGGATTTTGTTTAACATCTATTATCTGGAATGCCAGATCTTCATTATTCCCATAGCTCTCAGCTTCATTCATCCCTGTTGATGAGCATAATTTTAAAAATTTATTCACAGGATAAGGGTGTCACGAGTTAGGCCAGTATTTGTTGTCTATCCTTAAATTTGCCCAGTGGGCAGATAAGAATTGACCGCATGGCTGTGGGTCTGCAGTCACATGTAGGCCAGACTTGTGAAGGATGGCGGTTTCCTTCCTGAGAGGACATTAGTGAACCAGATGGATTTTTCTTGACAATGGATTCATTGTCATCATTAGACTCTTAATTCCAGATATTTCTTTAATTTGAATCCAAATTCCAACGTGGAATTTGCATCTGAGCCCCGAGAGTATTACCTGGATCTCTGAATTAACAACCTAGCGATATTATGGCTAGGCCGTCATCTCCCCTATCATATATATGTTAACACATTGCTCCAATGAAGCTTTTCGGGCTTCATGTTTCACCATCTCGAGCTGCTTTGCCTCAAGTCTGCAAAGCTTGTGTTGCTGCATGAAACACCAATATTAATTTAACATTTCAGATTCAATTGATGCTCTCCTTCGCAGACAACATTCTACCAGTAACAAACCATTAGACCTATTGTATGGTGTAGAGTGATTTACCGGAACTATTGGCTGACATCAGTCTAGCAGCCATATTTATAGGTTTACTTTGCAAAATAATTCAGTGCTTCTTGAATTATAGCTCAGTTTTCCCATGTTAGGCAGGCTTTCTTTTCTTTTTGCATGTTGTTCTGTAATGTTTACACAATGTATTCTGGACTTCATATTTTTCAAATTTCTTCTGCAAATTTTCTTCCTTTTGTCTTCCCATGTATTGTACTCATTTAGCCTGCAGTGTGTCACAGCATAATACAAAGCCTTTTTAAAAATATCATTAATGCAGTCAAGCAGATGATTTACTACCTCAAAGCTTCTGTCCATGCCAAGAACTTTTAAAAATGTACACTTCTCCTGTTAGCAGGGGTATACTCTATGAAATGTTTTACACCAAAGAATAATTTTACCTTTGATGAAACAAACAGTTGTCCAAACTCTCAAGATTCAGCAAGATGTATCATTGCTATCTTGCACACTGATAAATAGCTTGTCTCTCCCACAGCACTGATGCTGAACACATACTGCTTAAGTAATAGTATGTGTTCAAAGTATGTATGTAAAATCTCGAATATTTCTTCTATCTGGATTATCTGCTACTCAGTCAGGTCTAGGCAGCAATATAGGTTGCAGAAAATATTTCTTTAGCATTTATAATCAGGTTATTATTCTTAATTGCTCGGTCTTTTTATTTACATCAGTGGCTATTTCATAGTTTTGCTACATTGTGGAAATATTTCAATTCTACTTCACAGCTTCAATTTCCTTAGCAACAGGGAATCAAAGTTCACAGCCATCCTGACTCACCCAGCATTTACAAGTTGCAGATTGGAGATTTTAATTATTCCTTGGTGTTTTTGCAATAATGAGCTTTGAAAATTCACTGAGGTTTAAAATATTTTTGACATCATGTTTTAAGCAAATGTGATAATGGTAGGCACAATCTAATGTGAAAACAAGCCAAAGCAGGATTTTTCACATGACTATGGAAGCCAACCAGTACATTACGTACAATTATATTTCTCCAAATAAATTCACACAGTCTAGGGCCAATTTTTTTTAATTGCAGTTTTCGACAATATTCATTCAATCAACATTACATCAAAATATACTGGATTGGTTCAATTAATGTACTGTATAATCTTACTAATCGTTCAGTTACTTGACTAATGTTTGCATGACTACTGTTGTGATCTCAGCAGATATTACTGGACAAGTCAGATCCCAGACTGAAATCTGGCTTGATAGATCATATTTTGTATTTTTTTGGTTTTACTAAAACATAAGCATGCATTGCTGCAGATTTCATTTTAACAATAAAACAGGAGTTCATTGTGCAAAAGGAAATAGAATAAACAAAACTATTGTGCAAAAGGAGATTAATAGAATTTAAGTAAAAACAATGTAAGTAAAAAAACGTTTGTAAAATCTCTTACCTTTAATCTCAACAGCATCAGAGATTATAGTAACCAGATATGAGAGTGTGAACGGTCTCGGCTTTATCACACATCAGGGTCGACTTAACAGCTGCTTCAATTTCTGTTCCTGAGAAGCTTACAGACTGGAGTTTTTGAGCCTTCATGCAGCAAGTGTAGACTTACTCAACTCTAAATAACCCTTCAGGGTTTTAACCAAGCAATCTGATCTGGAACTTTGAAACTAAACAGTTTCGCCTGAGGTAACTTATTTCTTAATTATAAACCATTTCCTTTCATCAGGACTAACTGTTTTATACATCCACTTTCAGCTAAAACATCCACAAAAATGAAACCCCAATGTTTTTCCTTCCAAGCTGTGTTTACCACAATGAAAAAAAGTAATCTGACTCGAAGCTGAAAGCTTAATGCACAACTGTTTATATTACTCACTTGTAAAAACACATCACTATGGTTACAGAAATAACTACAAGTTGATCATAAACTCCAGTTCAAAACATTATGCCCATAATTCAAAGTTAAGTTCTAAAATAAATAATATTAAAATATTAATAAATCACATCTTATGCACATTGCTCAGATTAGAACTCAACATTCCAGCTTCTTTGTTTCCAAATATGTTCTACTAGGTTGTTTGACAAAACCTCATCGACCTGACTTCTGCTTTCTTCCCATACACTTTGTTCCCTTTCTCCCTAATACGTTCAGTATTTTCTGAATTATTCATTCCTCCCCACCACTCCCCCCACTTCCCATCAATTGTTGTAGTTTTCTGTTGTTTTGGCAGCTTTTATACATTTAGCCCATTATACAATTGAAAAACTCTAATTTGGGAGATATTGAGTGCAGGGTTTGAATTTCCTGAATATCCACTGGTAATTCAAAGCTAAATCTGTACGAACCCTAAGAAATTTGACAGTGATATTTTACAGATAATTAGATCAAAGGAAAAAGTGACATTTTCTCAGGTGCACATACCCTCCCTCCTTATACTCAAAATTCTCATAATTAAAGAGTCTGTAGATTTAACTATTACACATTTGTGAACGACATCAATTGCCAAACTCATTTAAACAGTTGTGGATTGATTATTCAAGCATGCTCAGGTTACCTTCTAGAGACACTCCTGGAGATTATCTCAAAGCAGCTCAGTTATGAAAATGGAGGTAAATATATAAACATAGATTAGATTACTTACAGTGTGGAAACAGGCCCTTCAGCCCAACAAGTCCACACCAACCATCCGAAGAGCAACCCACCCAGACCCATTCCCCCACATTTACCCCTTCACCTAACACTACGGGCAATTTAGCATTACCAATTCACCTAACCTGCACATCTTTGGACTTTGGGAGGAAACTGGAGCACCCGGAGGAAACCCACGCAGATACGGGGAGAATGTGCAAACTCCACACAGACAGTTGCCTGAGGTGGGAATTGAACCCAGTCTCTGGCGCTGTGAGGCAGCAGTGCTAACCACTGTGCCACCCCAAGGAGGAAACCCACACAGATACGGGCAGAATGAGCAAACTCCACACTGAGTCACCTGAGGCAGGAATTGAACCCGGGTCTCTGGCGCTGTGAGGCAGCAGTGCTAACCACTGTGCCACCGTGCTGCCTGTATCTTATGTTACAGAAATATTTCAATGTTACTACAGACTCAGTGATATACCAAGAGAGATGGATAAGATAGCTTAGTAATAAGCCTTTCCAGGCTTACATGTACAGATGAATAATATAAAAGAGACATCCAATGGAGACTTACTAATACTCACTAAAAATGAAACATACTAGATGCAGGATATGGTCCATCAAGCTCTATGGTAGTTCAGAAGCGCTTTTGAAGGTCAAATAATTCACATGGTCCATGTCTCTGATCAAATTAGTGACAAAAACTACACAAGGAGCAGAATGTTTTTACTCAAAATGTGAATCGAAATTAGAACTTATGCTCAGATTTATAATTTTCAAGAATACAGGAGTGCATTATGCTCAAGATACTTTAAGAACATCATGCAATGCAGTCTCTTGATAGCTTCAAAGATGTCAGAAGTTATAAATGGGTCACATCATTTTTAGCCATTCACTATGCTGAAAGTTTATTTATTTGTGAACAATGTATTATAAGGAGTCTTCAGTGATTGGTGTCATATCCTGAAGACATCAGGATATGACATCAATCCCACACCAAAATCTTATGTTTGCACTACTAAAATTTTTGGGTTATTGCACTAGACATTAAGTTTTTTTAAAAAGTCATTCCTGTAAGTGAATCCCATGTTCCATAGAATCCAGAATGCATTTTCCAATATTTCAGAGAAAGCATGAGTGGATTGGATCTAAGAGCTGGATCTTAAAGAGGGACTACAAGCAGATAGTGGGGAATAGAGGAGAGAGCTGCAGGGAGGGATTCTGAACATAGTGCTGAAGGCATAACTGCCAGCAACATGGTGAAGAGGGGAGAGTACGATATAAAAAGAAAATACCATTGGTATTATAAAATCGTGTCCACATAAGAATGTTTTACATTGGTGACAGTTTAGTTTAGACAACATTACAGCAGCATCTGTCTCAGTTCTCCAAACTTGTATTGCAAAAGCTGGCTGAACCTTTTTGTTATACCAGAATATCAATGAATACTGCTCTGTTATGATGCAAGCTTACTAAGTTCCAGCAATAAAAGTTCCATATGAATGTAGAGTAGAATAACTGCAGAGAGCACTCTATAGTGTATCGAGTTTAGAAGTAGGGTGAAGGAGTTAAATATATTAAAATGGGTTTCAATGAAGGCTGAATAAAAAGAAAAGAAATTATCATGAACCAGAACAGAAAAAAATGCAAGGCTATTCCAAATCTAAATGAGAAACAAAGATGGAACAAAATGCCATTTCAGGGAATTAGTTACCACAGTTCTAACTGAGCTGCAGGGCCCTGTGCTGGCATTGTCTCACTAACAGGGGTCCACATGGATTTGTCCCAGAAGGAAATGGAATCAAAAGATTAGAACAATAATTGACAGACTTACATTAAGTGACAATCAAACAAGAATGCAAAGAACATCCCGACAGCATATTGTGTTTTGAAGTTGCAATTGCTGATTGATTTACATTTTCCTATAGTTCTTTTTCAGCATGCACAGGGAATTTTAAGCAGGAGCGAGCATGGATGGGGCTGTAAGTGGCTTTCTTTTATCATTTTGCCAAACAGATGGGATGCTGTTCACACATCAAATGCTTTTTATTTCTTTTTGTTGATTTCAGCCAGCAACTTGTGAAGCAGGAAGCCAATGCACTTTGAACAAAATTTGAACAATATTGTTTTTCTGGATACATCTGTTGTACTGCACAGGAAGTGTTGAACAGAACATTATTATGGAGAAGTTGAGAACCAATTTTGGTCAACTATAGGAACTAAATAAGTTTAATTTAGGAGGCAAGTTGTGGATACTTGGTTTGTTCTCCTGCTGGTTTAAGTCTGTTTACTACAGTTGAAGGCTTGATGCTATATATCGACATAAATAAGTCTGTTCAGCTGTACTCTTATTTCTGCAAATTTTGGTGTACGTCACATACATTGCACCCAGACTGTTCACAAAATCTGTTTGAAATGCTTTCTTAGTGCATTTTCTTTTATTTTCTGTGTTACCTCACTATGTGCCATTTCTCCTTTCAAGTATTATGCAACCTTGTATAGTTACAACGCTCAGACACTCAGTCAGTACTTCAAAGCAGGCCAGTGGGAACAGATTTTATGTCTGAATGGTTTTTGAAGAAGAGATTTATTTTTAGACCTCTAGGGAAGTGAGACATCCAACCACTGCAAGATTTTCAAAGAATCAAATCCATATCCCCTTCCCATTCTCTGTGAATGATTAATAATCTAGTACCTAAGAAAGTCTGAAATGGGAAACACCAATTAAACCAAGATTCTGCAGCAGTCTTCATATGTACAGATCTTTCAACCACATGTGCCTTGTCTCTTTTGCTTCTGAGGGGGAATTTAGTGGACAAGCAGCATAGTCAATGTAGAATGAATTTCTTAGGCTAACTTGCTACTGTGTTTGTGAACCTGCAGTGCAGACTGAGCAGGTCCAAAATCCTTAAAATCAAATTCAACTTTCAAAACTGTCAACTCTTGGTTCCTGGAGTGAATTTGAAATTCTGGAAGCTTTTTAAAAGGCTGCACTCAAAATGCTAATATTTAAGATAAGGGCTCAGGCAATTAATTATAATCTATTGGCATCGATGGAGGTTTGGTTGATGGGCAGAGGCTAGGAATAGATTTAAGTGGGCCGTTAAACCTACTGAAGTGTCACAAGCATAAATGCTAGGGACGCAGCTATTTTCTTATACACTTTTTTGAGATGTGTGCAAGGCTGGCTGGGCCAGTGTTTATTGCTCATCCTTAATTGCCCTTGAGAACGGGGTGGTGAGCTGACTTCTTGAACTCTGCAGTTCATTTAGTGCAGGAAAACCCACAATGGAGAGTGTTCTAGGATTTTGAATCAGCAACAATGAAGGAATGGTGACTTATTTCAATTCCAGGATGATGAGTGGCTTGGAAGGGAATTTTTTCATGTATTTTTGTCCTTATCCTTCTAGGTGGTAGTGTTGTGGGTTTGGTGAATTTCTGGAGTGTATCTTGTTACTGTGCACTGTTGGTGGAGGGAGTGAAGGTTTATGGATGTGGTATCAAACAAGAGGACTGCTAGGTCCTGGACGATGTGACACTTTGAGAGGTGTTGGAGTTGCACTCATCCAGTCAAATGGGAGAATTCCATCACAATCCTTGGAGATTTGTGCCTTGGAGATAGCGGAAAGCCTTTCAGGAGTCAGGAAAGGAGTTACTCACTGTAAGAATCGTTAGCTTCTGACCTGCTCTTGAAGTTGTGGTATTTACACAGCTAGTGTAATTTCTTCAATGGTGACCCTCAGGGTGTTGATAGTGGGGAATTCAGTGATTGAATTTCAAATGATATTCCAGGGACAATAGTTAGAATTTGATAGAGATGGTCATTGCTGGCACTTGAATGGTGTGAATACTACTTGCTACTCTTTAAAACCAAAACCTGGAAATTGTCCAGGTCTTGTAGAATTTGGACTTGGACTGCTTCAGTATCTGCAGAGTTCTGAACGGAACAGAACTTTGCGCAGTCAATATCCCCACTTCTGACCTTATGATGGTGGGAAGGTCATTGATGAAACAGCTGAAGATGTTTATGGTTACGAAACTCATGCAGAGACAACATTGTTCTAAGATTACTAATTTCCAGGTATGACTCCAATCAACTAGGTCCAAGTTGGGAGGAGGACATGTAAACAGATTAAATGATTGCATACAAAGTGTAGCAGATACACTATAATGTGCACAAGTGAATGATTTTTACTTAGAGTAGAAAAAGCAGATTATTTAAAAGACGTGAAACTTTTTGATGTTAATACTCAGACAACTTGGTGTGGTTGTATGAAGTATGTAGATATTTATCATGCACATACACCTCACAAGAAAGTAGGCAAATATCATGTTGGCTTTTCTTGCATGGAACTGTAGCCCAACAACAAGGAAGTTTTGCTGCATTTGTATAGCAGTAATGAGATCATGTCTGGAATACTGGGCACAAGTTTTGACCTCTGTATCCAAGGAAAAATGTTTAAAATTCCTTCAAAAGAATGTGGATGTCACTTGCTACACCAGCATAACTTAATTGAGTGTTTTGAGGAAGTTACCAAAAGGATTGATGGCAGAGCAGTAGATGTTGTTTGGGTTTTAGTAAAACCTTTGACAAGGTTCAACATGGTAGACTAATTAATAAAGTTAGATCACATGGGATTCAGGGTGAACTTGCCAACTGAATACATAATGGGCTTAACAGCAGGAGACTAAGTGGATTGGAGGCCTGTCACCAGTGGTGTTCCACAGGGATCAGTTCTTGGTCTTTTGGTTGTCATTTAAATAAGTGATTTGGATGTAAATACAGAAGACATAGTTAGTAAGTTTGCAGACGACAGCAAAGTTGGTGGCATTGTAGACAGTGAAGAAGGTTTTCGAAGATTACAAAGGATCTTGATCAAATGGGTCAATAGGTTGAAAAATGGCAGATGGAGATCAATATGGATAAATATAAGGTATTGCACTTGGGTACAACAATCAAGGGTAGGCCCTGGGTAGTGTTGTGGAACAGAGGGACCTTGGGGAGCTGGTACATTATTCTTTGAAGTTTGCATCACATATAGACAGAGTTGCTAAAAAGGCATTTGGCATGCTTGCCTTCATTATGAAGTCCTTTGAGTATAGGAGTTGGGAAGTCATGTTGATGTTGTACAGGACATTGGTGATGCCTCTTCTGGAATACTGTGTCCAGTTCTGGTTGCCCAGTTATAGGGAGGATATCATCAAGCTGGAGAGGGTTTCAAAGAGATTTACCAGGACGTTGCCAGGTATGCAAGGTTTGAGTTATGAAGAAATACTGGAACTTCTCCCCCGAGTGGAGCATAGGAGGTTGAGAGACGACCTGACAGAAGTTTATAAAATGAGAGGTTTAAATAGAGTTAATGCTAGTAGCCTTTTCCTGAGAATGGGGGCATTTCAAGAATAGCAGACACATTAAGGCGAGAGGAGAGAGACATTTTAAAAAGGCATGAGAGACATTTCCTTTTCAAAAAAAAGAGGGTAGTTTGCATATGGAATGAACTTCCTGAGGAAGTGGTGGTTGTGGGCACTGTTGCAACATTTAAAAGACATTTGGCGAAGTACGTGAATAGGAAATGTTTGGAGGGATATGGGCCAGGAGCAGGTAGGTGGGACCAGTTTAGTTTGGGATTATGTCCGGCATAGACTGGTTGGACCGAAGGGTCTGTTTGTGTGAGGCATGACTCTGTGTATTGCCTTCCACATCCAACAGAAATTTTCCTGCACTTCCACACAATCATCTACTGCAACAGTTGCATCTGATATAGTCTCCTCTACACTGGGGAGACAGGACGCCAACTTGCGATCGTTTCAGAGAACATCTCTAGGACACCCGCACCCACCAACCTCACCAGCCTATAGCTGAACATTAACTCCCCCTCCCACTTCACCAAGGACATGCCTGGGCCGCCTCAAATCGCCAAACTCTAACCACCCGATACCTGGAGGAAGAATGCCTCATCTTCCGTCTTGGGATACTTCAACCACATGGGATTGATGTGGATTTCACCAGTTTCTTCATTTTCCCCTCCCCCCATCCTATCCCAGTCCTAACCTCCCAACTTGGCACTGTCCTTTTGAATCATCCTACCTGTCCACCTTCCTTCCCACCTATCTGCTCCACCATCCTCTCCGACCTTTCACTTTCATCTACCTTTTGAATTCCCAGCTATTTCCCCCCCCCCCAACACCCACCATCAACACCCCCCCCCTCCCATTTATCGCTCAGTGCCCTTGGCCCACAAGCCTCATTCCTGATGAAGGGCTTATACCCAAAATGCTGAGTGTCCTGCTCCTCAGATGCTGCCTGACCGGCTGTGCTTTTCCAGCACCACACTCTTCGATTCTGATCTCCAGTATCTGCAGTCCTCACTTTCTTCTGTGTTGCCTGCCTTAATTGCTCTCAAGAAAATGGTTGTGGATTAGAGGGTTAACCAGGCCTTCACTCTAAGTACTTGGCCTGTGCTATGGAGCTATGTCAGAATAATGTCAAGTTACGCAGACTGGGACCGGGTCTGTAGGGTTCAGAGATGTTCTCTTATCATCTGATGTGTAGTTATATGTAATAAAGGTTGTTGACGCTTATTGACATGGGTATAGAGTAGAAGGGTGGTGGTGGAGGGTTGTTTTTCAGACTGGAGGCCTGTGACCAGTGGAGTGCCACAAGCATCGGTGCTGGGCCCTCTACTTTTTGTCATTTATATAAATGATTTGGATGCGAGCATAGAAGGTACAGTTAGTAGGTTTGCAGATGACACCAAAATTGGAAGTGTAGTGGACAGCGAAGAGGGTTACCTCAGATTACAACAGGATCTGGACCAGATGGGTCAATGGGCTGAGAAGTGGCAGATGGAGTTTAATTCAGATAAATGTGAGGTGTTGCAATTTGGGAAAGCAAATCTTAGCAGGACTTATGCACTTAATGGTAAGGTCCGAGGGAGAGTTGCTGAACAAAGAGACCTTGGAGTGCAGATTCATAGCTCCTTGAAAGTGGAGTCACAGGTAGACAGAATAGTGAAGACGGCGTTTGGTATGCTTTCCTTTATTGGTCAGAGTATTGAGTACAGGAGTTGGGAGATTGGTTCGGCCATTGTTGGAATATTGCGTGCAATTCTGATCTCCTTCCTATTGGAAAGATGTTGTGAAACTTGAAAGGGTTCAGAACAGATTTAAAAGGATGTTGCCAGGATTGGAGGATTTGAGCTATAGGGAGAGGCTGAACAGGCTGGGGCTGTTTTCCCTGGAGCGTCGGAGGCTGAGGGGTGACCATATCGAGATATACAAAATTATGAGGGGCATAGATAGGATAAATTGCCTAATGTCCTTTCCCTGGGGTTGGGGAGTCCAGAACTAGAGGGCATAGGTTTAGGGTGAGAGGAGAAAGATATAAAAGAGACCTAAGGAGCAACGTTTTCATGCAGAGGGTGGTACGTGTATGGAATGCGCTGCCAGAGGAAGAGGTGGAGGCTGGTACAATTGCAACATTTAAGAGGCATTTGGATGTGTATATAAATAGGAATCTCTATGACTCTATGACTATGACTAAGTGAGCCACCTTCTTGAAGCACGATAGTATATCTAATTTGGGCAACCAAGAGACAGTGAAGGACCAACTATATAGTTCTAAATCAGAACATCGTGTATTGGGACAGAAAATAGGATTTAGAACAGGAAAGCTTTTGACAAGTTTGAGAAGTGAAGAGAATTTGAGAATTACAATAAGACTTTAAGAGCACAAACATAGCAGCAGAATCAGGCCATTTGGCCCATCTAGACTGCTTTGCCATTTGATCATGGCTGATATGTTTCTCAACCTCATTCTCCTGCCTTCTCCCCATAACCCTTGAACTCCGTACCAATCAACAACAGATCTCTGTCTCAATGACTTGGCATCCCAGCCTTCTACGGCAATGAGTTGCACAGATTCACTATCCTCTGACTGAAGAAATTTCTCTTCATCTCCGTTCTAAAGGATCTTTCTTTACTCTGTGGCTATGCCCTTGGGTTCTAGTCTCTCCTAGTAGTGAAAACATCTTATCTACATTCACTCTAACCACGCCCCTCTGTATTCTGTAAGTTTCAATCAGATCCCCCTCATCCTTCTAAATTCCAACAGGTACAGACCCAGAGTCTTCAACTGTACCTCATGACAAATATGTCATCCCCAGGATCATTCTTGTAAACCTCCTCTTGATCCCCTCCAATGCCAGCATATCATTCCTTAGATACAGGGTCCAAAACTGCTCAAATTATTCCAAATGCAATCTGACCAGAGCAGTACATCGCTGTTCTTGTATTTTAGCCCTCTTGAAATGAATGTTAATCAATGCTTTCATTGTATTTGCCTTCCTAACTGCCAACTGAGCCTGCAGGTTAACCTCAAGAGAATACTGAAGGAGGACTCTAAATTCCCTTTGTGTTACAGATTTCTGAAACCTCCCCTATTTAGAAAATAGTCCACGCCTCTCTTCTTCCTACAAAAGTGCATAATCTCATACCTCCTCACATTGTAATCCATCTCTCACTTCTTTGCCCACTGTTCAAGTCCTTCTGCAACCTCTCTATTTCCGCAACACTACCTGTCCTTCCATCGATCATTGTCATCAGTAAACATAGCAATAATGCCCCAGTTCCTTCGTCCAGATAAATCCCAGAAATGCCCAGGGTGTGAACAATTAATGTTTCTAATTTGATTCAAAGTATAATTATACTGTGATCTGTCCCAACCTGTATAATAGGGTATTCAAATTAAGACAAAACAGAAGCTTTGGAAACAAAAAGTGAATAAAATATATCAAAGGGGGGCATTAGGTTGGTCACAAAAAAATTCAAAGTGATGAATGCGTCAATGGTAGAATCTTTCAATAGTGTAGTATTAGACAGAGGATGCATACATCAACAGCGTTTGAATTAGACTAGGTAGCACTTCACCTCGGCGAAAGTGAGGACTGCAGATACTGGAGATTAGAGTCAAGATTAGAGTGGTGCTGGAAATGCACAGCAGGCCAGGCAGCATCCGAGGATAGGGAAATCGACGTGTTGGGCAGAAGCCCTTCATCAGGAATAATCTGAATGATAGGGTTGGAAGATTTGCAAGATTGTTAATGAATTTGAGAGTTCCACCAACTTTGGATTTGAGGTTGATAAACTAAAATCTTTAAGAAAAGCCTTAATTCCTTGTAAAGTAGCCAGAATCAAGCATCCAGTGAAATAGTGTTCAATTGCATAACCCAATGAAATAAGTGCAAGTGAAACTAGACGTGAAAAACAGCAAAGTTTTGTTATTGGAAAGTCTGTAAATTTGAAATTTATGTAATTGGGTTGCTATTATATTCCTTTAATGGAACATAACCTCTCAACTAAAGCAATTAAGTATTGTTGAGATTAGGCAGCAGAAATTTAGAGAATAAAACATGAATTGTGAGAAAACTACACAGGTCATTTGCCCTACAAAAATTACAAGATTTACTAAAAGCAAGAGGAATGAGGGATGAGGAATACAATGAGATTATGGAAGGAATGAACAATAAATGTGAAATTTGTATGAAATATCACAACACTGTCACAGCCAATAATAAACCTGTCCTTCAGTGTTGCTGGGTCAAGGTCCTGGAATTCCCTCCCTAATGGCACTGTGGATCTACCTACAGCTCTGCAGCTGTTCAAGAACACAGGTCATCACCACCTTCTGAAGGGCAACTAATGACAGGTAATATACTGGCCCAGCCAGTGATCCCCACATTCTAGGAGTGGTTTTTTTTTAAAAAATCATGAAGTAGTGGCTACGAATTTAATGGTGTGAGGTAAGGAAAATTAAACTTTCTTTTTACATTTTGTAGAATTGGCAACCAGATATAGTCAGTTGACAATAAAACACAGAAAAATAAAAAAACTAATTATGGATAATGTAATGGAAGGATGGATAGGGACTAAATTTGGACCACTGACAAAATTTCTCATTGATAATGAGGGAGCTTGTTAATGATAAACTTGGAAATGTGTGTGCAAACATACACATTATAGTTATGAATCCGGCTGCAGAACAGGGTGTGTGACTCATGGCTCATATGATTTTGGCAATTATTGCTAATTCACGACTTGTTGTGGATGCTCAGACAATATACTCCAAATCAATTTGAGTGCTGTCAGTAAAGTGATCAATCACTAGTTTGGGAAGGGACTGCAAATAGCACTTTTTTTTACACCTATAGTGGGCATGCCGGGTTTTCAACCGGGGATGATGGATTCAGGATTCAGACATTGGGCAGCTAGGGGTGTGTCTGGCATGGGTGATTTATTTGAGGGAGACACAATGATGTCTTTTGATCAGTTAACTCGGAAATGAGCTAGCTAGCAGGGACTTCTTTTGTTTTTTTCAAATTAGAGATTATATTTAAAAAAAAAACTACACTTTTGACTGATCCCTACAAATTTGACAGAGAAGAGGGTACTAAGTACTAAGAACACACTTTCTGTCAGCACTCTATCACCTGCTTGGGGGGTGGGGGGGTGCGGTCCCTCAGAGGAGTTTGAACAGCTTTGTTGATTATGGGAGAGAGAGTTGGGTGTCGAGATCTCCTCAGAGGCATAGGAAGATATTTGGGAAAACACAAGAAAGATCTCGATTTGAAATAGGACCCAAGCTTTATAGTTGAAGATTCTCCACATGATCTACTTGGCTCCTTATTGTTTATCAAAATTTCAACCAGGAGTATCTGCAACTTGTCACAAGTGTTAAGTGAGTGTGGGTACTCTTACTCATTGCTTCTGGTCCTGTGGCAGACTCTGAGGATACTGGAGCACTGTGGCAAGTGCAATAGAGAGCATTTTGGGACGAGGGTGGAGAAGAACCAGATTTCTCTTATTCTTGGCTTGCCCAGTTTATTCCTTGTAGATGCGCATAAGAAAAAAAAACTTTTCAAAATTTTCATTTTCTGTGCAAGAAAGAATATTTTTGTTGGGTGTCTGAAAATCATCCAGGGTTGTCGGGTTGGTGTAAGATTGTTATGGAGCATATGTACAAAACTGAGAATTTTTGGCAGACATGGAGACCTTGTTTGGACTACCTGGGCACAGATTTGTCTGCTACACTAATAAGGGCTTTAACGATTGTGTTTTACCAGTCTAAATATCCTGGGCGAGGGGGGTGGGGTGTTGGGGGGGGGGGGGTGGGGGGGGATCTGCAAATGTATGAATGTGAGAAAATTAATGCTCTCGAGATTTGAGAGCAGTGTTTTGTTTTGCTGAGCCGTATTATTGTTTTTAATTCATTTGTTGTTAGTTATTATTTAGTTAAGTAGTTAGTTTGGTTTAAAATAATTTATATATATCGATACATTTATACATGAGTGCGGTTTGGGTTTTTGTTCTTTGTACTGTTTTGAATTGTATTGTTTTGTATTTGTTGTAATATCAAAAAAATCAATTTTTCAACAAAAATATATTTATAAAAAAAAGAGATAGATAAGCTCTTGATTGCCAAGGGAGAAGCAGGTGGGAAGATTACAATTGTGAAGTGGAGGTCGGGGGATGGGGGAGGTAATGGTAACTGCAAGGGATATAATATGATAAAGCATGACTGGAAAAGAGGTTTTTTTTGATTAGATTACATTACAGTGTGGAAACAGGCCCTTCGGCCCAACAAGTCCACACCGACCCGCCGAAGCGAAACCCACCCATACCCCTACATTTACCCCTTACCTAACACTACGGGCAATTTAGCATGGCCAATTCACCTGACCCTGCACATCTTTGGACTGTGGGAGGAAACCGGAGCACCCGGAGGAAACCCACGCAGACACGGGGAGAACGTGCAAACTCCACACAGTCAGTCGCCTGAGGCGGGAAATGAACCCGGGTCTCAGGCGCTGTGAGGCAGCAGTGCTAACCACTGTGCCACCGTGCCGCCGCAAGAAGAGATATTTTCCACAATCAGAAATACCCTGGTGCTGAAGAACAACGTTTCTGTGGCCAGCCGAGAAAAAAGCTCACCGGATATGCTCAGCTGGGTGGGAAATATGCACTGGTGCACGTGTGTATAGACAGGTTGGTGGTGACCTGGGGAGGCGTGAAGCCAGCAGGGTTTACAGGATGGACTCACCAACACACATTTAGGCAGAAGGTGCAAGTGACGAGTTGAGGGGTGGAATGTGTAATAGGGAATTAAATTAAAAGGCTTTGCTGTCTTTTGTGTCATGTGAGTGCTACAGTTTAGAGGTTAACAAGTTTCACCACTTGTCTTTTGAGAGTGAGTCTTTGCTTTCCAGTAAATGGAATATTTAGTGTCCATGAAGAATTCTGGTGAAAGTCTCTAATGATGGACACTATTACATAAGAGATGCAGTCAGTCAGTTTGGTGACTGAGTCAAAACACTAAGTGGTGTAACTCCATAGGGTTGAGCGAAAATCCCCATGGGCCAAAATCCTGGATTTTCAAATAACTTTTCAAAGTGAACAAACAAACAATGCAGCTGGGCTACCCACTGGGAAAGCACACAGACACACAGATAGCTGCCTGGAACCACTGTTCAGCCCGAAAATCCAATTCACACCTCAAAACTGAAAGGTCAACCAACCAGACCTAGTGCTCTAAATTGAAACTTAAACTTACTCTTCAGGCTACCCCAACCCAGACATTATGGGGTCGATACAGATATCAAGACATTCAACTTCAATCAATATTGAGAGAGAGAGAGAGACACACACACCAGAGTGAACCTGCACATTTACTGCCTTTGCTGTTTGAATGCATGTATCACTGGACATCGGAGTGCACCTGGGAAAATTACCAAACAGTGAAATTCACAACTGATCTTGAAGGAACTGTTTGGGCGAAGTTCACAGCACAGAATCAGATGAGTTAATTGTTTTAAGTGGCCTACAGAAAGTCTGCAGTAGTGAGTAGAGTGGGTTCTTTCTTGATTATATGTTTTTTGAGATATGTCTCTTGATTAAACTCAAAATATAAGCCGTAACTATTAATCTAACCTGGGGCAGTGTTTTGTAGAGGAATAAGATGGCGTTACTTCCTGGGTCTGTACATTGTGAAGGAACAAAAATGACCTGTGATATGTGATATGTGCTTCATGTCAGATGTGGGAGTTTAAAGAGAGTTTAAGGGTTACTGCAGATTATATCTGCCATAACTGTAGTTGGTTGAGAATCTTATCAGATTGAATGGATTGGTTGGAGAGCCATTTAGAAGCAATGAGGAATTTGCAACAGCAACAGTATGTGATGGATAGCAGTTATAGGAAGGGGGGAAAGTCTCAGATACAGTCACATAGATGGGTTTACTCCAGGAAAGGTAAGAGAGGTAGGCATCAAGTACAGGTGTGTTCTGTAGCTATACCCATTTCAAACAAGTATGCTGTTTTGGAAAATGTAGGAGGTGATGGATTCTCAGAGGAACGTAGCATGAACAGCCAGGTTTCTGATATTGAGACTGGCTGTAATGCAATGAGGGGTTCCAAGAGATCAATTGTGTTAGGGGATTCTTTAGTCTGAGGTACAGACAGCTGTTTCTGTGGCCAGCAGCGAAAAATCAGAATGGTGTGTTGCTTCCCTGGTGCCAGGATCTAGGATGTCTCAGACAGGGTGCAGAATGTTCTCACGGGGAAGAGGGGCCAGCAGGAGGTCATTGTTCACATTGGAACCAATGACATCGGAAGGGAAAAGGTTGAGATTCTGAAGGATGATTACAGAGAGTTAGGCAGGAATTTAAAAAGGAGGTCCTTGAGAGCAATAATATCTGGAATACTCCTGGTACTACAAGCGAGTGAGGGCTGGAATAGGAGGATAGAGCAGATGAAAGCATGGCTGAGGAGCTAGTGTATGGGAGAAGGACTCACATTTTTGGATCATTGGAATCTCTTTTGAGGTAGAAGTGACCTGTACAAGAAGGACAGATTGCACCGAAATTGGAAGGGTACTAATGTACAGGCAGGGAGGTTTGCTGGTGCTACTTGTGAGGATTTAAATGAGTAAGCTGGGGAGGGGGGGGGTGTTGGTGGGCCCTAGGAGGTAGTGAAGAAAGACATCAATCGGAGACTGGTACAGTAGAGAACAGAAAAGAGTCAAACAGTCAGGGCAGGCAGGGACAAGGTAGGACTAATAAATCAAACTGCATTTATTTCAATGCAAGTGGCCTAACAGAGAAGGCAGATGAACTCAGGGCATGGTTAAGAACATGGAACTGGGATTTCATAGCAATTACAGAAACATGGCGCAGAGATGGGCAGGACTGGCAGGATACAAATGCTGCAGGAAGGATAGAAAAGGAGGCAAGAGAGGAGGGGTAGTGGCGTTTTTGATAAGGGATAGCATTACAGCTATGCTGAGGGAGGATATTTCTAGGACATTCAGGGAAGTTATTTGGGCGGAATGGAGAAATAAGACAGGGATTGTATTACAGACCTCCAATAGTCAGAGGGAAATTGAGAAACAAACTTGCAAGGAGATCTCAGCTATCTGTAAGAATAATAGGGTGGTTATGGTAGGGGATTTTAACTTTCCAAACATAGACTGGGACTGCCATAGTGTTAAGGGCTCAGATGGAGAGGAATTTGTTAAATACGCACAAGAAAATCTTCTGATTCATTATGTAGATGTACCTACTAGAGAAGGTGCAAAGCTTTACCTACTCTTGGGAAATAAGGCAGGGCAGGTGACTGAGGTGACAATGGGGGAGTGCTTTGGGGCCAGCGACCATAATTCCATTAGATTTAAAATAAAGATGGAAAAGGATACACCAGATGTAAAAGTTGAAGTTCCAAATTGGAGATAGGGTAATTTTGACGGTATTAGGCAAGAACTTTCAAAAGCTGAATGGGAGCAGATGTTTGCAGGTAAAGGGAAGGCTGGAAAATGGGAAGCCTTCAGAAATGAGATAACGAACGTCCAGAGAAAGTATATTCCTGTCAGGGTGAAAGGAAAGGCTGGTAGGTATAGGGAATGCTGGATGATGAAAGAAATTGAGGGTTTTGTTAAGAAAAAGAAGGAAGCATATGTCAGGTATAGACAAGATCGATTGAGTGAATCCTTAGAAGAGTATAAAGGCAGTAGGAGTATAATTAAGAGGGAAATCAGGAGGGCAAAAAGGGGACATGAGATAGCTTTGACAAATAGAATTAAAGAGAATCCAAAGGGTTTTCTACAAATATATTAAGGGCAAAAGGGTAACTAGGGAGAGAATAGGGCCTCTCAAAGTCAGCAAAGCAGCCTTTGTGTGGAGCTGCAGAAAATGGGGGCGATACTAAATGAGTATTTTGCATCAGTATTTACTGTGGAAAAGGATATGGAAGATATAGACTGTAGGGAAATAGATGGTGACATCTTGCAAAATGGCCATATTACAGGGGAGCAAGTGCTGGATGTCTTGAAACGCATGAAGGTGGATAAATCCCCAGGACCTGATCAGGTGTTCTATGAACTCTGTGGGAAGCTAGAGAAGTGATTGCTGGGCCTCTTGCTGAAATATTTGTATCATCGATAGTCAACGATGAGGTCCCGGAAGACTGGAGGTTGGTTAATGTGGTGCCACTGTTTAAGAAGGATGGTAAGGACAAGCCAGGGAACTATAGACCGGTGAGCCTGACCTCAGTGGTGGGCAAGTTGTTGGAGGGAATCCTGAGGGACAGGATGTACATGTATTTGGAAAGGTGAGGACTGATTAGGGACAGTCAACATGGCTTTGTGCATAGGAAATCATGTCTCACAAACTTGATTGAGTTTTTTGAAGAAGTAACAAAGAAGATTGATGAGGAAAGAGCACTAAATGTGATCGATATGGACTTCAGTAAGGCATTCGACAAGGTTCCCCATGGGAGACTGATTAGCACGGTTAGATCTCACGGAATAAAGGGAGAACTAGCCATTTGGATACAGAACTGGCTCAAAGGTAGAAGA
>NC_057711.1:75423365-75426296 GCF_004010195.1 Chiloscyllium plagiosum | reverse complement strand
TTTTTCACACAGAGGGTGGTACGTGTATGGAATGAGCTGTCAGAGGAAGTGGTGAAGGCTGGTACAATTGCAATATTTAAAAGGCATTTGGATGGGTATGTGAATAGGAAGGGTTTGGAGGGATATGGGCCGGGTGCTGGCAGGTGGGACTAGATTGGGTTGGGATATCTGGTCGGTATGGATGAGTTGGACCGAAGGGTCTGTTTCCATGCTGTAAATCTCCATGACTCTATGACTACTCTTAACTATCAGGAAGCAAATTGACCTCAATAGGGAACAGCATTAACACAATGGCAAGCGTAGATTTGGCACGAAGTTAACAAGCCCGCAATTAATAATAATTGCAGTCCCTGATCTAACCTGAGAGCTTTCCCTGCAGCACAGACTAGAAGGATCCCAGAGGCTACCACCCCAAGAGTGCTCCCCACAGCCATCTCCAGAAGAGGGATCTTAGTGTGATTCTATGAGAACTATCAGCACAGCTATCTCTGGAAGAGGGATCCCGATAGAATTCTGAAACCTACCAACACAGGCCTGTTATTTTAACCAGGGAACCAATGGTGACGGACCATGACCAACAGACCTGAGCACAGACAACCTCCGAAAGCTTCTGACCCAATAGACACCACAAGGCCTCAGTCACATCCGGAGGTGAAACCTGGCTTGCAAAAACCACCAGAAAGCAAGAAGAACCAAGTACTCACCCGATAAATCCAAAACACATCCTACCGCATCAGCAGACTCAACCCAGACTGAAGGCCTACACCATCCAAAGTCTTCATCGAGGGAGCGGGCATGGCAAGCAGGAGCAGCTACCTGTACTTCAAAATGACAAGTTCTCCTCCAGTGGTGAGCTTAATTCCAGAGAACCCAAAGAATCCAACTTAGCTAGCAGGGAGGGGGAGGTTGGTGCTTACAGTACAGGGAACCCCAAAGGTAGGAAGCCTTACACTTTGTGATTAAAAACCTGCTGGTTAGCTTCAAATAGTGTTTAACCTGTGTTCAATTTAACACTGACTTTAATTACAATCCTCTGCATAACTGTGTCAATTTCACTGTTTTTATTTAATTTGCTTTTTATTTTGTGTATTATTCTAACCTTCCTGTATATAAATAAATGAAGAGATTCTTTTGCCTTGAAACACCTGCCTACTGCCAGCTTCACTTCACATTCCCTAAATAAATCCAGTGTCAGAACTAGGGGTGATTCGAATCATCTAAAAGTCAGCAAATTACTAATCGTAACTCAGAATGCCTACAACTCATGGAATAGTGAGGCTTCAGCACCAGTGCGTTTCTCCTTTCACAGTTGCAGCCCTTTTCCATCTTGTTAAAGGCTCCATTCCCTCTTCCCCAGCAATATCCCCATCTCATCATGTAGGAGAGCACAAGATATCTGGTCAGTATGGACGGGTTGGACCGAAGGGTCTGTTTCCATGCTGTAAATCTTCATGACTCTATGACTACTCTTAACTATCAGGAGGCAAATTGACCTCAATAGGGAACAGCATTAACACAATGGCAAGCATAGATTTGGCACGAAGTTAACAAGCCCGCAATTAATAATAATTGCAGTCCCTGATCTAACCTGAGAGAGCTTTCCCTGCAGCACAGACTAGAAGGATCCCTTCCTAACGTAACTGACTAGATGTCAAAATATTCCTGAATATTCGTTTGATTCCTGGATGAATTTAGTCAAATTACTATCACAGGCAAGGAAGAAATATAGATCAAATAATTTGACTTTGTATAAATATATTTTCCTTGTGAGATTGGAATACTCAAGAGCCCAAAGGAATTACTAGTTGCCTGCAGTAAGGCTATAACTGTCAGCTGAGAATTTTGCATGAAACAAGGAATTATTGAAGAAATAAATAACAAAAAAGCGGATTCTGGAAGCAAGAGTGATTTAAAGCAACCTACTACAACTAAGAATGGTCAGAGACTATATACAGGCATAAAAACTAATCAGAAAAGCACTATCAACATAAAATTACTAAACTGAATATATTTGTCCAATGGCTATACTACCAGGCTTGAGGGAGAGATAATGTGAAGAAGTTAAACTCTTGAAATCTGCACAATTGTGGGAATGTGTCTGACGTGTCATGTAATGACTATTTTATTTTAAATTGTTTTAATAATAATGGTGGACTGGGGTGCAGTGGTACATCTTCATGCAATTTGAACTTGAGGTTTTAAAGTACAACATAAAATCATAAATGAACTATAGAGAAATCAGCTGCAGAAAGCAAATTTATCTCACAAGAGTTAAAAATACATTTGTGTTTAGAGACAGCGTAATTCAAATGGATGGAGCATATGAGCAAGCTGAAATATTTTGTATGTTTTAGTAGGCAATTATTTAGACAGTGGAGAAATTAGGATTAATGAAGTGTTTCTCCATTTTAAGCTCCAATTAAACAATTATAATTGAAGTTGTTAACACAGCATAGAGTCATAGAGTCATAGAGATGTACAGCATGGAAACAGATCCTTCGGTCCAACCCGTCCATGCTGATCAGATATCCCAACCCAATCTAGTACCACCTGCCAGCACCCGGCCCATATCCCTCCAAACCCTTCCTATTCATATACACATCCAAATGCCTCTTACATGTTACAATTGCATCAGCCCCCACTACATCCTCTGGCAGCTCATTCCATACACGTACCACCCTCTGCGTGAAAAAGTTGCCCCTTAGGTCTCTTTTATATCTTTGCCCTCTCACCCTAAACCTATGCCCTCTAGTTCTGGATTCCCCGACCCAAGGGAAAAAACTTTGTCTATTTACCCTATCCATGCCCCTCAATTTTGGAAACCTCTATAAGGTCACCCCTCAGCCTCCGATGCTCCAGGGAAAACAGCCTCAGCCTGTTCAGCCTCTCCCTGTAGCTCAAATCCTCCAACCCTGGCAACATCCTTGTAAA
>NC_057711.1:75387763-75423096 GCF_004010195.1 Chiloscyllium plagiosum | reverse complement strand
GCACTCCACTGGTCACAGGCCTCCAGTCTGAAAAACAACCCTCCACCACCACCCTCTGTCTTCTACCTTTGAGCCAGTTCTGTATCCAAATTGCTAGTTCTCCCTGTATTCCATGAGATCTAACCTTGCTAATCAGTCTCCCATGGGGAACCTTGTCGAACGCCTTACTGAAGTCCATATAGATCACATCTACTGCTCTGCCCTCGATCTTCTTTGTTACTTCTTCAAAAAACTCAATCAAGTTTGTGAGACATGATATCCCACGCACAAAGCCATGTTGACTATCCCGAATTGGTCCTTGACTTTCCAAATACATGTACATCCTGTCCCTCAGGATTCCCTCCAACAACTTTCCCACCATCGAGGTCAGGCTCACCGGTCTATACTTCCCTGGCTTGTCTTTACTGCTCTTCTTCAACAATGGCACCACGTTTGCCATCCTCCAGTCTTCCGGCACCTCACCTGTGACTATCGATGATACAAGTATCTCAGCAAAGCATTTCAAGAAAAAAGGGATCAAATCCACAGGTACACTGGTTCCCTGATAATGCTAAACAAAACTACACAGCTTTCATTTGCTTTATAATGTAAAAATCACATTAGTGTGCATTTGTTACCATAAGGGTGATACAGATTAAAATCAGTGCAAACAGCATGCTAAGGGATAATATATTTATCCAATAGCTATGCTATCAAGCTTGAGGGAGAGATAATGGGAAGAAGTTAAACTCTTGAAATCTGCACAATAGAGGGAATGTATCTATTGTGTCATGAAGTGGCTACTTCATTTCAAATTGTTTGAACAATAATGGTGGGCTGGGGTGCAGTAGTACATCTTCACTTCATGCAATTTAAACTGGAGATCAGCTTGGATTCCCGTTTTCTAGGAAGCCCAGCACAGAATGCTAGCTTTAGGGAGGCTTTTACCTTTATTTTTCTAATTTATACCTAAGATTTTGCACCTAGGTATCTTTGGTGCAGGAAATGATGACTTTATACACTTCGCTGTACTCATGTATCCCTGTACTAAACTTAATTCGAAAAAGGGATATCTTTTATTTTAACCTACACTGTCCAGTGTCATGTCAAAATCATGACTGGATTGGATTTTACTTTATCCCTTGACCATTATGGCAATGTATAAATTGTGGTGTAGTATTGCAGTTTTTAGGAATAGACATCAAATCTTCATTTTGAGAATTCTC
The DNA here is from genome assembly GCF_004010195.1 of Chiloscyllium plagiosum. Taxonomy (NCBI): domain Eukaryota; kingdom Metazoa; phylum Chordata; class Chondrichthyes; order Orectolobiformes; family Hemiscylliidae; genus Chiloscyllium; species Chiloscyllium plagiosum. Next base: position 75,421,891 of record NC_057711.1, on the reverse strand, counting down.
CAAAATGACATTGGATGTCATCATCAAGTTGAAATCTCTCTACCATTTATTTGTGACTTAATTTATTTATTTGAAATAATGTTCAATTCTAATAAAAACTAATACAATTCATTGTATTGAATGAGAGGCCATTGCCCTCTTTAATATATCTAATTATGTACTTGATTTGCGTAAGCACATCACTTTGTAATGGACATTTTAAGTAAAAGATTCGCATTAATATAATCATTTTTAATTAAATTAGGATATCTCAAAACAAAACAGAGTTAAGCAATTATTTTTGAAGGTACTGAAACAAACATAGCAACTTGTAAATAAAGTTTTTGAAAGACAAGAAAAAAAGAGAGATAAATGACGAGTTCATCTGTTTTAGGATGCGGCATGAGAAATATGTATTAGTCAGGTTACAAGTCATGTTTTGTGACATTTCAAATATGCTTAAATTACAAGCGAGCAATTATTTTTCCAGTCAATTTTCAAGGTCTCTTATTATGTCAGAGTCAGGAGCATTTTAGATGACCTCCCAGACTTGGCAACAGCTCACTGGTTGTGTACAAAGTAGATCATGGGAGAGTGGACATGGATGATGCAATCATGGAGAGACTGTGAAGGAATTGAGAGAGCATGCGAACTTTGGGTTAGGCAGCATAGCCTATGGGTGGGAATATGAGGGACAAAATCCAAGGAATCAGGGTTGCAACTGATCTCATCTCCCAGACAAAAGTGGGTCTTCTGCTCTTATGACATCTCCATCCATGTACCTTGGTGGCCACTTTAGGCAGTGAACATCTGCAGTTTTTTGTTTTTTTTTTGTTTAGCATCTTAATGGAGTTGAATTTGTGGAATCAGAAACTTACTCAACTCATGCTTCCTGTTTCCTTCACAAAGTTCAGCCCCTCGGTAAATTGTTGAGTTGAGCCTATTTCTATTGCTACTTCTGGCACAACTATAATGTTGTGGCATAAACTTGGAACATATCTAAGAACTCAGTACTGAATAAGTGCAAGGCACTTTAGGCTATCAACAATAGCAGAATTGTAATCCAACACAATTTGTAATTTATTGGCCTGGCATGCACCTAACTTTGCCATTATTGAACCAACCCTTGTTCAATGAGGAGTAATCCAGGAACAGTAGGTAGATTACAAATCTGTCAGTGTTATGAAATAACACTAAGCAGTAGAAGCAACATGCAACTAACAAAGTAAAGTAACTCAACACCAACATGTCAGGCTAAAGTTCTGGAGTTCTGTTACATTAGTTCCCTCCAACGCTAGCATACAGTGTCAGCAATGTCTTTTCTTTCCCCATCTTTTACTGCAATACAAGTGTAAATGGGCAGGCCAGTATTTATTAGGCAAAAGTGAGGATGCTGGAAACCAGAGTTTAGATCAGAATGGTGCTAGAAAATCACAGCAGGTCAGACAGCATCAGAGGAGCAGGAAAATCGACGTTTCGGGCAAAAGCCCTTCATCAGTATTTATTGCCCATCCTTAATGGTCCTTGGTTTTAGAAGCTATTGCAGACCCAACAGACATTAGTGAACCAGATTCATTACAACAATTGGCAAAAGCTGCTGTGGCTCATAGTACTGGGATTATGTTTATATTCCAGACTTCATAATTGAATTCTTCCTGTGGAGTATTTCCCAAGGTCTTTGGATTATTAATTCGATGAGTTACCACCATGCTACCATCTGTCCCTACCACATTCCTAAAAAAATCTACAAGGTGCACTGCAGTAACATTAGCAAGCAGATTTTATCAACTAGAAGGAATGGGGAAAACAGTTTTATAGGAACCTCCAAGTTATAGATCATTATTTGCAAATTACCAATCATTCATATTTGCTGGGCTAAAATCCTGGAATTCAATAATTCTGTCAATGAGTAGATGTATTGTATGGGGTTCAAGAAGACAACTGAACTCCCCACCTTTTGAAGGGAATTTAGGGATAAGCAGCATGCCCATCTCTTAAATCAATGGGAAAAATGAAGTTGGATATAAGCCAAAAACCCACACTGAAGCATTCAGCATGGCATGCAATATGTACTTACGTATCACTGGAAGAACAGCAAATATCAAATTGGTTAGTACTCATGTATCATCCAAAAGGTCCACTTAATCCAGATTAGGTTAATTATTACTGTGCAGAAGGCCATTTTGTCTCACTAGCTCTCCAAATAAACATTCCACTTAGCACCATCCTCCTCACCATCTGCACAAAATTCCTTTGCAAGTAACATCAACTCCCATGTTGACTGCATGAATTGCACTTACCTTTACCACAGTTTCAGGGTCTGAATTCATGACCATAACCGCTCATTATACATGAAAAAGCTTTATCTCGATCTCTTTTGCTTATTGGACTAAATGCCCTCTTGTTCTTTCACAAATGGGTCCACTCCACCCTCCTCTCTGACCTATCACCTCCATCCCCACCCCTATCCACCCATTGTACTCTTTGCACCTTCTCCCTAGCCCCACCCTGCTCCCATTTATCTCTCCATCCTGTAGGCTCTCTGCCTTCAGTCCTGATGAAGAGTTTTTCCCTGAAATGTCAATCTTCCTGCTCTTTGGATGCTGCCTGACCGGCTGTGCTTTTCCAGCACCACTCTAATCTAGACTCTGATTTTCAGCATCTGCAGTCCTCACTTTTGCCTTGCTATTTCTCCCTACCTACTCTGGCCTGACCCCTTGTGGTTTTGAATACGTTATCATATTTCTCGATCTTCAAGGAAAAGCAGTCCCAGCTTTACCAAACCTATTTTCACAACTGATGTTCTTCATCACTGGAACCAGTCTCATGGATCTTTCCCGCACTTCCTCTCATGCCTTAGTTCTTTCCTATTGTGCAGCATCACAACTGGACACAGTATTCCAGTTAAGGCTAAGCTAGTGCCTTACAAGTTGATAGGAGCAAAATACTGCAGATGCTGGAATCTATACTGAAAACAAAACATACTGGAGATCATAGTGGGTCAGGCAGCATCCATAAAGAGCAAGGTAATGTTTCGAGTCGAGATGACTCTTCAACACAGCCAACATGGTGTGGAGGGGGTAGAATTTATGCATTGGGCGATTGGTGGTGGGATGGGGGCGGTGGGGGAAGGAGGTGGAGTGCTGGGGACAAAGGATGTTGATAGATGAGTTTAAGTAATTGAAATGTGAGAATAGCAGAACAATGGAATCTAGCTGCCACACTAGAATGAACAGTGTCACACTGGGATGGGAGGTGGGGAGAGAGAAAAATGACATGGTGACACAGAATGCAACAAGTAATGCTAAAAGAAAGGGAAGGAATAGTGGTGTGCTCATAATCTGAAGGTGTTGAACTCAATATTAAAGTCCAGAAGGTTGTAAAGTGATAATCTGAAGATGAGAGGTTCTTCCTCCAGTTTGTGCTGTAATTCAGTGGAGCATTGTAGCATGCCAAGGACAGACAAGTGGGAATGTGAGCGAGACGTGGTGTTACAATGACCAGCTATGGTTCAACATAAACCTCCTTGCTCTAGTATTCTATGTCTGTTAAACTAGGATACTGTATATTTTGTTAATCACTCTCTAAACTTGTCCTTCAACATTTAATGGATTTGCACATATATAGTTCGGTCCCTCTCCTCAGATTTGTTATTTTTATTTTGGATTGTCTCTCCACGGTTCTTCCTAAGTAAATGAAACACATCACTTTTTCACATTGAACTGTGTTCACTTCACAAATTGGTCTGCATCCTTTTGAATTTCTACTCTATTCTCCTCAGATTATAAATGTTTCTGAGCTTTGAATTGTCTGCACATTGGTTCTTGGTATACAGGTGCAATTTCATTCATATATATCAGGAAAAGCAAAGGCCCCAACCCTGACAACTGGGGAACTCCACTACAAACCATCCTTCAGCCCAAAGAACATCCAATAACCACCACTCTGATTGCTGTCACTCAACCAAATCTATATCAGAAGTTCTGCAGTCTCTTTTATTCTATGAGCTAAAACTTTGCTCACAAGCCTGTTGTGTTGTATTATCTTTATACCGGAGTTCATAAGCTGATCTAACAGAAGCACCAAATAGAACTGATATTTCATCCTGTTGGGATACACAGAATTCCAAGGATGGTCCTGACTCCCACATTTTCTGGCAGCTAAATACAAAGTAATTTTGAAGAACTCAATACAAAATTTTGCCAGACACAATCCAGGCATAATGAGGTAAATAAAATCAAAGTGAAAAACTGAAGAAACAAAACTTTAAAACTTTATTTTCAAATTAATCATTCTAATAAAACTCTGCATTTCAGGCTGATATTCATACCACAGATGAAATCCCTGTTGAAATATTAGTATCATTTATATGACAACGCGTTCCCAGCAGAAGCCATGCTAAAGGGAGCATGTCAAAGAATTAGCACAACTGTAACAACAGTAACTGTGCTAATGTCAGCAAATTGTTTTAAATAAAAGGGTACAAGAATGCTACTTCCTTTCTCAGAATAAGGACATAGATGACGAGGCTAGTGTTCATTGCCCATTTCCTAACTGTCCTTGAGAAGGTGTTGGTGAGTGATATGAATGCTTTGGAGATTTCTTTCAGAAATGACTTTATATATCCCTTAATTTGAGATTGGAATGAAGTAACGTCATTCAGTTCAATGATCAAGAATGTTCTCCATTATCCCAGAATCACAGAATGGTTGTAGCGCAGAAGATGACCACCATTTGACTCACTGTGCTGACATGGATTCTCTGAATAAGAACTATGATGTGGTGCCAAGCTCCTGATTTGTCAACATAGTCCTGTACAAATATTTCTATTCAAATAACTTTTTATTCCCTCATGAATGTCTCTCTTAAACCTCAAAAGCATTTCCACCTCACTTTCAGGCACTCTGTGCATGGAATAAGATTTTTATCCTCACAGCGCATTCACTTTTCTTGTTAGTCATTTTATATTATGGCCTTTTACAAGCAGGAACAGAATTGCTGCTTCTCTCTCTGTTCCCTCATATTTTCTCTATTTATGTATTTCTGCACAATTTCTTAACATTTAGAGATGCCTATTACTTTCTTTCTCCGCTTTGCCTTTTCATTTCCTCACAAAGACATGAGTTGTTATATGATCCCATCTGATGGTATTACCATACAAGTCAGATTCCAGACTGATATCTGGCTTGATAGGCCATATTATCTTTTATTTAACAAAAAAAAGTGAACTTCCACTGAAATACAAGCACACAATGCTGAAGATTTCATTCTAACAATGAAAGAAAAATTAGAATGAACCAAGCTCTTCATATTCAGCACAAATTGAAACATTAAAAACATATGGTAAAAATACAATTCCATCTATTCCAACACCATCTGTAAAGTACTCAAACACCAGAAAATTCCCTTCTTGATTGTATCTATAGTTTTGATCTGTGTCCTTCAGTTCCATGCCTCAAGAATTATAGAGCCTTTTTCTTGATTCATCCTGGAAACGAGCTTAGAATTTCTCAGATTCAAATAACCCCTTCAGAGTTTAAACCAAACACCACTGATTTGGAGTTTTCAATTAAAGCACTTGCTTCCTAACTGTTCTAAACTAATTCCTCTCACAAGAAGGAACGGTTTCTTACATCTAAATTCCAACAGACTCTCACACACTTTTTCTCCATCTCACAAAACAACCTCCAGAATCTTAAGTTAATCATTAAAACACCTTATACATATAGGCCAATACCCACATGCCTCTAGTTCAAAATTCAAACTTTAAACAATTTTACATATTATATGAGGTATCTGATACATCTAATAAGTGTTAGGAGAAAGTGAGGACTGCAGACGCTGGAGATCAGAGTCAGAGTGAGGTGTTGGAAAAGTACAGCAGGTCAGTCAGCATCTGAGGAGCAGGAGATTCAACATTTTGGGAATCTGAACAATTAAGCATTTCTATTGAGTTAATAATAGTTAGTTAACACTTTTATATTTTAATCATAAATGTTGCAAGAACTCCAGACACTGTTCTCAAAACTTGAGATGATAACATACATGATCAACTTTTTAAAAGTGCAAATAGTGTTTTAGTGTTTACCCATAATTACAGTGTCATGGAAACTGGACTTTGATACCATTAGGAAAAGAAGATGCTGAAAGGTGGATCCTGGGTGGTAGGGAGTGGGTGGTGGCAGGGCAGGGAAGATACTTTTACAACTACTGAACGTTAATGTCAGTAAGGGTGGATCTGAACATTTAAACACCTCTATTTACAGTTAACAATAGTTAGTTAGTACTTCTATATTTTAATTGACAGCACATGTATTTATCTCTAGTCCCAGTCAGAATTTAATTCAGATCTTCTCCTCGCTGCTGCAAATGATTCACCTGGAACACATACAAATTATTGAAAGATTCAGATGGAAAATTCTTTTTCTTGTTCACAGAAAATAATAATTAGATGGCCGGCACTGCTGTTATAAGTGAAGATTATATTGTTCAATTTCCCTGAAAAAAATCCTCCTCCTACAATTACTGACTGATCTTTGATGAGATTTCCTTCAGTAGTGAATTACTTTCTCATTGTCTGGTATATTTCTTAATTAGAGACTGGAGTGAAGATAAGTGTCGTTTGAAAGACTCTGGGAACACGTGTGCAGCTAAGCAGCTGTGTTGCATTATATGGTAAGACAATATCTTGTTGAGCTGTCGACTAGAATCTTTAGTTTACAAAGCACTCATTAGGTTTGAGAATTAAGGAGTGATATAAAAGGTAATGACTGGCAGTTAAAACTGCAAAAGCCTCACACCCACCCCCACTATTTAACTCTCACTTTGATGAAGATGTTTAACTTGCCATCATATTGAATGGCAAATCTGCTGGCTAATGCAATCGATAAAGTGTTCATTGCTACCACTAATATTGTTCACAGCTTGACTGAAACCATTTTAGCCTTAGGGCCTTACAATAAAAGGTTTCTAGTTTTAGTGATCTTCATGCCTTAGGCCCAAAGATCACAGATGTAATGGATGTGGGTGTAAGTTGATTCAATATTGAACTCTGTCAAGTATCTGCCAAACAACAAATAGTTGTTGTTCAATGGAGCTGTTAGCCTCTGATTGGTTGCATCTCTCAGCGGTGGACTTTGAATCCCATGGTCTTTAATCCTGCAACTCTACTTGCCAAATGCCTGAATGGAACAAGGTGTGGTGGACCTTGTTCTAAAGGATTTTAAGGATTTAAAGGATTTAAGTGGATGTCATTCTGTTGCTCCAATTGGTAGCTGAAGCCCCTGACATCCACCCTTTTCCATCATAACTGGTTCAACTGAAAACTAAAGGCAGAGACTTAGAGTACAGAGGAAAGAGCTTGGAGGAATTGATTGGCCTTATTTTGTCCTTGACTGTTATTATGTTCCAACTATAGATAGCCACTGAGGACTGGTTTCAAACTTTCCTATTAACACAGGTAGTTGACTGCAGTTGCTTCTAATAGATTGGTAGCCTGCAGGGAAAACTGTAAATTTCCTCTTATAGTCAGCCATTTAGTGGAGATTACTTGCATTTGGGAAAAAGATCCACTGGAATGATTAAAAAAAAATCCTATGAAGTTCTGCTGCTAAAAGGACAAAGAATGATTGAGTTTTTTACTCCAATTTTCCCAATACATCTCATAAAAAAATGTAATCCAGACACTGATTTTGTTTTGTACAATTCTAATGGGCAACACAGAGAAAAACCTCTCTCACTTTTCACAATGCCAGCAAGCTGATGTGAGACATTAGTTGGGGCAGCATGATGGCTCAGTGGTTTGGCACTGTGAGGCAGCAGCCCTATGACCTGGGTTCGATTGCAGCCTTGGGCAACTGTGCAAGTTCTACATCGACATTCTCCCCACGTCTGTGTGTTTCCTCCAGGTGTTCCGATTTCCTCCCACACTTCAAAAGACATGCAGGTTGGGTGGATTGGACATGCTAAAATTGCCCATAGTGTCCAGGGATGTGTAGGTTAGGTGGATTTGCTATGGATATGGAAAATGCAGAGTTTTGAAGGGTAGGGGAGAGGATTGTGCCTGGGTAGGACGCTCTTTGGAGGATCGGTGGGGACTCAATGGGCTGAATGGCCCGCTTCCACATTGTAGGGATTCTATGAATTTGTTCCATTGGCTCTAACAGTTCCTATCAGATGTTGGATGCACAATACCTCTATTTTGATATATCTAAATATCATGAAAAATAAATCGATAGGAATACACTATAAAACATAATTTTCATCATCTGTGCCTTTGCAAAGCTATGCAGTTTATTACTGAGATATAGCATTATTTTAATATACAGAGAAGGACTGAAGGGAGTATAAAAATCTTGAGGTGATTGTACATTATTTGGTCTTTTAAAATAACATACAGGCCAATTTTCCTGGCTCGACTCTCCAATCACTAAATGGGAGAAGTATATCGAATATTAACAACAATCCAGGCCGAGGAATGCCGATATTTTCTTTCTTGGCCCATTTTGATTGCTGAGAAATAATCCCACAATAAGCCAGCTTTCTGGTCAAGATCTGGAGAATCTTTAAATACAGCCGCAGTCTTCTCAGGCAGCCAGCTACCAGATACCTTCTAGAATCTTGAATCATGCCTTCAAAATTACCAGAGATCCAAAGTCATCAGATCCCAGCTACCTCCAAATATCTTGGTGTTATTGTCATGAAGACAAATAAAAGTTCAACTTACTTGCCTGTTTTATTTGAATGGAATCTGCATGCAGAAGTATGCTCAAATTCTCCAGTCGGTGAAGACTGAAGGTAATCTATAACACCAGAGAGCTGTGCAGTGTATTTGTCTGACCCTGCTCTTGTTGTTTGGAATCATAGAATGGTTACAGCGTAGAAGGCAGCCATTTACGCATTGCATGTATAAAAGCTCTGTGCACCTCAGCTAACCCCTTTTCAATTTTCTTCTCCAGATAATTCAGGTAAACTTACTGTAGTCCCCGAGGACTGCTCCCTCATGAGAGATAGAGATAGAGAAAGATAAAGAGAAAGATGGTGATGGTTTAAGCTATGGGTCACCATACCACCGGGTGAGGGGTGAGGTTGAGAAGGAGAGTCCTTCATGGTAACCTCCCAGAGTGGGAATTGAACCCACACTGTTGGTATCAGTATACATTGCAAACCAGCATCTATTAGACAGCTCTTTGAAAATCACGATTGAAAGTGTCTCTGTTGTATTATAGGGCAGATGTCAGACAGGCAGTCTACCTTTAAGACAGCTAGATGACAGATGATATATAATGCTTCAATATAACAGGTCTCCATTTTACTCTCTGGACATTCAGCCAGTAGTTAAGCAAGCAGTCAGTCTATTAGTCAGTCATTTAGTCACTCAGTGAACTATGCAATAATGTAGTAATAATCTATGAAAGCATATAACCCATACTGGGAACTTATGGCAGAGTGTCCCTGCATTGAGACCAGAAGCTATGTATTCAAGTGCCATCTATGCATTGTAACGTGTCTGAACATAGAGAAATATCTATAAACCCAGGCTGTATCTATAAGTCTGAGATGTCAAAACATAGATAGTTGTTAATAAATGTCCAGATATCCATTTCATCATGAACCAAGCGCTTTGTGAAACCAAAAGAGAAAATGCTGGCAAATCTCAGCAGATCTGGCAGCATCTGTAAGGAGAGAAAAGAGCTGACGTTTTGAGTCTATCTGACCCTTTGTCAAAGCTGTACCAATAAAGCAGTTGTGGGAGGGGACCTGGGTAGGCCTGGAACAAGAAATGTTCCACATACCCCATGAAAAGGCAGGCATAGCTAGGACCCATGCGGGTACCCATTGCTACACCTTTGATTTGGAGAAAATGGGATGAGTTGAAGGGTCAGTTTGACAAAGGGCCAGTTAACTCGAAACATCAGTTCTTTTCTCTCCTTACAGATGCTGCCAGACCTGCTGAGATTTTCCAGCATTTTCTCTTTTGGTTTCAGATTCCAGCATCCGCAGTAATTTACCTTTACCTAGCGTTTTGTGATATATGTTACATGGACGACTATATAGCAAACCTTGAATATACTGGTCATACCATACTATCAAACAGAGGATGCTAGATCCTAACTGCTTACTACATTAAAATGGTTTTCCACAGAGTCATAGAAACATACAGCATGGAAACAGACCCTTCGATCCAAATTGTCCATGCCGACTAGATATCTCAACTTAACCTAGTCCCATTTGCTAGCACCCGGCCCATATCCCCCTAAACCTTTCCTATTCATATACCCATTCAGATGCCTCTTAAGTGTTGCAATTGTACTAGCCTCCACCACGTCCTCTAGCAGCGCACGCCACACACGCACCACCCTCTGCGTGAAAAAGTTGCCCCTTAGGCCTGCTTTATATCTTTCCCCTCTCACCCTAAACCTATGCCATCTAGTTCTGGTCTCCCCCACCCCAGGGAAAAGACTTTGTCTATTTACCCTATTCATGCCCCTCATGATTTTATAAACCTCTATAAGATCACCCCTCAGCCTACGACACTCCAGGGAAAACAGCCCCAGGATATTCAGCCTCTCCATATAGCTCAAATCCTCCAACCCTGACAACATCCTTGTAAATCTTTTCTGAACCCTTTCAAGTTTCACAAAATCCTTCCAATAGGAAGGAGACCAGAATTGCACACAATATTCCAACAGTGGCCTAACCAACATCCGAACAGCCTCAACATGACCTCCCACCTCCTGTACTCAATGCTCTGACCAATAAAGGAAAGGATACCAATCATCTTCTTCACTGTCCTATCTACCTGTAACTCCACTTCCAAGGAACTGTGGACCTGCACTCCAAGGTCTCTTTGTTCAGCAATGCTCCCTAGGACCTTACCATTAAGTGGATAAGTCCCGCTAAGATTTGCTTTCCCAAAATGCAGCACCTCGCATTTACCTAAATTAAACTCCATCTACCGCTACTCAGCACATTGGTCCATTTGATCAAGATTCCTTTGGAATCTAAGGTAACCTTCTTCACTGTCCACTACATCTCCAATTTTGGTGTCATCTGCAAATTTACTAACTGTACCTCTTATGCTCACATCCAAATCATTTATATAAATCCAAAAAGTAGTGGACCCAGCACCGATCCTTGTGGCACTCCACTGGTCACAGGCCTCCAGTCTGAAAAACTACCCTCCACCACCACCCTCTGTCTTCTACCTTTGAGCCAGTTCTGTATCCAAATGGCTAGTTCTCCATGTATTCCATGAGATCTAACCTTGCTAATCAGTCTCCCATGGGGAACCTTGTCAAACACCTTACTGAAGTCAATATAGATCATGTGCACCACTCTGCCCTCATCAATCCTCTGTTACTTTCTCAAAAAACTCACTCAAGTTCACGAGATATAATTTCCCACGCACAAAGTCATGTTGACTATCCCTAATCAGTACTTGCTTTTCCAACTACGTGTAAATCCTGTCCCGTAGGATTCCCTCCAACAATTTGCCCACCAACATCAGACTCACTGGTCTACAGTTCCTGGCCTGTCCTTACCACCTTTCTTAAATAATGGTATCACATTGGCCAACCTCCAGTCTTCCGGCACGTCACCTGTGACTATTGACGGCACAAATATCTCAGAGGCCCAGCGATCACTTCCCTAGCTTCTCACAGAGTTGCTGGTTACACCTGATCAGGTCCTGGGAATCTATTTACCTTTATGAGTTTGAAGACATCCAGCACTTCCTCCTCTGTAATATGGGCATTTTTCAAGATTCTGTATCTTCCATGTCCTTTTCCACAGTAAGCACTGATGCAAAATACTCGTTTAGTATCTCCCCCATCTCCTGTGGCTCCACACAAAGGTTGCCTTGCTGATCTTTGAGGGGCCCTATTTGCTCCCTAGTTACCATTTTGTCCTTAATGCATTTGTAAAAACCTTTTGAATTCTCCTTAACCCTTTTTGCTGTACTGATTTCCCTCTTAAGTATATTCCTATTGCCTTTTCACTCGATCTATCCTGTCTATACCTGACATATGCTTCCTTCTTTTTCTTAAGATTTGTTGCCATTCACTTTATATCTACGCCCTTTTATTATCAACCCTTCTGTAAATGGGAACAACTGCACCCTATTTAGTTCTATTCAGGCACTTCATGATCTTGAATTTCTCTATCGAATTTCCTCTTCTTCTAGGAAAGCAAACCCAGCTTCCCAAATCTGACATCTCTCAGCACACGAGCCATTCTATGTCTAATTTCTTCGCCTTCTCCAGTGCCTTCACATCCTCTAAAGCTAATGTAATGTTCACAATTGGAGTGTTCATGATATTAAAATGGAGGTAAATCAGTGTTTTATTAAAATTCAGCAAAATCACCTCTGTTTTGTAATCTACACTTCTATTTATAAAGGTTCAGGCTCAAGATCCTGCATAAACGTTTAACCTTCCCTCATCATCTGCAACAAATTGTAGATGCCCAACAGGTAACAATCAATTTCGCGGCAGAGGCAGACCTGAAAGAAGCAAGTCGTCTGAGAACAGCACAGACAGGAAATATTTGGCCTTTTAAAGCCTCAAATGCAGGTTTCTCAGGGGCAATAATATTTCAAATAGTAAACAATGGAAAAAGTGGGCTGAATCTTACCAAAGAAATTTGTCAGTTTTGTCGAATTTCAGAGAAGATTTCACTCCAGAAAAAGTCTAGCAAGATCTCTCACTGTGTCTTACTAATCTCACCACATTGATTACCCCAGGCCACCCTTCTCATTCAATTCTAGACTGATTCCATCACATGCTGTACCCAGAACAATGCAACACTGCCAGGATATCTTGGAATTCACTGCCATCTCTGGTGCCAGCATCAGGTTTGATAAGTTGTTCTGCCCAGACAAGAAACATTGGCCCAGAGTTGCCTTGTATGTTTCCTGATATTTGGCATGGTCATGGCAGAGAAGGGAAAATTGATGTGGTGGTAGGCTGACCTCTTTCCCCCAGGACCAGCTGACAAGGTCATGACCTAGCCAGCCTGATCCAAGGTTCCCACCTGGGTCATTTCAGTCTCAACCATCTGGAGGAATGCACAGCATTGCAGGAAGAAAGTCAATGACCTTCTCCACTCCACCAGCTTCTCTGATACCTCACATTAAACTCTGTCTCTGCCCCTTTACCCACCTCCTATTTTCCATCAACGCTCATGCTCCACCAACTCTCACTACTGCCTGCAACATCTCTTCTTTACTGTCACCCAGCAACAACATCACTCATGGTGCCTAATCACTCACTTGTGACACCTCCCCATCTGAATTAAAAGCAACAGCTATGCTGCTCACTTTCATCTCCATTAATACCCACCTCTCTCTCCCTACAGGAGTAAAACAACAGATAATCACAGAATCTGTACAATGCAGAAAGAGGCTCTTTGGCCCATTGACTCTGCACCTACTCTCCAAAGAGTATTACACTCAGACCCACCCTATCCCATCACCCCAAATTCACTACCTTAAATGTGGTGGATACCTGAACATTGAGGAAATTTGAGGAGACAGACAGATCTTTAATTCGGAATAGATTGAAGGATTATGGAGAGTGGGCAAGATGTTAAATTGAGGTCATGATGAGATCAGCCATGATAATATCAAATGGTGGAGCAGGTTTAAGGAGCTGACTTGCTTGTTCCTGCTCCTAGATCTGATATTCTAAGTGATTGTGGTCCCACACTGAACCCCTGTGGCACTCTACTATTTAGAGTTGTCAACCTGCAAATTCTCCATCTTATTCTGTGTCTTCTATCAGTTAACCAAACCTCTATCCAAGTTAATATATTAACCCTAACAACATGAGCTCTAATCTTATGAGCTAGCCTTGTATGATACCATATCAAATGTTGTTTGGAAATCCAAGTATATTGAACTACTGGTTCCCCTTTATCTCTCCTACTTGTTATCTCCTCAAAAAATTCTGATAAATGTTATTACACTTAAATTTTTTGGGGGCAAAATTCCAAAACAATGCAACGGCTTATAAAACAAGAATTCCTGCTCTCGGAATTCAAGGGTATCAGCTCCAACACTGAAAATACCTCAAAAACAAAACGAGCTCTGACAGCCATAACTTTTTCCTGTCCTCCATCTTAGATTACCCAGAATCCTCTCTGTCATAGTGTTACAGGATTGGATGGAGAGGAATTTGTTAAGTGTGTACAAGAAAATTCTGATTTGGTAAATGGATGTACTTATTGGAGGAGGTGCAAAACTTGACTCACTATTGGAAAATAAAGCAGGGCAGGTGATTGAGGTGTCAGTGGGGGAGTACTTTGGGGCCAGTGATCGTAATTCTATTAATTTTAAAATAGTGATGAAAAGGATAGACCAGATCTAAAAGTTAATGTTCTAAATGGTAGAAGGCCAATTTTTCTGGTATTAGGTAAGAGTTTCCAAAAGTTGATTGGGGCATGATGTTTGCAGGTAAAGGGATGAAATGGGAAGTCTTTAAAAATGAGATAGAGAGTCCAGAGACAGTATGTTCCTGTTAGGGTGGAGGGCAAGGCTGGTAGTTGTAGGGAATTGTGGATGATTAGAGAAATTGAGGTTTTGGTCAAGAAAAAGAAGGAAGCATATATCAGGTATAGGCAGCAGAGATTGAGTCAATCCTTAGAAGAGTATAAAAATAATAGGAGTATACTGGACGGAAATCAGGTGGGCAAAAAGGGGTCAAGAGATAGCTTTGGCAAATAAGGTTAAAGAGAATCCAAAGGGATTTTGTAAATACATTAAAGGACAAAAGGGTAACTAGGGAGAGAATAAAGTACCTTAAAGATCAGCAAGGCCTCCCATGTGTGGAACCGCAGGATATCAGGGAGATATCAAACAAGTATTTTGTATCAGTATTTACTGTGGAGAAGAACATGGAAGATATAGAACGTGGGGAAATAAATAGCGACATCTTGAGAAATGTCTATGTTACAGGTGGTGGTGCTGCTGGACATCTTAAAATGCAGAATGGTGAGTAAATCCCCAGGACCTGATCAGGTGTACCCTAGAACTTGGTGGGAAGCTAGGGAAGTGATTGCTATGCCCCTTGCTGAATAGTTGCATCATCAATGGGCACAGGTGAGGTCCCAGAAGACTGTGGGTTGGCTAACGTGGTACTACTATTTAAGAAAGGTGGTAAGGAAAAGCCAGGGAACTATAGACCTGTGAGCCTGACATTGGTGTTGGGCAGTTTGGATGGAGGGAATCCTGAGGGATAGGATTTGGAAAGGTAAGGACTGATTACAATTGTCAACATGGGAAATCATGTCTCACTAACTTGATTGAATTTTTTGAGGAAGTAATGAAGAGGATTGATGAGGGCAGAGCATTGGACGTGATCTATATGGACTTCAGTAAGGTGTTTGACAAGCTTCCTCATGATAGACTGATTAGCAAGGTTAGATCACAAGGAATACAGGGAGAACTAACCATTTGGATACAGAACTGGCTCAATGCAAGAAGGTGGTGGTGGGGGATAAAAGCAGACTGGAGGACTGTGACCAGTGGTGTGCCACAAGGATCAGTGTTGAGTCCACTGCTTGTTGTCATTTGTATACATGATTTGGATAAGAACATAGGGAGATATGGTTAGTAGATAACACCAGTGCAGTGGACAACGAAGAAAGCTACCTCAAAACACAATGGCACCTTGATCAGTGGCAGATGGTGTTTAATTTAGAGAAAGGTGAGATGCTGCATTTTGGAACGGCAAATCAGGACAGAACTTATACACTTAAATGGTAAGATCCTGGGGAATGTGCCTGAACAAAGAGACCTCGCATGCAGGTTCATAGTTCCTTGAAAGTGGAGTTGCAGGTAGATAGGATAGTGAAGAAGGAATTTGTTATGTTTTCCTTTATTGGTCAGTGCACAGAGTATGGGAGTTGGGAGGTCATGTTGCAGCTGTATAGGACATTCCAGGTTTGGAATACTATGTGCAATTCTGGTCTCCCTGCTATAGGATGGATGTTGTGAAACTTGAAAGGCTTCAGAAAAGTTCTACAAAGATATTGTTAGGGTAAGGTTTGAGCTATAGGGAGATGAAGAATTGGCTGGGGCTTTTTTCCCTGGAGTGTCGGAGGCTGAGGGCTGACCTTATAGATGTTTTTAAGATCATGAGGGGCATGTTTAGGGTGAATAGAAAATGTCTTTTCCCTTGGGAATCTAAAACTAGAGGGCATAGGTTTAAGATGAAAGGGGAAAGATTTAAAAGGGACCTAAGGGGCAAAGGGCAGTGCATGTATGGAATGAGTTGCCAGAGGAAGTGATGGACGCTGGTACAATTACAACATATAAAAGGCTTCTGGATGGGTACATGAATAGGAGGAGTTTAGAGGGATATGGGCCAAGTGCTGACAAATGGGACTAGATTAATTTAGGATATCTGGTCGGCATGGACTGATTAGACTGAAGAGTCTGTGTCTATGTTGTACATTTGACTTTGACTCTAAATTTCTCCTTCATGGAGCCATGCTGACTCTGTTGGATTATAATCTTGTATTTCTAAATGCCCTGCTGTCACAAATTTTGCAATAGAATCTCATATTTTTCATACTGACAGCTATCATGCTAACTGGCCTGCAGTTCCTAGTTGTATTTCTTCTCTTTTGGAATAAGGGTATTTTTCTAATCCTCTGTGATCTTTCCAGAATCTAAAGGTTCTTGGAAAGTTATCACCAGTGCACCAGCTATCTTTGTAGCTATTTCCTGGAATATCCTTGAATACAACCCATCAGATCCAAGGGACTTCTCATTCTTTAGCCCCATTAGTTTCCCTAGCACATTATCTTCATATTACTTATTACCTTAGTTTCATCTCCCTCATTTGCCTCTTAACTATTTATTATTTTTGGAATGCTATTAGTATCTTCTGCTGTGAAGACTAATGAAAGACTTCCTATTATTATTTCCTCAGCCTAATTCTCTAAAGGGTCTATGTTCACTTTGGCCTCTCTTTTCATATAGAAATTGCCTTTGTTTTTTTTGGGAATCTTTTATTGGTTTTTCACCAATTAGTTTCTGAATCTATAAGATTAGCATTAATTATTGCCACATTGTATGTTTTTCTTTCAATATGATACCAACCTAAATTTCCTTGGTTAACCATGGTTGGTATTGTAGAATCTTGCTTCCACATTGGGATATACTGTAGTTTATAAATTAATTTCTTAGACTTTTGTCATTGTTCATTGACCATCTTTTTTGCTATGCTCCTTTTGCAGTTCACGCCATCCAACTCTGGCCCTCATTGTTTTATAATTTTTCTCAATTAAGTTTAACATAATTGTTTCCAACCAAAGTTTCATTCTGTTGCACTGAATTCTAAATTCTAGCACATTATGGTCACTATTTCTGGTAGTATTGTGTGTCCTGAATTCCTTTATTACATCTGCCTCATTGCACATTACCAGATCCAAAATAATCTGATCTCTGGTTGAATCCACAACATATTGTTCAAGGAAACTGCCCTGAATACACTATGGTTTTTTTAATCATGCCAATTTGTTTTTTCTCAATCCACATGAAGATTGAAGTTTCCTATGATTAATGTTCTGCCTTTCATTATCTCCGGATTTATTCTCTGTCCTATAGTATACTGTTAGGAGACATATAGACTGCTCTGACTAGTGCATTCCTCCCTTTATTTGTTATGTCTATGGACATGGATTTTATATATTGTATTCCGATCCAAGATAATTTCTTGCTATTGCATGTATCCCAACTTACACCAATAAAGCTACCTCATTACCCTTTCCTGCACACTCTTGAAAAGTCACATACCTTGAATATCTATCTCCTAACTTTGATCTCCTTGGAACCATGTCTCCATTGTGGCTATGAGACCATACCTATTAACTTTTATCTGTGCCATTAACTCTTTTACTTTGTTCGGAGTACTATAAGAACAGAGCCATTCATTTTGGTTTTTTTTACCGTACTATCCTCAGCTGACACTTTTTTTTGATGTTCATACATTCTGCCCTGACCTATTCCACTCTTGGTGTCACTACCTAAATAGTTGTCCTGCAATGCCACCACATCCTTTTTCTTTGTGAGCTTACATTTCCCCTCTCCCAAATCATACCCTACCCCATCTATTTAATTTAAAGCCTTCTCTACAGCCCTCATTATTTGATTCATCATGACACTGGTTTCAGAGCAGTGAAGGGAAGCTCATCTCACCAGAACAGATCCTTTCTATTGCAGGACTGGTGTCAGTGCCCAATGAACTGAAACCCTTTTTCCCCACGCCAATCTGAACCATCAGGACTGTAGACCGGTGTGAAATATTGTGTATATTGTTCATTGGCAGTCACTGTGTTTTTTGTGAAGGAGCGTGTGTCAGAGGGCGGGGGGGATTCAGAACATAAACAGCCGCAATTTAATAGCAGTTCAAAATAATGTGTAGGAATGGTACATTTGGACAGACTATTTAAGAAACAATATGATGCAGTAGCTAAAGGAAACTGTAAGCTTTCCCTCATATTGATTTATAAAATTTTGAAAGCATTAAAGTCATGGTGCTCAATCAGGAGGTCTCCAACTGCCTTGCAGTCTAAGGAGGAGGTTTCAAAGAGTCCATCAAAAATTAGCAATGTGCAATATTTTCTCTAATGAGTTGAACTTGAGTAATTTAAATGATGAGTAACATATTCACATGAAAATGGAGGAAATTAATTTCCCTGCTTACAATGATTCAAATGAAAAATAAATCATATGAGATGAAACAAATTGAAAAGTCTAGCAGATTGCAGTCAGAAAGGGAACAATCCAGATGAGGGAAGCTTGGATTGAATCTTGAACACTAGGATCAGTGAGCTGTTTGACTCATGGTGGCTAGATGGCTGAGACTGCTCTCTTTCCAGTGGAACTACTGCACAGTGAATCCATTAACAATCCATGTACTCATTGAATAGCAGAGGGAAGAAAGAGAAGGATAACCAGTGAAGCTGTTCAAATTAGATATCTAATCAGTTTTATAAATTGAAATTGACCAAGCAGTTTGTTATCTTTAGTAGGGGAGGCAAACTCAAATGCTGTTGCTAATAGGCTAGAAAAAAGTGTTGTTATATCCAAATAACACACTGCTACTGAGTAAGCATACCAGGCAGCAATGCATATTATCTTATGTTATTTTGTTCATTCATGGAAAGTGGGCATTACTAGCTAGGCCAGTATTTATTGCCCTTGATAATGAGTTGCAGTCCATGGACCCATTGTGTGATTCGGGAGAAGTTGACAGAAATATCAATTGACAGTGTCTGAATGGTGATATAGTTTCAAGTCAAGAGTGGAAATTGCAGGTAAGGGTGTATTTGCTGGTCCTTGTCCTTCTGTGATAGAGGTCATGGGTTTGGAAGGTACTTTTGCAGATGCCTTGGTGAATTACTGCAGTGCATCTTGCAGAAGGTACCATTATGTGTCTGTTCTGGAAGAAATAAATGTTGAAGGTGAAGGGCAGGTATCAACAAATACAATTGTCCTTTTGTTCTGAAAAAGACATAGACTTGACATTTTACTTGTGGTTCTGACTCCACAGATGCTGCCAGACCTACCAGACCAGTTTCTTCAGTACTCTTGGTTTTTATTTCAAATTGCCAGCATTTGCAACATTTTGCTTTTGTTTTAGTGACCTTAGTTTCTGCTGTGTTCAGATACGATTCTTGTTATGCTATTGAATCATATAGCTGGAACAGGATCTTTGATAGTTGAATAGGAACTACACTAAGTTAAGGAATTTGGTCTTGGGAAGTTATTAAATATTTAGGACCATTAAGGTTTTAAAGCATTGAAGGAAGCTTTGTTGGAACAACTCAAAACTAATACTTCTGTCTCACGACTGATATTGTAACTGGTTTACCTTTGCTTATAATCATACATTATTTCCTTCAAGGCATGCCACTTCCTACTTCAACAATTCCTTGTGGGAAAATATCTCATGCTCTAACAACAATCAGTATAAGGAAACTTCAGCTAACCTCCCTACTTTATTAGTGAAGTGTAAAATTCATGAAATTGTCACCGACCCCTCAATCAGAATAAATAGACTACAGACTTTGCCCTATTTCGCCCTGTTTGGAGCTACAAGTACTGTTTGGAGTGCAAAATAAAGTTTGTGTTGCTGCACACACTTAATTTTGGTGAGGGTGTTAGAAATGTGGACTGGGAAGATGCAGAATAAGCAGACTCTCATGTCAATTAGGTTGCAATGTTGATTTGGCTCCAGTTATGCCATTTCACCCATGATACACCAAGTAATGCCTTCTCTTACCATTACAAAACTAAACATGCATTGAGTAACATGAAAGATACCCCATCACTGCTCTTTAAATCAACTTTCAGTTTTAAATTTATTAATTTATTGGCTGCTATGCGTCTTTTAGTGCAATAGAGTTGCTGATTTCTCCAGGAAGTGCTGACGAAGGAGAAAAGTTTAGCTGTCTTCAAAGGTTCTGTTCAGAGGTCTTGCTCCCAACTATGAAAACTGTAATTACCATTCATGTTAACTGGCACTACAACTGAGAAAAAGGAGGGGAGATTACACGGATATAACAGGGTTAAACCACTTTTGGAGGAGGGAAGAGAAAGAGGAGGAGAGCTCTAATCATAGAATACGTCCACCCAAGATTTGCAGACAACAGTTCCCTTACATGCAACCCAGAAAGGATAAAGATATGCATTGTCTCCATTTTACAAAAGAACTGTCAATAAGACCATAAGAAATAGGAACAGGAGTAGGCTATTTGGACCCCTTGAGCCTGATCCTCCATTCAATAGGATCATGGCTGACCGCACATTCCTCATATCTTCCCTTATGTCCTTTCCCTGTACCCCTGGATTCCCCTCCTGATCAAGAAACAGCATTAAATATACACAAGGACTCTGCCTCCATACCTTGCTGTGGCCATGAGTTCCAAAGATTCACAACCTTCCAAAAAAAGGAATTACTCCTCCTCTCAGTCTTAAATTGATGCCTCTTTATTCTGAGAATGCCCTCTACTCTCCCGAGGGGAAACATCCTCTCAGCATTTGCCTGTCAGTGCCTTTTTTTTTAGATTAGATTACTTACAGTGTGGAAACAGGCCCTTCGGCCCAACAAGTCCACACCGGCCCACCGAAGCGCAACCCACCCATACCCCCTACATTTACCCTTTACCTAACACGACGGGCAATTTAGCATGGCCAATTCACCTGACCTGCACATCTTTGGACTGTGGGAGGAAACCAGAGCACCCGGAGGAAACCCACGCGGACACGGGGAGAACGTGCAAACTCCACACAGTCAGTCGCCTGAGGCGGGAATTGAACCCAGGTCTCTGGAGCTGTGAGGCAGCAGTGCTAACCACTGTGCCACCACTTAAGAATTCTGTTTCTGTGAGACCACCTCTCATTGTTCTGAACTCCAGTGTCGAGTCCCAATTGGTTTAGCCTTTGATTATAAAAGCAATCCCTCCATACCAGGGATCATCTTGGTGAACCTGCTCTGAACTGCCTCCAATGAAATGATATCTTTACTGAAATAAGGGAACCAAAACTTCTCACAGTACTCATGTATGGTCTCACCAGCACCTCGTACAGTTGCAGTAGGAATTCCCTACTCTTACACTCCAATCCCCTTGAAACAAGGGCCAACACTCCATCAGTTTCCCCGATTACCTGCTGCACCTGTGTGCTAGCTTTCTGTGTTTCATGTGTCCTATATGTCCCTATGTGTTTGAATTTATGGCAGTCTTTCTCAATTTAAATAATATTCTATTCTTTTATTCTCCTTTCCAAAACAAATAACTTCAAATTTTCTGACAATATACTTAATTTTTGCTGACTTTCTAAATCTGTCTCTCTCCAACTTGGTTGTATCCCTCTTACAACCTGCATTTCCACCTATTTTTGTGTCACCTGCAAATTTGGCTGTAGTATGTTCACTTCATTCTTCTAAAGCTATTAACATATCTTGCAAGCAGTTGCAGTCCCAGCACTGATTCCTGTGGAACCTGAAAAAGAACTCCTGATCCCCAGTTGCAGTAATCTGTCCATCAGCTAATTCCCTATCCATGTCAATATACTACCTCCAACACCGTGGAGATAACCTTTTGGGAGGTATCTTGTTAGATGCCTTCTAGAAGTCCATCCTAGTTGAGTCTAGTTGAGTCCTCCTCAAAAACTCTACCAAATTAGTCAGACACAATTTCCCTTTCATTAAGCTATGATGACTATGCTTAGTTACATTAGGATTTCATAAATATTCTGCATAACTTCCTTAATATTTGATTTCATATTTGACTCCAATACATTTCCAATGATAGATGTTAGGCTAATTGGCCAATAGTTATCCACATTTTGCTTCCCTCCCTTTTTGCATATGGGGGTCACATTTACCAGTTTTACAATCTTCTGGTACTTCTCCAGAATCCAAAGATTTTTGTAAAATTACATCCAATGCATCTACTTCCTCCATAGCTACCTCTTAAGATCCATAATGCAAATCAGCTGCAGACAAGGAGATTGTTTGTTTTTAGCCCCATTCGTTTGGCTAATACTACTTGTGTCATGATAGTGATGTCACTAAATTGCTCCCCTGTTTTCCTTGGTATTAGTGGAATGTTCAAAGTATCTTCCACCATAAACAGTGATGCAAAATATCTGTTTAATTCCACCTCCATTTCCCTGTTCTCCTTAACTGTCTTTCCAGATTCAGTTTTTAAGGGGCTTAAGTTCATTTTGACCTCTCTCTTCTTTTCTTATAGATCTAAAGAAGTTCTTATTGTCAGTTTTTAATATTGCTCTTCAATTTGCCCTCAGTTTATTTTCTGTCTTTATTATCTGTTTGGTCCTCCTTTGCTGGATTCTAATTTCTCGGTCTTCAGGGCTATCACTGACTCTTGCCTCTTCACATGCTTTTTTCCCACCTTCATAACTAAAGATTCTAAGAGAGGGATAATCTAACCATGAACATGCAAGGAAGTACTTACTGGGATGTATCTTTACTGAGAATCATGAATTACATCCTTAAATATGTGCCACTGTTTGCTTATTTTCATGCCTGATAAACTATCCGCCCAGTTCACTTTACCAAACTCTATCCTCATTTAATTCTATTTCCCTTTAAGTTAAATACAGTTGTTTCCAACACAAATTTCTCATGCTCAAGCTGAATATTAAATTTCATAATGCTATGTTCACTACTTTCTAGGGGCTACTTTACTGAGGTTATTTATGAAATCTGCCTCATTATCCATTATCAGATCCAAGGTCAGAAGTCACACAACACCAAGTTATAGTCCAACAGGTTCATTTGAAATCACAAACTTTCGGAGAATAGCCCCTTTGTCAGGTGAAGTGACAGCAAAGCACACAGGCACAAATTTAGAGGCAGTGAGATCAATCCTATCATGTCTATAAATTCTATGCCTGTGCGCTTCTCTCTCACTTCACCTGACAAAGGGGTTACCTCAAAACTTGTGATTTCAAATGAACCTGTTGGACTATAACCTGATGTTGTATGACTTCTGACATTCTGGATCAGTGGTGCTGGAAGAGCACAGCAATTCAGGCAGCATCCGAGGACAGGCAAAATCGACGTTTCGGGCAAAAGCCCGATTGTCCACCATAGTCCAACATCAACATCTCCACATCACAGATCCAAAGTAGCCTGCTTCCAGGTGGCTTCATGTCACATTGTTCTAGGGATCTACCTCTGATGCACTTTATCAATTCATTACTATAGGTACCCTTTCCAATTTGATTAACTCAATCAAAAGAAGATTAAAGTCAACCATAATTATTGCTCTATGGTTTTGACATGCACTGATTATTTGTTGATTTATAGCCTTTCCCACAGACTGGCAACTGTTTGTGGATCTGTACTTTACTCCTACCAATATCTTCTTTCCTTGCTGGTTTTGCCTCCAGCCAGATGACTCTGCATGATTTGAACTTAGATCATCTCTCACAAATGTCCTCATTTGGTTTCTCATTAATAGTGCTACTCCACCAACTTTTCCATCACATTTGTCTCTGAAAAAAGGTCAAATATTCCTGAATGCTACATTCCCAGTTTTGATCTCCTTGTGACCAAGTTTCCATAACTTTGATTTTCACTGTCAGTTCATCAACATTATCCCAAATATTCATGCATTAAGTTTAAGTTTGTTTACTGTTGAATTTCTCTACACTTTTGTGGTTCCTTGATGAATTTCATAAATATATAAAATCAGTGAAAATAAATAGTGAGCGCCATACTACCACATGAAATATCATTGAGCAGATCATTAGGATGCCTAATCAACTCTTCAGCTGTCTGGACTGCTCTATAGCAACTCTAATACAGACCATCATGAGGGCGCATTCCTTGCAGCAGGTATACAACAATAGTTGAGAAGGAGCCAAAAGAATCAACCAATGCATACCTTTTCCATCTATGATCATTATCACAGTTGGATGAGCCAATGAACACAATCCTAATTCCCTGCTCATCAACAGTCCCAAACTGCAACCTTCTTTTGTTGCCTATCACATTGTGGTTAGGATGGTAATGTTGAAATATAAAACCCTTATAAAACAAATAATCCAAAAATCAAATATTCCACACAGAAGTTATGAAATTACACTTGTCCGCACTCCCGTGTGTCTTTGTGCTGCAACCTCTAGGTTAGCTAGCACTAGAACAATCAGTGAAAGGCTGCTGATTTTCAGTAGTAGAGACTGAAATTGGCTTTGCAGGATGATATTGAGCAGCTCTGGTCATCTAAAGCCTGGTTTTGGGTTGAAGCACCTTGACATGTGCAGCAGAGTATTAGCGCTTGTACAACAGCAAGGACACAGGAGCATTGGTCATGGTGAGAATGTGAATGCTGTCATTCTGAGGTGGACAGTGGATTCATGTTCCTTTGCCTCTTGGTATCTGCAGCTATGATGTAGCAGCCTGACCCTACATGGGACTGAAAGCTGCATTTGCACAGCAACAAGTTGAAGTTTTATAGCCTCAGTCCGATCTTACACTGTTGCATTCATATTGAGGGGCTTCTGCATGTGTTTCAATAGAGACGTTGGCAGTAGATGCTGCATCATTGATCCATCCTCAACCAGGCAAGGAATTGGTGATCATTTACACGTTGGAAAGGATGGACTCTAGACTCTGTTCAAAAATGATACCAGACCCCTTTATAATCCTTAACAGAGAGCATAGGACTTTCTTTTATGGCTGATCTGCTAATACAGCAACTGCTATGGTGTGCTGGATGCTTATGTAAGTTCACCATCTTGCGAGTTGTCCTTCCTCCCACCCCTCCCTGATAACAGGCTGCTCCTTGATCTGTGACTCCATATGCAGACCTTTCCTCTACACAACTCTCCAACATATGTCTGACCATGTGCTTGGCCAAGTGGCAGTTTAGATTAGATTAGATTACCTACAGTGTGGAAACAGGCCCTTCGGCCCAACAAGTCCACACCGACCCGCCGAAGCGCAACCCACCCATACCCTTACCCCTTCACCTAACATTACGGGCAATTTAGCAAGGCCAATTCACCTGACCTGCACATCTTTGGACTGTGGGACACAAGAGTAATGGAAGGGGGTTTGGCCCACAATGGCATATGCTATGAGCAGTTTGGAGATCAAATGAGACATTCCAATGTGCCAAGAAGGATTAGATAAAAGCATATTTCCATCATTGACCAGTGAGAGGGGTGTGGGTGGTAAATCAGTCTTGTCACACACCTAGACAGAGAACATAATAAATGAGTTGCTAGTCAATGGGACAGATTGTGTTTCAAGAGTCATAGAGATGTACAGCATGGAAACAGACCCTTCGGTCCAACCCGTCCATGCCGACCGGATATCCCAACCCAATCTAGTCCCATCTGCCAGCACACGGCCCATATCCCTCCAAATCTTTCCTATTCATATACCCATCCAAATGCCTTTTAAATGTTGCAATTGTACCAGCCTCCACCACTTCCCCTGGCAGCTCATTCCATACCCGTACCACCCTCTGTGTGAAAAAGTTGCCCCTTAGGTCTCTTTTATATCTTTCCCCTCTCACCCTAAACCTATGCCCTCTAGTTCTGGACTCCCCCACCCCAGGGAAAAGACTTTGCCTATTTACCCTATCCATGCCCCTCATAATTTTGTAAACCTCTATTAGGTCACCCCTCAGCCTCCGACACTCCAGTCGCATCTTTTTAAAAAGTACATTCATGGTTGTCCTCAACCAGTCTCAAGGGATTGGTGATCATTTATAAATGAGAAAGAATGGGCTGTAGGCTCTGAATTTCTTTCAAACTGAAATAGCTACAGTTTGGGTCCATCTGTAAACAAGCACAAATCTTACCCCTACAAAAAGAAACATTAGTTTCACTAACTGAAGTTAAAACAATTAGAATTCCCCTTTTTAAAGGGGGGTCTATACATAGCAGCAGAAAGAAGAGTCAGTGAGGCTGTTAAGAACCTGAATAGCTGTCAACTGCAGTCATTCGTGGAGTTGCACTTCCATTAGAAAGAGTCAGCAGTTTCAGCCGTCCAGAATCATTCGGCACCAAAGAGTGTTCACTGATTTTACTCCTCAAACTTTAATTTATTCTTAAGTTTTAGACATTACACTGCTTCCTTTTCCAATTTTTTTTTTGCAAAATCACAAGAACTTTATTTTTCCACTTTTAATTCAATTCCCTCTTTTTTATTAAATTATATAAATTGTTTAGATTCATTTCCATCATGGAATTTATTACTGGTTGTTTATTTTTTGAAGAACCTTTGAATACTCTTTGAGCAACTTTGGTTGAGAACTCCTGCTGTATTATACACAAAGATATATTTTTCAGTAGAATTCCTCAGTCCCTGCTGAGGCGTAAGCACTGATGTGTGTATATCAGATTGTAAATTACCACTAATAAGATAGTCTGTACTTTTGTTGCCAGCTCAGCAGCTTCATGTGTTTGTACATGTATTTGTACATGTGTGTGTAGTCTGCAAGAGGGAAACTGTATTGTGAACCATGTTATCAACCTGTCAGAAAAGAAGAAGAATCAGATGAAGGGAATGAAACATGCTCTAAAATCTTACAACAATTACTAAAACATGGTGACTCAAACTTATGGCAGCACACAGCATACATATAATCAGATACAACATCTTACATGCCACAGTTAATATAACAGCGCTTGTAAATGTATTGTGCATATGATAAATCTTTGGTTTACAACTTACGTTCATGAATTTAAGAACGGCTGCCTAGCCACAATGTCATAATATCAATTAAGGTAAATTGTCCTTGGATTTGGTGCAGGCTACCAGAACTTCACAGTACTGTGCTGGAATTAGTCCATGGGTTCTTCATTATGTTAGTGAATTGAAGAACCATATTCTTAGCAGGAAAAAATGTGTGTGTTCATTAAAAATACTATTAAACAGCCCACCATAACGTGATTCATGCTTTCATTCCTTCCCCCCTCCACTTATTGTCTTTTCAGTCTCCAAAAATCAACCTTTTTCTTTGTTGCTGACTTCTGTCATTGAGAATGTGGGATTTTCAAACTGTAAGTACAAGTGCACTTATTTAAATTAAATATATCTCTGCTGCTATTTTCAACTATCTGTACTGCCAAATGGGGCTTCTGATTGTTCATGACTCTGTTAACATTTTACACAGTATGAGCTATAAACATTCTTTTGTACAAATCAGAAACCTTCCATCACTGTTCTCATCATAAGCAGCACTTAAGATGTACATCACTTAAAGATAGAAAGTCTCCCAACCAGAAAGAAACTTTTGGATCAAACCTAAGCAATGCATTGGATTTAAGGGTGGGGGAGTCTCAGATTGTAAAAAATAATTTACAATGTTGCAAGTAGATTGTGGTACCACATGTCTTTAATTGAAGCAAGGAACGGGAGGAACTTGAATCATTGGCAAATTCACAACCGACTTAGTATTTAAACATTTAGGAAATTCCCAGAGACCCATACAGTGGATGGAATTTGCCCTATTTATGCACTTATATTTTGAGGTATTACATCAGGTATATATAAATGTGAACAAAGCTCTGTTCTCGAAAACTATTGACAGGTATGGCAGGAAACAAGCCGAGAAAATACACAACCATTATGGTGAAAAGGATGTCATCTTCGATTCTCTTTCTTAATCAGAGAAACTGAATATACATCAGACTGAAACGGTTTTCAAAACGGATATCTTTTTGGAATTTATGTAAAATGCCCTATTTATTTATGGAGAGCTGAATCTATAAACAGAAGCTTTATGGTTAAATTTCATGTGCTAGTGGAGACATATAGGTTTGAAATCATGTTTTACAGAGAGCAAAGTCACAATAACAAATAATGAAATCAGTTTATGTTTGTCAATTTGTAACATGGCACACTGCCACTTCCTTTCACTGACTCCAAACTTCTCTGTGGATACAAAAACAGGATAAAATTACAAAATTAAAAAATAACTGATGTGGCAAGTCTGTGTAAAAAGTGGTTTTGCCTTTATGTAGCCAGTTCAGAGCTGTTTGCAGTGGAACATGAAAGTTCTGATTCTATCATTCCCGGGAAGTTGAGAGTGCACTTCATCTCTCATGTCAAAAAGTCTCTCAAAGCATTTACTCGCACTCAATGTTGCATTAATTATTGAGTTTCTGTGATATGTTGAAAAAAAAGAATACAATGTCATCATTGTCCTGGGTAAAACAGCCCGTGAAACTGTGCACTTTGCTTGCACTGTATCAAACTTCTTCCCCTTCTATTGACAAGTGTTAAATAACTAGTCTGCTAAAAGTTCAATAGCTTCTCACCGTATCCCTATCAGCTATCAGAATTATAGAACAACGAGACTATAGTGTGGGGTAGAATGGAATGGGAAGCACCCAGCCCAGGAACACATCCGTGATATGAGTGAATTATAAAATAAAGAGCTTCTCATAGAATTTGATTTTATCTTCCATACAATGAGATGTCATATTTTAGTGCAACCAGATATGTTTAAATGTTATTAACATAAGGTACAGTTCATTGTTTCTGAAAAATGTTTGGGGTAGATACTTTCCTGCTATCAGTTGCATTGAATCTGTGTGACCTTGTCAGTGAAAGAGTAGGGTCATTTTAAAGGATCTAGTTAGACATTTAAATAATCCATGATTATTTTATGGTAGTTACATGGACACAAGAAAATCTGACATTTAAGCATTAGTCTGTTTGACAATACATATAAAACAAGTAGTGGCATATTTTTACATAGTTCATTTTCCATGCGATTTCAAATTGGTTTGTGATTGTAGTAGCGAGTCTTGCAATAGCGCCGTTTTCCATCAGGAAGCTGTTTGAATAATTGACTTCTGAATTGGTCGAGCATCCCACACTATTGCAACGAGCAGAAGGAAGCCCCTTCACCATTTAGAGTTCAATTCGAACCAGCAATAAATGTCAGTTTTGTCAGGGCTTCCAGTAGCCCAAAATGAATAATAAGAGAGTCTTCTGGGATCTGGTGTAGCAAAGAACCTTTCGATCCATGTTGATTGTTTGATTTGTAATATGGAGTTTGTACATAATTCTTCTCCAGAAAAATTCAGTGCTTTCTCAGCTATTACATTAGGCCAGATGACTTGCTCAATGTTTTGAGCATCAGTATGTATAAAAGTGCATTTTCTAATTCTCTACTAAAGGAAATATTAGATTTCTAACTGCAATATTCTTGCATCATTATTTCCAGTTCACATAATAGACATATTTGTTATTCTTTCTGTCGGTCTATAACATACGAGCACTTTGTCCACAATTGGAAAATTAAAAACATAAGCTTTAATACGTGCAAGTTCATGTAATTCAGATTTTCAATTGCTGGCAGAGTTAGAAAAGCCATTAGAATACATCTCTATTGTTCATAAATATATTTGGGTGCATTTTGGTGAGGGTTAATTAATGAGATTAGAATACAGTGAGGAGAGGCAGTATGCAATGGGGTAAAAGGAGGTCCAGGCACGATGCAAAGGCAACAGTGCATAGCAGAATTGCATTCTGCCAAAGATTGTCATCAGCTCAAGATCACCATAAATGATTGGTCTTTTGTTCCCTAAGGAAACTTGAAGAAAAAAAAAATTGGTTCTTTCAAAGGATTCTGGCTGTAAGGGAGCTTTAATTTTCTGTTTATCCATGGATTTGACATTATGGTAAGGCCATCCCTCTATGTCGACCATTACCACCAAGCTGGAAGATCAATCCTGGTTCAATAAATGAATCCAAGAGCGCATGCCAGGAACAGCAACAGGCAATACCTAAACATGAGGTGTCACGTAATGAAGCTAGGATGCTGGATTATTTTCATTCCAAATTGTGGATGCAAACAAGGCTAAGCAAGTCCACAATCAATGGGTCTTAGAATTTCATAGTCACTGAAAAGTTACAGCACAAAGAGAGGTCATTTAGCACATCATGTCTACACTGGCTGAACTGGCCAACTGCCCATTTTAATCCCACTTTCCAGCATCTGTTTAGTAGTCTTGCAGATTACAACACTTTAGGTGCAGATTGTGGTTCTTTTTCAAAGAGTTGAAGGTAATCTCCCTCAAATTACCAAACCTGTAGCAAATTCCAGACAGACATCATCCTCTGGGAGGCAACATTTTTTCCTCACATCCCCTCAAATCCTTCTACTGATCACCTTAAATTTGTTCCCCCGGTAACTGACCCAGCCACTACAGGAAATAGATCTTCCTTCTCCACTCTGTCCAAACTCCTCATTATTTTGTGCATCTTGATTAAGTCACTGTCCAGCCTCCTCTGTTCTAAGGAAAACAGCTCCAACCTATGTAATCTTTCATCACAACTACAATTTTTAACTCTGGTCAACATTCTTGTAAATCTCTTCTGTACTCTCTCTACAGCAATTATGTCCTTCCTGTAATCTAATGGTATAAGTCTGCAGAGGTAAGTGCATAAGGGTTATATTGAAGGCATAAATGTAATCTGATGGACAAAGATAAGATAATGGGGGAATTCATTGGCAGTGATACACACATATCCAATTAGCTCCAAATCATCATAAAAGGAGGTACCAAACAGTTACAAACAAGGTTGAACTCAGTTCCACCTGCTTCCATACTGTGCATTATTCAGCTTAAATCCACAGTTGTGAACCGTGAGTAAATATTCTTCCCACCTTGTCCAAGTAACAATGTCTGGGGAGATTGTCTCATTAGGATAAAATGGAGCACAAACACCAGGATAGACTGATTGGGCTGAAAGGCATGTTTCAGTC
Source organism: Chiloscyllium plagiosum (assembly GCF_004010195.1). Taxonomy (NCBI): domain Eukaryota; kingdom Metazoa; phylum Chordata; class Chondrichthyes; order Orectolobiformes; family Hemiscylliidae; genus Chiloscyllium; species Chiloscyllium plagiosum. The sequence goes on along the minus strand of NC_057711.1, from coordinate 75,390,637 downwards.
TAGTCTATCCTATCGAGTCTTATGTAAACCATTGCACTTTCACTGGGTATACCCAGCATCATTGTTAGCTGTTAGCTCATATATGGGACCTTACAAAGGTCTAAAATGAATCACCAGCAAAGTGTTCAAATGATTTATCTTTTGCACCTTTTAAGACATTAAAAAAAAACAAAAAAAAAGTTTTATTCTGTTCAAGGTTTTTGTCCATAAGGTAGTTTTATTTTCTACTTATTTATGGGACATTGTCTTTACTGGTAAAGACATGTCTTATTGGTCTTGCGAATGTGGTAGTGAGCCACCTTCAAAACAACCAAGTGACCAGCTCAGTCTGTTCACAGCGAGGAGTCAATCAGACATAGATCGAGAATCACGTAAGACCAGATTCTAGATAAGAAGGCATGACATGCTTACAGCTTTTGTACAGCATGGCCACTGATTATGTGAATCATAGATCCTACGATGGATATCTACAATATTAGCTATTGAGGACCACTGCCTGGATTTTTGCAACAGTCGAGAGCATTTATGTCATCCTGTAAATGATGGACTTGGTCAAAATGCAGAAGTTCCACTGCCTGATACGGCATCTACATTTTAAAAGGAGCTAGAATGTGGGCTTTATGGAACTGCCCCTTTAAAACTCAACTGAAGTTTGTGACCCAGGTGCAGCTGGGTGTGACCTTTCATTTGGATAGTCAGAATACCCTTTTGGAAAGGTAAAGCATCTCTTTCCTGGTACACCTTTGAGGGAGATCAAAATCATTGGAGTGGTCAAGTGAAAATGTGAAAAGTATCATGAGAATTTGTCTGGAGGAACTGTCAAGAGTAAATCTCCAAAATGTCACATTTTAATGTGAAAGGTGACTGTAAATGGTCATGAATTTTTGAATTGGAGAGAGCCAAGTAGTCATAGGCTCTTTGATGAGGGCCTATGAGTTTTAAGTTATTCTTATGCGTTGTATGAAAGATTTATGGCTTTAAATCATGTATTTGAAGAAAATTAAATGTAGTGTTTTTTAATGGATTAATGCATCTCATTTTTAAATAAATTTGGCTACGGTCACATAGAAGTACATACTGTTTCATCTTAGCTTGAATCTTCACATCCGCTTATGGTAGATAGTGCCTATGTTAGCACGGTATGCTTAAATGGAAAATGGTGGTAAGTGGGGCATGAGTTGTTATTAAATTGAGATAGGAGTTGTAAAGGATCAGGGTAATGGGCAGTGGGGCATAGGATGACATGAAGGATAAAAGGATCCAAAAAGGGAGCTGTGCACTGTATAAAAGTTAATATGGAGATTGAGGAGTCAGAAAAGGGTGTGCACGGGCTGTCAGGTGGTATTGGCTGATACAGGACATTTGAGGGGTGAGAGCTAAAGATGTGCTTCAGCTTCTTAAAACTTCAACACAATGCTGGCACACTGAGGCTGGCCTTGTAACCAGTCAATGCACCTCTGCACTCATTCTGGGTTCACCTTGTTCAACTTCTATGGAACCCTGTCAAGTTAGAATAAAAGTCCCAAGTTTCAGGGTGTATTCTTCCAGGTTGCCTTTGTGGAGCTGGGACACATTCTGACTCTGCATCCCAACTGTGGAGACAACAACGTAGGCTGCGGAGTTTCACTACATTGCATTTCTGATAGAGGTGATGGGAACTTAATTTCAAATCCATGCCTTTTTGGCAGAAGTTATACAGTTAAATATTATTTCCAAAACTGACAAATAACAAACTAAGGGGAGATGGTGGTATAATGGAAATGGGACTGGACTAGTGCTGTGGAACTCTCGGTTAATATTCTGGGGACATATGTTCAAATCCCACTATGTTCAATGATTAAAATTGGAATTCAATAAAAATCTTAAATTTTCAAAATTAAAATGAGTTATTGCAAAAACTCATCTGACTCACTAATCACTTTTAAGGAAGAAAATCTGTCATCCTTACCTGGTGTAACCTTCATATGAATCTAGATCCACAGGAATGTTTTCAGTGCCCTCTAGAACATAGAAAAATACAGCGCAGTACAGGCTCTTTGGCCCTCGATGTTGCGCCGATCCAAGCCCACCTAACCGACACTAGCCCACTATCCTCCATATGCCTATCCAATGCCCGCTTAAATGCCCATAAAGAGGGAGAGTCCACCACTGCCAATGGCAGGGCATTCCATGAACTCACGACTCACTGAGTAAAGAATCTACCCCTAACATCTGTCCTATACCTACCACCCCTTAATTTAAAGCTATGCCCCCTCGTAATAGCTGACTCCATACGTGGAAAAAGGTTGTCATGGTCAACCCTATCTAAACCCCTAATCATATTGTACACCTCTATCAAGTCACCCCTAAACCTTCTTTACACCATTGAAAACAACCCCAAGTGCCTCAGCCTTTCCTCATACAATCTTCCTACCATACCAGGCAACATCCTGGTAAACCCCCTCTGCACCCGTTCCAGTGCCTCCACATCCTTCCAATAGTATGGCGACCAAAACTGCACACAATACTCCAGATGCAGCCGCACCAGAGTCTTATACAACTGCAACACACACACACATATCTCGGAACTGCTGAAATAGTGCACTGTTACTGAGAACACACTCACACAACTCGGAACTGCTGAAACAGTGCACTGTCACTGAGAACACGCACACTAGGAACTGCTGAAACAGTGCACTGTCACTGAGAACACGCACACTAGGAACTGCTGAAACAGTGCACTGTCACTGAGAACACGCACACTAGGAACTGCTGAAACAGTGCACTGTCACTGAGAACACGCACACTAGGAACTGCTGAAACAGTGCACTGTCACTGAGAACACGCACACTAGGAACTGCTGAAACAGTGCACTGTCACTGAGAACACACACAC
>NC_057711.1:75366811-75385916 GCF_004010195.1 Chiloscyllium plagiosum | reverse complement strand
TGGCACGGGTAACAAACCAGAGACAACAACTCTGTTTGTTTCTAACTCTGGCTTCCAACCTATCTCCCTGAAAGCCTGCCTAACATCCTCAGCCCTCCTCCTACCTATGTCGTTGGTGCCAATGTGGACCCCGACTTTGGGCTGCTCCCCCTCCCCCTTAAGGACCCGGAAAACACGATCAGAGACGTCACGTACCCTTGCACCTGGGAGGCAACATACCAAAGGTGAGTCTCTCTCACCCCCACAGAACTGCCTATCTGTGCCCCGAACTATCGAGTCCCCGATAACTATTGCTCTGCTCTTCTCCACCCTTCCCTTCTGAGTAATGGGGACTAGCTCCGTGCCAGAGGCCTGAACCCCATTGCTTACCCCTGGTAAGTCCCACCCCCCCCACACAAGTATCCAAAACGGTATACTTGTTCTTGAGGGGAACGGCGGCAGGGGGTCCCTGCACTGGCTGCTTCCTCCCAGTCCCCCTCACTGTCACCCATCTGTCTGCAATCTTTGGAGTTACTACTTCCCTAAAGCTCTGATCTATGACCCCCTCTGCCTCCCGAATGATCCTAAGTTCATCCAACTCCAGCTCCAGTTCCCTAACACGGTCTTGGAGGAGCTGGAGATGGGTGCACTTCCTGCAAGTGTAATCAGCAAGGACGTCCATGGCATCCCTCAGCTCAAACATGTTGCAAGAGGAACATTGCACTGCCTTCACTGCCATCCCTCTAAAAGTAATCTTTAAAAAAAAAACTAGGTCTAAAGAATAGAACAAGCAAAATGCAGCACTTACATACTTACCACAACGGGTCTTATTATTAGGTTAGAGGAGGAGGGCGGGTGGGAGGCACTACCTCTGTAGTGCCTCGGGTTCCTCTCCTGCGCGCTTTTATAGGGAAAAAAAACCTACCCAGGTAAGCTTGCGCTACACCAGCTTCCAGGTCCGCTCCGCGCTTTTTTGAAAAAAAACGTCACCGAACCTTCAAGCAGCCACTGCCAAACAGCCCTTACCTGCTCCGCTCCTCTGGATAATTAGGGATGGGAAATAATTGCTAGCTTTTGACTGAATAATAAAAAAGCTTGTAATTTGTTGGATACAAAACAAACTTTAACATAACATGAAATAAAAAAAAGAAACAAGTTTTTTTTCTACTGTATTTCTTCTCAAATAAGCAAGTAAAGGAATGAAAATTATACACATGGTATTGGTATTGAGCTATCACTGTGCTTGACTTTTCTTTTTCATTTCAAAAGGTTTTGAACAATCTGATTCTCTGAAATACCTATACTGATGAATATAATATTCTTGTTTTTATGATAACTTGAAGCAACTAAATTTCATAGGCTTTATTGTACATGTCTCCAGCTTTCTCCAGACTGACCACATTTCAAATTAAACCCAGATTTTGACATTAGATTGGAGTTTACGAAAACATTGTCCTATGACCAGTCATAAAAACATATTCTGCAATTATTCACTGGTACTAGGGATGAGCATGCTGGTTTGTTTTATTTGATGAGAGTGGATGATGCATTAATCCCTGCTGTAGGGGGTAGCACATTAATATATGTAATGTAATGACGTGCTGTGGAATTTAGTGATGGTGTGCAGGTTCCTCACTGTGACTCCAGTTCACAGACTCTCTAATGTAAGCCAGTCCATGTGTAAATAGCAGAAGGGGGCGGTACTGGGGGAAGCAAAGGCGAATCTTGAGAGATTCTCAATCTATCCTGCTGTCAAATTCATCCAGCTCAAGGCAGATGTCTCAGAAGGGATACCCATTTCCTTTCTTTGAATGAATGGCCTGAGAAATATTAAAAACAAAGAATGAAAGTGAAAAAGTTGAACGAAAACTAAACTATTTTCCAAGAGGAGAGATATACCATTAAATAAATCAACACAAAAACACAGTTGAAATGAATGATTAATTACATTTTCTTCCTTCCCACATCAAGACATATTTCCACTACTGACCAGGATGTTGTAAATCTGTGGACTATGATTACTATAAGTGATATATGATAAAAATACCAATGCATGTGTTGTTGACAACATAACTTATTTTTGCCACGTATGCTTAAGACATTTTCATTCCAAACTATTTCCTGATCATTCTCTGACATTGATCATCATTGGAATTGGCAAAGTGTGGAAAGGGAAGACTGTATCAAAAATAACATTGGCCCAATGTTTGGAGTCTTCACTGATTTGCTAAAAGAAGGGGATGGAGTACAATATTTAGGTAGGCCAGGTTAGATTGAAAGAGGATCACTAAGCCTCTATACAGGACCAATCTTTCAAGGCTGCCTTTCTTGGCTTTGACTGAGCAGTAGTGCTTGAGCTAAAAACAGGAAATGCTTGGAGGAACTCAGCAGGTCTGGCAGCACATGCAGAGAGAAAAATAGTTAATATTTTAAGTCCAGGGACCTTAGCCTATAGAGATGCTGCCATATCTGCTGAGTTTCTCCAGCACGTGCTGTTTTTGCTTCAGATTTCCAGCATCCCCAAAAGAGTCATGGTGAGCTACAGCACAGAAAAAGGCCCTTCAGCCCATCAACTCGGTGCTCATCAAAAACAACTACCTAACTATTCTAAACCCATTTTCCAGCACTTGGCCCATAGCCTTGTATGTTTCAGCATCTCAAGTGCACCTTGAAAAGGGTTTGTGACAAGGTACTTTTGATTCTTGGAGCTACCCAGGGTGTTATGCACCACCTTGTGAGAAAAGATTGCCCGTTAGGTCCCTTTTAAATCTTGCCCCTCTCACCTTAAACCTATGGCCTCTAGTTTTGAATTCTCCTACTCTCAGAAAAAGGCCTTGGCTATTTACCCTATCCATGCCCCTCATGAACTTATCTGACTTCAGATCTGCCTAATTTAGTTGAGAATGTTGTACCTTAAATGCTGCAACTGTGTTTGCATATTATTTAAATTGTAGATCCAACCACAGCAAGCCAAGAAAAGTGGCAGCAATTTGCATAAAAACTATCATTAATTCTTTCTGGAGAGAGAGCTCCTATGCTGATGCTAAAAGGATATTTTGTATCTTCCTTGCCTAGGCTATCCACCTTTCCCCAGTCACAGACTCTAACACTACCCATTAACCTATATTTACCTTGAGGCTTCCCTGCATCACCTGTCCCATATCCCCAGCTAGCAATTTTCACTGTCATCCTCTGACATTAATGCCTTTCTTACAGGAGTCAGAGGGCATACTCAAGGAGCCTGGGTGCTAACACATTCCAGTGTTAACATTCTGTGTAACTGGTCACCAGTTAACTTGCTCACATCCCATCACTTCCCACATAAGTTAAACCAGGTGTTGATTTTGAAGTCTAAGCCATAAGGGTTTGAAAGTGGTGTACTAAATATTTGTAATGGTGCACTAATCTGTGCCTTGTTTATTACGAGAGACTCTAGTTAAAAGGCAGCTATTCTAATCCACACCACAATCTTACAGACCCTAGAGAAATGATGGCAGCACAACAAAATGGTGAACAGAAGGGGTGGCTATCCAAAGATTTGTTTTACCTTCGATATACAACGTGGTGATAAGCAGAGGTGTAAGAGAACAGAAGGTGTACCTGCCTACTCATCCAGCTTTATTAAAATATTCATTCAGGGATGTGGGCTTTTCTGACTGAGCCAGCATTTATTGCCCATCCCTAGTGAGCAGTGCTTTGAACATCATCAGTAAAGATTGGAGAATCTAATGAACTCTACTCAAGGGGACCTCTGGCAACACTCAATACTGAAGAATACTTCAAAGAATGACAGAAAGCCTTTGAAACCTGTAAGGGACACACTGGAACAGAAGAAATTTGCAGCCCCCAAGCCTAAAAAGGAACATACTGGATCATGAGGTGGTGTTCTGCTAGAGAGGCCCTGAATTTGAGTTCGACTGCTGAGTGATGGAAGATTACGAGAGTCAAAACTAAAAGTCCCTAGTAGAAAGGAAAAACTAAATGGTGCAGCAATTCAGGCTTAAAGGGAAACCAGACAACAGTGGCCTGGATTTTGAGATTATTATTCTAGTGTAGGTGGGAGTGGTGTAGAGGGACCCAGCAGAGTCCTAATCTTGGCAGACCCAAAAGTAATTGCCCAGAAAGCTAAATTTCTTTACACGGGAATGGCTCTAAAAGTTTCCATTTGAATGAAAATTCCCGAAATTAAGTAGAAAAGTTACTCTGGAAAAATTAGACTATTAGATACATAATCTAACTCCTGAGCAAATTACCACATCTTGTACATACCTCAGACGTCGCCAACTTATTGCCCTGAGACCATACAGGCTCAGACACCCCCCTTTCCTGGCATTTGACCCTCATTCCCCTCTGCACCTGATGTTGATATCCCCTCCCCTCACCAGTGAACCCAGCCCAACTATCTGCCGTAAAACTGGTTCAATACCTCCATCCTCCACTGGACCTGAACAAATACCCCTCATCCCCCAACAGACCCTCACTCAAACTGACTGCACGCACCCCCCTCCCCCCCCAAACCAGCTCACAGAATTCAACCCAATGACTCAACACTCCCCTCACTCATCCCTGTTGCTGGGGACCCAAACCTCCAGACCTGACCTTCACTATGCCCACCAACGCACTGGACCAGATTTCATCAACCAACCCTCAATACTGCATCACTTACTTTAGCATCTTAACACTTGACATCCCGCCCCCTTCTCACTTGGCATCCTCCACACTTGGTAGCACCCACTCCCCCCAATCTAACATCCTATCCCTAGCACTCTACGTAGCTAGCATCATATCCACCTGACACTATTCACCTGGCATGCTGCGCCCTTCTAATTGGCAATCTACCTCTTGTACCCTACCCCTCAGCTGGCACCCAAACTACCTGGCACCGGATAACCAACATCCCTCAATCCCCCCCACCCATGTGGCACCCTACTCTTCCAGCACCCTGACATCACACTGACTTGATGTAAATATGGTTTGGCAGCAACTGTCAAAACCTTAAACAGTCAGGAACCTTAAATTGCAGAATAGAGCAGCTGACTGACTGCTGTGAAAAGGACACCAAGATTTACCTTCCCCGACAGATGTAGGCTGCTGCAGAATTGTCAGAATGCAAGTACAACTCTCTATTCTTGATCAGAATCTTCTCTTAGAAATACGGAGCTCTCCTGTTTTGTTATTTTAAAAAAAGTATTAGATTGCCACTCCTTTTAAAACCTGGCTCATTAATACTTTAAAGGTAGTTGCTTTATGACCTTAACAGTTGAATTTGACTCATTTTGGTAGTTTTCTTTCATACTGTTGAATTATATTCCTGGATTTATACATATCTGGAAAATTAGACTGATATGCTTAACAACATTTTACTATTTTTTGAATTCTGCTATTTAGAAGCAGTGACAATAGTCCAAATAATGGCTGCTTATACTTAAACATGCCACCTGGCATCAAACCGGGTCTCAAAATATTATTACTTATTCTTACTTAGTCACTTTACAAGAATATAGAATGTTGTGTGATGTGTGTCAGGAAAATCTAGCATCTGACTTAAGCTCTGCAAAATTATTGAAGCATATTCCAGTTAATTATCTTAATTTACTGCCAAATGCAGCAATGGAAATAAATTAATGATAGTTTACAAAAGAAAAATTGATTAGTAGTAATTGTTCAAAAATGTATTGCCAAATTTGTTTCACTGCTTATAATTATCTACATTCTCTAGGTAAAGGGATATGAGCTTTTTGTACCAAAAGTTTATTAATATTGCTACAAAGTCACTTATCACCCAACATTGGGCTGATGGAAAATATCGTTGAATTGGATCAGCAGCTTCCTTAGGATCCATTTGGGTAAGGCACTGCAGAATTTGTGGGACTTGGAAATAATGCATTTCTACTGATGATGCATGAATTGGGACAGATTTTCCAGTTCCTAACAAATACACATGTTGGATTATCTGAATGCAGTGCATTGAGGAAAACTGAGTAGGGAGGAGCACTAGCCCCTAGCCACTTTTCATTCAACTTAAATTAATAAGCAAAAAAAAACCAGGCAGGCTCATTTTCATAACCTGATTTTCTTCTATGCTCTGCGTCAAGGTATCCCATATTCCCAGATACAAAATCAAGAAATTTTATCATTGTAGCTCAAGCTGTTATAACTTTTGGAGGAAAGGGAAATGATCAAATAAATTGCAGAAAAACAGCGTACGTTGTGAAAGGACCCCTTCTGCTTGTCAGGATTAAAGCATATTATAAAATACACTGATAAATTCACTGGAATTGGACGAGATAACAGAGCAGTTCATTTTACAGCTCTCAGTGATCAGCTATTTTTAATTCTACTTCAGTTATGAAATGCAAAGCTGATCATAACATTTGAAAAGTCAGTGAAGCTCTTTAAAAATATCTTCTCACATACACTGAATACAAACCTGACAGCATCAAACTTCACAATGGGAGTTTGTTTGTTCAGCTGCAGTGGTGCAATAGGATCCTGAAATTGTAGAATTATTTATTTGAAAAGCTGGGGATTTACTTTCATCTGAAAGACTTGTTCCTCTTCAGAAATGAAACATACAGTATCAAAAGCAAAGATGCCATTTCAACATAAAGGTCATCTAAAAAAAGGCTGCAGGATCGACAGATTAATTAAAACTAAATTCTCCATGAATTCTCCTTCTGTAAATAAATGAAGAAAGCTACTCGTCAAGGTCTAACCAACCTTCACTCCTTGTTCATTTATTTCTTTCAAATTAAGCCCAGCCCATGCACAAACGGAGTCCCTTCAATAAAATGAAGTGAACAATGTGAACTGGATGTGGCAGAGTCCACTTTATGATGTGTCAACTATTGCGCTCTCTTGAAACAGGAAATAAATTCTTACACAGGAGAATAGAATGCAAGGTGGTGGAAATTATTCAGAGGTATCAAGCTATAAAATATAAAACTATTTTGGTGATAACAAATGTTTAAACTATTCCAAACTTGGCTGACTGGATGAAGAGAGTACCTTCAAACAAAATCTGTCTTATTTCTACTCAGAGCTGTCTCTCAAGACATTATACAGTGTACTGAGGATATTGAAGTCAGGTTGGGGAACATTATCCTAACTACTGGGGAAAAAGCAAGAATAGGCCATTGCCATTTGTATTGCTTTGACTTATTGTGACAGGGTAACAGTACTTCGAGCATTTGGCAAGCATAGAAAAGAGAGGCAATGAACAATTAATAACAAAGATTGTTTATCTTTAACACACAATTATACACTTTCTCCATCATTACAAATGACATTGCACTGATGCTTAACAAAGGCAGAAGGAACAGATAGAATGTAAGATTTATATCTTCCTATTCAGTCTGGATTCAAATCTGAACATGGAAGTGCAAGCAACATTATTAAATTTTGCTGTTGGATCTTAGATTGACATGCATTCTAGAAGTCGCACAAGGGCAATTTTTGTACCTATTGCATATACATTTATATACATTGCATATTTAATTTCCCACACACAGCACAAAACCTCTCATTATCAGTACACACAGTATCGATGCAAGATCATGTATCTTGCCTTCTATGTTCACAAATCTAATTTGAGTATTCTAAATATTTTAAATAGTTAATATTACAATAACTTAGATAAAGTAACTGAAATGTCAGCAGTGCATTTTCACATTGTCACAAGAATCATTTCTACTCATCCTATTTAATTAGGTGCTGCCGATAGTTAAAAGATTGTGTTCCTTTTAACATGCCACTGCGGAATGCTATGAATGAATTGTTGAGGAGGAATGACCTAAATCAAATTGAAACATTTGGATATTGCATCAAGGCAGAAATGTGTTTGCTCATTCAGCTTACCCAAAAAGGAACACTTTACCAAAACTGTTTTTCAAAACTATTGCAGATGCAAATATATTTTGCAATAATCCTTGCATTCACATGTAGGAAAAACTGTCTCCCTGTCTCAATAATGTGACTTGTCAAGGACTGCAAATAATTGATTGTTCCTCTCGTCATTTACATCTTTAATCCATTTGGTGTTTCCAGCGCTTAAAGAAGTCCTAACTTGGTTGGTTAATTTGGAATTTATAAGTTTACCAGAAATTAAAAGAGAGAAGAGGGACTGTTTGAATACAGGAGGGCTGAGAGGTGAAGAATAGTTTGATTGGTCTGGAAAATGTCTTTCTTGAATATGGACAATTTGAAGCCCTTTTGGAGTTCTGCACCGGTCCATAATTGCCAGAAGATGGCAGTATCTCCTATAGCTTTCCTTAAAAATTCTGCCTCAGATAAAGAACCTTTCTTCTTTTTTGCTATTTGAAAGAAAAAAATCCATGAAATTATAGACAGCTTTTGAATTATTTGGAAACACAATATGTAAAACTGTTCACATTGAAAAGTTTCTTTCATTCTCACTGTAGGTCTTGGGATAGTTTGGAAAGAATGACAGACTCCAGCAAAAAGACAGGCAATGGATACAAAATTCATAGGTATAATTTATTTGGGATGATTACTGCATTTCAATTGCTCCTATAGTTTCTTTACAAAGCAATTCATTTGGTGTTTGTTAAATTTAGGTCAACATAAAAGCATTTAACTGCAGTATATTTTGTGTGTGTAACTGCTAACCAGGTCACAAAGCAGGTCCCAGTTTTAGTTCCAAGGTTGGGTGCTCAGAGGAGAGGGAGGGAGGGAAAATACTGGGTTGTGCAATACCTGACATTTAAAATCAGCTGCTGCACTTCCCATTTTCAGTCTGAGAATCTGAATTGGCATTCAGAGCAAGCAACCCAGGAACAGCAGAGGAAGCTGCCAGTTCCTGAGGCAGGCTAAACAAAGCCTGTCTGGGAGCTCCAGCACGGTGTTACAAGTTCAAAACACAAAACATTCTTTTTGCTCCCAGCCCCTCACTCGCAATGTCCCATCCATTTCACCTCCCTGTACCTACCTCTACAAATCTAAAACACTCCAGGTCAACTTCTGTTCATGTACCTACCTACCATGGCTGCCCACATCCCTTTGCCATCATATGCCCATCTACCAATCTCTGAAGGCCCCTTATGTCCCCCATGCCACCCAATGTTCATCTACATAATTCCATGGCCTTTCCTAATTCCACATCACCCTATACTCTATCCATTTCCCATGGTTCCCCCCATGCCCAAAATATCCCCATAGCCTTTTGTAGATCCTTTGCCAACTCAGTGTCAACTCATAATCCCATACTTTGTGCTTTGCTCCCCATGCCAAGATCCTCAGAACGTGTTATGATCAGGAGGCATGTTAACAGAAATTAAAGTAGCCAATTGACGATGCCACTAATAAAAAATAAGCACTGATTATAAAGTCATTGAGACATACAGCATGGAAACAGACCCTTCGGTCTGACCTATCCATGCCGACCAGATATCCCAACCCAATCTAGTCCCACCTGCCAGCACCTGGCCCATATCCCTCCAAACCCTTCCTGTTCATATACCCATCCAAATGCCTTTTAAATGTTGCAGTTTTACCAGCCTCCACCACTTCCTCTGGCAGCTCATTCCATACACGTACCACCCTCTGCATGAAAAAGTTGCCCCTTAGGTCTCTTATATCTTTCCCCTCTCAATCTAAACCTATGCCCTCTAGTTCTGGACTCCCCAACCCTAGGGAAAAGACTTTGCCTATTTACCCTATCAATGCCCCTCATAATTTTGTAAACCTCTATAAGGTCACCCCTCAGCCTCCGACACTCCAGGGAAAACAACCCCAGCCTGTTCAGCCTCTCCCTGTAGCTCAAATCCTCCAACCCTGGCAACATCCTTGTAAATCTTGTCTGAACCCTTTCAGCTTACACAACATCTTTCCGATAGGAAGGAGACCAGAATTGCATGCAATATTCCAACAGTGGCCTAACAAGAATATCTCCTAAAGTGAAAATCCTTCAAATAATCCCTTAAGCAAACAAACATTTCTATTCCATAACCAATTGGAGATACCCTTAAGTATAATATGTCAATAGGAATACTGAAATACCCACTACTTTTTAGACCAGTTTGGACAGTTCCTTTACAGATTGGACAGCCTAGGCAGTCCCAACCATCATCTCAGCCATGTACAAAGTAAGAGGAGTCATTGACAGTGTTATTAAATGGCACTTGTTCAATAATAATCTTCTCACTGATGCTGGTTTGGGTTTCCCCAGGATCACTCAGTTCCTGACTTCATTACATCCTGAGTATGGCATGAAAGAGCCCGAGCAAAACTGGAGTCAATGGGAATTGGGGTGTGAACTCTCTGCTAGTTGGAGTCTTATTTAGCATGAAATGAAAATGATTGTGGTTACTGGAGGTCAATCATATCAGAGCCATGACATCACTGCAAGAACTCCTACAAGGTGATGTCCTAGGCCCAGTCATCTTCTGCTATGTCACCAATACTCTTTCTCAGTCACGAGGTAGAAGTGGAGATGTTCACTGATGATTTCAGAATGTTCAGCAGCATTTCTGACTTCTCAAATACAGAAGCTGAGTGTGCCTGAATGTAGCAAAATCTGGACAACATTCAGACCTGGGCTGATAATTGGCATGTTTCCCACCATGGTGAAAATCTACACCACAACTTGAGAGACAACTTTAAGACAACATAAGATAGCTAAATATCCAGAATGTAACCAAAATGAAATTCACAACATGTGCAGTTAAATATATTATGCCACCTTTGTGAAGTGCAATTCAAATAATTATGCCAGGAGTAGCACAGATATTTTACAATTTAAAAAAAAAGTATGTGTTGTATTGCATTCTGGACTGCATTAAAAATCACTATTTAAACTTTCCCCGTTCTAAACTCTTTAACCTTGCTGAATAGCAAAGGTCACCACATATTCTCTGTGCTGTGACTTTTGTATATTATACATCCTCGAGCTCTCTAATTTTGGCACAGTACCAGATCATCTCCCTCAAGACCTCAGTTGTAAATGATTTCCATGATTTTGCTTCCACATGACTTCAACCTGTCCCAGTGTAAATGGTCAGCACACTTGCTATGAAAACTGCCCTTGTGTCCTCATATGGTCACCTCTGGTGTGTTCCAAGATTCCATCTCAATCCTCACCTAAACCATTTACCATTTGTCAGTTACTGCACTGTAACAAAGAAGCATAAGTTGCTGTATTATTGCAAGTTTTCTTTTCCTAACATGTTGTTCTTTAGTGACAATATCCATCAGCATTGACCAGATTTAATTTGTATGTTGGCAAACCACATGGCATTATTATCCATTGTGGATGGAGTAGTCTGGCTGCTCAGTTTACGTGTAAAACAGAAGTGACTGTGCTTCAAACTAACTCTTATGGAGTAGCTTTGGTGAATCCGGTAGAGGAAATTTGTGGTTCATGGTGCAAGTTATCTCAATCTTATTCATAAACTAGGGGAGGGCCTCATCAGGTGGGAAAAGGGGATGTGGACAAAAACACATTGGCAATCAAGGACACATTACAGGCAACTAGAAATGCACAGGAGATGTCACACAGGATTCATTGTCCTCTTTGCTCCATTATATTTATCTGACTGCATGACTGAGTGCAGATGCTTTCATCTGGTACTTTTTCATTTTCTTGTTCTTCACTTTAAAGGTTTATCCATTTTCTACTGTTTTATTTGGGAGCTGTTGGATGCCCCTGTTGAAGATAAAAATCAGTCTTCCTGAAGAAAAATATTTTCTCACCCACTTGAGCTCTGGCCCAAATACAGACTACAGGCATCAGATCACATCCAAGCGATTGAAGTGTAGATGATTTTGAAGGATGTTGTCATGGTAAATGTGGAGAGGATGTTTTATCTTGTGGGAAAATCTAGAACTAGCAGCACAGTGGTTCAGTGGTCAGCACTGCTGCCCCACAGTGTCAGGAACTCAGGTTTGATTCCAGACCCGGGCGACAATGTGGAGTTTGCACATTTCCCCCGTGTCTGCATGGGGTTCCACCGGCTACTCTGGTTTCTTCCCACAGTCCTAAAATATGTAGGTTAGGTGGATTGACTGATTCAAATTGTCCAAAGTGTCTAGGGATCTGCAGGCTAGGTGGATTAGCCATGGGAACTGCAGGGTTACAGAGAGGATAGCAGGGTGGGTCTGGGTGAGTTGCTATAAACTCAAATGGGCTGAATAGCCTGCTTCCACGTTGTAGGGATTCAACGATTCTATGAACTAGGGTTCACCAATTAAAAAACAGGGGTACCGTTTGAAACAGAAATGAAACCATATTTCTTTCTCAGATGGTCTTGAGTCTTTGGAATATTCTTCCTGAAAAAGGCAGTGGAAACAGAGTCTTTAAACTATCAGGCAGAGGTTAATTGAGGTTGAGGGGCCAGGGAGACGTTAATCAGAGAGAGGCAGGAATGTGGATTTGAGGTTACAATCAGATCTTATTAAATGGTGGGGCAGGTTTGAGGAGCTAAATTGCCTACTCCAGTTCACTCCTTATTCATTTGTTTGTGTGTATAAGTTCTGTTGCTGAGGATTCATACGCTGAGTGTAAGTGCCCAGTTTACAGAAAAAGACAGATTAGCATAAACCAGGAGGTATGATGTTCACAGGGCAGCCTGCCAGTGAACTCGCATGCAGTGGTTCAGATTATGTACGAGTCCAGTTACTCCAGCCCATTATGCAAATCTCTGATTAGGAAAATGACAAATAAATATAGACACGGCATGCCGATGACTAAATGATTTAATATTCTGAGAAATAAAGCAAATGTAGTAAATACCAAGGATGCTGCATGCCTGTTAGAATCTGGAAAAAAAGATAAAATGGGGTGTGATAATTTGGAGAATTGGATTGCATACCCTTTATACAATCAGATGGAAATCAAGAGAAGGAAAAGCAGGCAGCTTTTGTAATAAAATCTATTCCACCAGATTATAGCTCAAGTATTGAAAGTGAAAATCCACCTCAGTGTTTGAGACAGACTCTTCACTGTCTTTTCTGGGAGTTAACATCAGATTGTGTAAACCTCTCTCCAGATGATGATGGGTCTGCTGTTCATCAACCATGCTTGTGTTTCCTTTGTCTCTTCATATCCCCAAAGTGATATTTTGCAGATAATACAAACAATGTTGGAATAGTGGTAGATACACTTGTTAACACCGTGCTAATTTGATAGTTAATCAAAGGCAAAATTGGAAACTGTTCTGAGCAGGACTGCTGCATGGAAACACTGTCAGGAGCTCAGTAAACAAGTGTTACTGTCAGTTAGAGCTAAAAGGTGTACAAGCAAAAGGGAGCATCCAACTGGAGCAGAGTCATGCTTAAAGCAAACCATGGCCTTTCCATTTAATACATTTACATCTTCTGTTGTTTGAACAGAGCCATTACAGATCAATCTCTAGCTTTTACTGCAATGTGAACACGTTGAGAAAATAAGCTGGCATCTGGAATAGTCTAATTTATGCACATGTGAAATTATTTACAGATTCAATTAAAACAAAAAGGTGCAACAATTTGGCGAAAAGAAAAACAGTACTAAAGCTCTTAACTGAAGACTTAAAAAGAATGAAATGAGACTAAACAATTCTCAGCTGAATTGATTACTGATATGCATTATGTTGAAAGCAACTGTCAATCACTTAAAAACATATGCATTAATTAATTATCTTTGCACAAACTTACGAGTTAAGCACTAAAAGCTTATTTAAAATAAGGGAAGATTGCATATTTAAACAGTTCAAATGAATAGTATACATTTATGCCAATTTATAGGCTGGAATTTTGTACTGGAAACTTAATTTTGTGAGAGGCCATAAACCAGGTTTGTGACAGTGGGATGAACATTTCAGTTAAGGTATCATGATTTTCAAGATAAATTCAATCTATCAATGGCCTTTTAATGAGGATGCATGGTGTTGCCAGCCCACAAATGTTAAGTACCCTTTCCCAAATAAATCCTACATGAAAAGGTAGAAGATAGAGGGTGGTGGTGGAGGGTTGTTTTTCAGATTATAGGCCAATGACCAGTGAGGTGTCACAAGGATCGGTGCGGGGTCCACTACTTTTCATCATTTATATAAATGATTTTGATGTGAGTATAAGAGGTATAGTTATTAAGTTTACAGATGACACCAAACTTGGAGGTGTAGTGGACAGCAAAGAAGGTTACCTCAGATTATAACGGATCTTGATCAGATGGGCCATTGGGGTGAGTAGCAGATGGAGTTTAATTCAGATAAATACGAGATGCTGCATTTTGGGAAAGCAAATCTTAGCAGGAATTGAATACTTCGTGGCAAGATCCTAGGGAGTGTTGTGAAACAAAAAGAGACCTTGGAGTGCAGGTTCATAGCTCCTTGAAAGTAGAGTCACAGGAAGATAGGATAGTGAAGAAGGCTTTTGTGGTATGCTTTCCTTTATTTGACCAAGCGTTGAGTATAGATGTTGGGATGTCAGGGGTGCATGTATGGAATGAGCTGCCAGAGCAAATGGTGGAGGCTGGTACAATTACAGCATTTGAAAGGCATCTGGATGGGTATATGAATAGGAGGAGTTTAGAGGGATATGGGCCGGGTGCTGGCAAAGGGGACGAGATTAGGTTGGGATATCTGGTTGGCATGGACAGGTTAGACCGAAGGATTCATTTCTGTGCCCTACAGCTCTTTGACTTTATGACTCTAAAATATTGCAATTATACAGTGTCCATCACGTCCTCTGGCAGCCCATTCCACACACACCCCACCCTTTGCATGAATTCAAGGAAATCACCCCAACACCTAAAATACCTCAAAAAAGGAACAGTCTGTTACAGCCAGAAATTTTTCCCATTCTCCATTTTGGATTGCCCAAAATCCTTAAAAGGTCATCTGGATGGGTATATGAACAGAAGGGTTTGGAGGGATATGGGCCGGGTGCTGGTAGGTTGGATTAGAATAGTTTGGGATATCTGGTTGACATGGACATTTTGGATCAAAGGATCTGTTTCTATGCTGTACATCTATGACTCTATAAGTGACCAAAATGAGCTTTCAAATTCCCAGCTCCATACAAGAGGCATACAGTAGGTGGTTGCTGAAACTTTATTGCTGGAACAGCACAGCAGGTCAGGCAGCATCTAGGGAACAGAAGATTCGACGTTTTGGGCACATGCCCTTCTTCAGGAATCAGTATACAGTAGGTGTACTTGCCAGACTTTGGAATGAGTAACTTTGGGAAAAGTTCATTTTTGCCATGATGGACATTGGTTTGCAGAAGTCTAAGTTGCACAGGACACAGGAAGAATGCTAATATTTAATTGATATGGGTCAGGGTAGAAATCTACTTGGGAAAAGGTGGAAGAAAATATCACAATATTCAGTTGCAGGCTGCAATACAAGAGGTGAATGATGATTCTGACTTAAAAAGGGAATGAGTGCCTGTCTGGGTGCCATTTAAATGTAGTACTATGACCTCTGTCACCTTAAGGTAGTAAACCTGCTTATCCTCACCACAAGATCCCCTATGTTTCTTGTGCATGTATGTAATGAGCTGAGCACAATGTAATCATGCAAGAAAAGGCAGCCTACCTCAGAATAAAAAAGGACATTCACTGCTATGCCTGCTACCAAACTTAGACTGCTTCATGGGACACTCTGATCAAAATTTCAGCTTGACAATGGGATCTCTGCTGAGCCTCAGCTCATCTGCTGCAGAAATGTGTATCTGTGCTTTATCCAACCACTAAACTTGACTATTCCAACCAACTCCTGGCTGGCATCCAAACTTCCCACTGCATAAACGTGAGGTTATCTAAACCTTCACTGCCCATTTCCTAGATGTGCAATTAGACCCATTCCCTCAATCAGCTGCTAACAATTTACAAAAAACTTACAGCTAAAATAGAAAAAAAAACTACTTTAAATACATGTTCCTAGGCACTTTATAGAGAAGAATTAGTTTTGAAAATTCTCATTTTTGTTTATAAATCATCACACTTCAATCAGCCTCTTCCAGCCTTACATCCTCTCAGATCTCCATATACCTTTAATTCAGGTCTCTTGAAAATCTTCTATTTTAATACTTAAAACATTGGGAGGTCGCTTTCAGCCTTTCCAGCGTTAAGCTTAGGAATTCTGTCCTTAAATACCCTCACTGTTTTGCCTTTTTTAAACTCAATTATGGCACCCTTTAAAACCATCTTTTCTAAGCAAGTCTTCACACCTAAGCATGTGCCTTCTGGGCTCTGATAAGTCTAGACTTCCAATTGGATGGGGATAATGAATTACATAATACATAAGAGAGATTTTCTTACTTTAGAATGCATCACTGGTACTGCAGGTATCACAACCTCCTGGCAACTTCAACTTCACCAGGTAATCCAGAGGCAGCAGAACCACTGCCAGAAGCCAATCAGGTATACACAAATACCATTTGACTCCCGACCTTGGACAAAGACATGGGAAGACACCAAGTTAATCTGGCAGGGTTCCCTGTTTCAATAAACCTCAGCGACTCAATTTTCAATAAACCTCAGTGACTCAATTTTCAATTTGTTTTTGTTACAGATTTGTAAAATCTTTGAAATAAATTTGCTCATGGGATATGAACATTGATAGCTAGACCAGCATTTATTACACATCCCTAATTGTCCTTAGAAAGATGGCAGCAGCCCACCTTCTTGAACCACTGCAGTAAAATGTGGTGCAGACACACCCAGAGTTGTCCGAAATGGAGTCTCAGTAACAGTGTAGGAACAGTGGTGTACGTGCAAATCAGGATGGAAAGTTACTTGAAGCAAAATAGGCAAATGTTTATATTCCCAGGCATCTGCTGCCATTGTGGTACAGATCATAGTCTTGGAAGATGTTTCCAAAAGGTGCTTTGGTAAGTTTCTGCAGAGCATCCTGTAGATAGCACAAACTTGCTATCTACAAGTGGGTGACACTGGTAGAGGGACTGAATATTTAAAGATCTTTAAAAGGATGCCAATTAAGCTGGTTGCTTGGTCTTGGATGATGTCATGCTTGAATGTTTCTGGAGCTGCACTGATTCTGGCAAGTGAAGAGTATTTCCTCACACTCTTGATTTCTATCTT
Organism: Chiloscyllium plagiosum; assembly: GCF_004010195.1. Classification (NCBI taxonomy): domain Eukaryota; kingdom Metazoa; phylum Chordata; class Chondrichthyes; order Orectolobiformes; family Hemiscylliidae; genus Chiloscyllium; species Chiloscyllium plagiosum. The sequence continues at coordinate 75,368,896 of NC_057711.1, read as the reverse complement.
GTAGTAGGTGGGCAGGCTTTGGGAATTTAGGAGGTGAATTACTTGCTGTAGAATTCCAAGCCACTGACTTGCTCTTGCAGACATTATTACTATGTGGCTGCTCCAGTTCAGTTGCTGGTCAAGAGTAACCAGAATGTTGAGAGGTGGTGATTCAGCAGTGATAATGCTGTGAATGTTAGGGGAAAATGATTAGATTCTCTTGTTGGAAATGCTCATTTATGGCACTGTGTGGTGTGAATGGTACTTGTCACTTGTCAGTCCAAACCTGAATACAGCCCAGAGCTAAACATTGCCAGGCCTCTCTCAATATGGACACTGATTGCTTCATTTTCTGAAGAGTTGTGAATAGTACTGAACATTATGCAATTGTCAGTAAACTTTGCCACTTCTGAGCTTGGAAGGAATGGCATTGATGATGCAGCTGAAGATTATTGGGCCTAACAAGGATGATACCTTGGATTTTGTCCAGCAACATCTTGGTACAGAGATGATTGACATGTAATAACCATATTTCTTTCTGCTAAATACACCCCAGTGGAGAGAGATCCCATTACCTTCAGTTTTATTAGGGTTCCTTAATATTGGTGAAATGGTGACTTGATATCAAGAGCAGTCATTCCTACTTCTCTTCCAATTTTCAGTGATTTTGTGCATGCTTGGACCAAGGCTGTAATTAGGACAGAAACTGAATACCACTGGTGGAAAGAAATGGAGCAGTGAGCAGCTTATTACTGTGTCAGTACCACTTGACAGCACGGTTGATGACCTCTTCAATCACTTTGCTGATGATAGAGAATAGGCGAATGGGACAGTAAATGATTGGTTTGGATTTGTCCTACTTTTTGTGTACAAGATATACCGAAGCAATTTTCTACACTGTTAGAACAGTAGCATCCACCTATCTGTATGGGAACAATTGGATAGAGGCTTGTACTAGAACATGTTTTCAACACTATTAACAAATCTATTCAAACCCAATGTTTTTGAACTATGCAGTGCCTTCAGCCATTTCATCACCTCATATAAATGAGTACATTTAAGGACTATAGGAGATGGATCATCCACTCAGCACTGATACACTTGGCTCTCCCAGCATTGAGGATAGTGATATTGTGAAACCTTCACTGCCAGTCAGTTTTTTTTTGCCCATCACGAAATGAAATGAGACAAGATTGTGAAGCTTAGTTTTGATCCATTGGTTGTATCTCTTATCAATATTGTCATGTCTCATATATAAAAGATGTGGCCAAAAACTGGCTCAAATGATAGGTTTTGTGGAATGTCTTAAGATGGAGAGGTAGAGGGGGAATTACAAGGCTTAACATCCAGACAGCTGAAGTACTGACTGCAAATGAAGGAGTGTATAAAGTACTGATGTTCAGGAGGACAGAGTTGGAGGAATGTAGAGTCCTCGAGGTTGCCATTTGGAAGTTGTTACAGAAACAGGGAAGGTTGAGTATAAGACCATAAGACATAGGAGTGGAAGTAAGGCCATTCGGCCCGTAGAGTCCACTCCGCCATTTAATCATGGCTGATGGGCATTTCAACTCCACTTACCCGCATTCTCCCCGTAGCCCTTAATTCCTTGTGACATCAAGAATTTATCAATCTCAGCCTTGAAGACATTTAGTGTCCCAGCCTCTACTGCACTCCGCGGCAATGTTTTCCACAGGCTCACCACTCTCTGGCTGAAGAAATGTCTCCGCATTTCTGTTCTGAATTTACCCCCTCTAATTCTAAGGCTGTGTCCACAGGTCCTAGTCTCCTCGCCTACCGGAAACAATTTCCTAGTGTCCACCCTTTCCAAGCCATGTATTATCTTGTAAGTTTCTATTAGATCTCCCCTTAATCTTCTAAACTCCAATGAATACAATTCCAGGATCCTCAGCCATTCCCCATATGTTAGACCTACCATTCCAGGGATCATCCGTGTGAATCTCCGCTGGACACGCTCCAGTACCAGTATGTCCTTCCTGAGGTGTGGGGACCAAAACTAGACACAGTACTCCAAATGGGGCCTAACCAGAGCTTTATAAAGCCTCAGTAGTACAACAGTGCTTTTATATTCCAACTCTCTTGAGATAA
>NC_057711.1:75316292-75364966 GCF_004010195.1 Chiloscyllium plagiosum | reverse complement strand
TTTCGTCAGTTCCTCTCTCATGCCCTCATAATTACCTTTATTTAACTGTAACACCATTACATCCAATTTTGTCTTCTCTCTTTCAAACTGCAGACTGAACTCCACCATATTATGATCGCTCCTTCCTAAGTGTTCCCTTACTTTAAGATTTTTTTATAAAGTCTGGTTCATTACATAGCACTAGGTCCAGAATAGCCTGCTCCCTTGTGGGCTCCATGACAAGCTGTTCCAGAAAGCCATCCTGTAAGCATTCCATGGATCCACTGGCAACATTATTTACCCAGTCCACCTGCACATTGAAGTCTCCCATGATCACCGTGATCTTGCCTTTCTGACATGCCTTCTCTATTTTCCGGTACATGTTGCGCCCCTGGTCTTGACCACTGTTAGGAGGTCTGTACATAACTACCATTATGGTTTCTTTGCCCTTGTGGTTCCTCAATTCCACCCACACAGACTCCACATCATCCGACGCTATGTCATTCAGTGCCATAGATTTAAATTTTGTTCTTAAATGTTGAAGGCATGACAGAAGGATGAATTTTAAAATTTGTGATGAGAGTGCTGGCACTGTAAAGAGACTACACTCAAAAATGTAACCAATAAGTGTTCCAGGTCATGTTTTATGAAGGACTTATGACCTTCCTCATTTTCGAATACTGCAGAATACTTCATGCGAGATTATTTGTTTATGGATGCGATCCAATAATATTCTGGAGCTTAGTTTCAAACCCTACAGCACTGAATGTTCTCTTTAGCTGATTTAGGGTTTATGTAATAAGGTTCATCCTCTCTCCCAAAAGTTTCAATGCAAGTCTAATGGGAAATTAAAGATTAATTTGCTATATACTAAATTAGATCTAGAAAACAGACATTGCTAGCTCTGGCTGGTTTGGTTAAATCACTGTAGAATTCAGACATTGCTTTTTGTGGCTTTTTAAAAAAAGATGCCCTAGTTTCTTTTTGTACAAAAAAAGGAACATTTAACTTTTTTTGGTGAGTGCAGAATTTGAGCATTGTTGAATGCTACTGAAAAGGAGACTTCTTGTTGAGGGCTTTCAACTTGTACTCATCAAAACGAATGTAAGAATGCCACAAGTTCATATGATGATGACAACAATTTATATTTCAGAGAAAGTGCTAAATCAGTTAGCAAGTCAAATCTGATTGGCTGCAATGTTGCCATGGAGAAAGCAATGGTGAATTATAGTCACTCCAAGCTGCGGGTAATTAAAAAAACCTCAGACTTGAACATAATAGTTTTATTAGCAGAAAATGGATTCTTGTGTCTGAATAAATATCATTTATAGCAAGCTTGAATGAGTCACATTAGAGCATAATGAGATCAACCTTAAATTGATTGTGATATAGTTTAGCACACACAAGATTGTTCAGCAAGAGAGTCACCCAATCTCAAAATCACATTTAATGATAGAAGTTTTGTTTTGTGGTTTGCAAGTATGTGATTCTTGACTACAGTGTGTATTCTGCTTATAATGAACAGCCAATTACATATGGTTTGATTCAGTCAGCAAATCATCTGGACATATGCCTATACTAGGCATTGTACTGGGTTTGAAATACTTACATAATATTATGCAAGTATGTGCCAGGAAGAACAACTTTTTGGACTGACAGCAGCATTCTATTGGTGGAAAATAACACTTGTGTCATCACTGTATAGTTGCAAAGTGAAATGACTAGCTCAGCTTATAGATCAAACTTGAGAAATGTCACAATTCCAGGGCAATTGGAGATATTTTCAGGTCCTAATATGATGTTCCTTGGCCTGTATGTGAATTTGCATGATACACAATGATCTGATAAGAAAAGCAATTTTGTAAATAAGTTCTGCTCACTTTATAAGCTCAACACAGAAATAAAGCACAATGTAATCTTGGAGGACAATGACCATCCTGCAAATGTATTGACAAAAGCAGAGTTGCGCAGGTGACTAGACATCAGTCCACATGGCCTTCTACCTCAATTATTTCACGATTTATTTATCTCTGTTGGCAAACTCTAGAGGAAATGAGCAAAGGGAAATGGTATTGGCAGGTTCTACAGGGCAAACAGGATTGTAAAGATGGGAAAGATTCCTATCATATGTCTCTTGGATGAAAACCTGGTTGATACATTTTGCCTGATGCCATTTAAAAAGACCCATTACTAATAGGTGCAAAGCCATGACACAGCGAGGGAAAGATTTACACTAGACATTCCAAAATTCGAAGTTGATTGCAGGTGTCTGTAAATGTACATTTTAGGTGCTTAAAATAAAGTGTCCTTAATTTCAACACTTCAACTGATCAACTTTGTTATCCCATTAGGCTGTCAGTGTCATATTAGAATTTGTATTATGTTATGCAACACACCTCAAGAAATAATGTAGTTTGATTTTGACCATTGCCAGTTGGCAATTTTTTTTAACCAAATAGATACTAACACATTTCTTTTTTAGAAATATTAAGTTTTTAAACTGTGGCTACCTAGTAAGAATGGGAAATAGTCACATATTTAACATGGTCGGGTTCAGCACTTCTTGCACCTGCCACCAGATATGCATCTACCACCACTTACAGCATCCAAGATTGCCTGTACCAAGGAGATGGGGTCACCATTAATATTTAAGCATTGGGATCATAATTCGGATCTGACACAATTATAAATCAGAGGCAGCAGTGAGATTCAGTGCTGGACCAGTCAAGGAAAGGCAGCAAGATTGCAGCTATAAGAGCTTTGTTTTAATATATACTTTTAACTGATGAAGAGGGGGAAAAAAATTTCCCTAGTCCCACAAAGAAACTTTGGGACCTTCTCTAATCCAGACGTCCCTTCCATTCCCCTAATTGAGTACCTTAAGATCCCCTGTTCATTCACCATTGTGCTGCAGACCATTCCCTTCGGTAGGCAAAAGTGACTACTGCAGATGCTGGAAACCAGAGTCTAGATTAGAGTGGTGCTGGAAAAGCACAGCAGGTCAGGCAGCATCCGAGTAGCAGGAAAATCGATGTTTCGGGCAAAAGCCCTTCATCAGGAATGGAGGCAGGGAGGCTCCAGAGTGGAGGGATAAATGGGGTTTTTAACTACACTTATGGTCACCATTATTCTCCAATTTTTTTGAACTAATTTTAAACTTGCTACTGCATGAGTTCAGGTTTTGTGGCACAGGACAGAATTTAAAGGGTTAATAGAGTTGCTGTTCAGTAATACACAACTGGGGTGTGGGGCTGGGGAGAAAGTAGCAAAGAGCAAAAGAATTCTTTGACCTATCTTCATCCCCACCCCCATTTACCCATGATACTCTTTGCTCCCTTCTCCCCAGCCCCACTCCCCCCCCACCCCCATTTATCTCTCCACCCTGGAGGCTCCCTGCCTCCATTCCTGATGAAGGGCTTTTGCCCGAAACATCAATTTTCCTGCTACTCGGATGCTGCCTGACCTGCTGTGCTTTTCCAGCACCACTCTAATCAATTCCCTTAGGTCCCAGGCTCCTGGCCTCATTCTGTGCAAGATTCCACTTTACTTCCAGGCCGCATGTTAATTCCAGCAGGTTCAGGTAGGAGGCGGCAGACTTGGAACATGCTAATGAAGTTCAAGTGTTGAAATCTACCAGCTGTCTTGTTGGGGGCAGGGAAAGCAAGCTGCAAAAAGAGGGCTATGAAGGGTCTGAGGTCATATGTTCTGCACTTTACCTTGTTACCTACACTTATAGAGTTAAAATCCAGGCTTATTGTTTGAATAATAAAACAACTCAATTTTGTAAATATTTCAGATTTCACCATACTCAGCATGACACGTTGAAACTTCATCTACTGCTATGAAAAAAAAAGACTGGCAACTAGAACTGCAAAATTGCTTTTTTATTGCACAATGTCGAAACCTTGGGCCATGGTGGATACTGTACAAAGGTCCCCTGGAATGCGAAACAGGAGATTTTCCCAGTCATATGCAATGCAAACTAACATCTGCCAAAAAAATGACTGGAACTGACACAGCCCAGAGTAAACAATCTCGCATATCCGATTTCAGGGTTATGTAAGAACTAGAGACTAGTGGTATTCTGCACCCTTCAGTTCGTATAAACAGGGCTTCTCAGTTGTGTATTACTGAATAGCAACTCTATTAACCCTTTAAATTCTGTCTTGTGCCACAAAACCTGAACTCATGCAGTAGCAAGTTTAAAATTAGTTAAAAAAAAGTTGGAGCATAATGGCGATCATAAGTGTAGTTAAAAACCCCATCTCATACACTAAAGTTTGCCCGGAAGAAAATCTGCCGGCCTAACCTGGTCTGGTATGCACGTGATCTCAGACACACAGCAATCTACTCAAATCTTAACATCTGGGGGGCTATGGCAAAACTATGGGAGAGGAGGCTCACAGGCTAGTCAGGCTAACCTGGAACCTCTGCTTCAGTGAACATGACTTTGTCTCAGAAGCATTTCCTGAGTTTGTTTTGTCCCACTCACAGGATCGATTTACCCGAGGTGGACTGTATATTGGCATGCAGCCAGAAGGATATGGTCTCTGGCTTCCATGAAGACTAATGGCATTAAATCAAAACATGAGCAATGAAACCTTGTGCTGATTACCACTAACTTTCTCCCTCAGTTGGTGAGTCAGTACGCCTCAATGTTAAATTTGAAAATTAGAAGAAGCACTGGCAATAGCCAAGTAAACTATAATGAATTTTCTCCACACAGAATACAATGTCTTTCACCAATAATTGCTCAACACCACTCACATCTAGCAAGCCAAAATCTATGTACCTGCCAGACTGACAGATTGTGCAGCAGGTGGAGAAAAACATTACACAACTTCATCCTTAAACTACCTCACAGCTGCACAGTGTGCATTGGTCATTCCTATCCACAAGTTCTTAAGTTGTGTCTTCACACTCCATTGTGACATGAGGCACTACCAATAGATCAAATAAAACAGATTCAGAACAGACCTAGCAGACTTATAGTGGGCATTTATAAATTGCAGTGGCCCATCAGCAACAACAAAATTGTACCATAATCTAACCTCATTATCCTGACGTTCCTCACCTTGTCATTATGATCAAGCTAATCTCAGTTCATTGGGAAGTGTGGGAGTGTACACTAGCTGAAGTACAAAGCAACAACCTTCAAGTGCTCAGGTATGATCCTCCTGAGGACCCAATTCAATCCATTCCATGTGATATTAAAAAATAGCTAAAGGCACCAGATACAGTAAAGGCTATGGAGCCTGACAACACAGTGGTAGTAATATTGAAACCTAGTCATTCAGTACCAGCCAGGCCTCTTACTTAACTGTTTCAGTAGATATACAATAGTGACATCTACTTGGGAATGTGAAAAAAAAGGCAAACCCAAACCGAATAATTCTCATCCCATTAATCTACTCCCAGTCAGTCAAATGATGAAAGGTGTCATAACCACTTCTAACATGTAGAACTTTCTCACCAATGATCCAATGGAGGTCTGCCAGGCCCACTCAGATTCAGATCTCATTACAGTCTTTGACCAAATATGGTTAAAAAAAGTGACTTGAACAATTGAATTAATGGTCATTGCCTTTGACAGCAAACATCATTCGATAGTTTATGGCACAAATTATGATAATGGGAAGTAAGAGGAAACAGAATTACAGAATCACAGGGCACAAAGGAAGATGGTTGTGGTAGGTGATGTCCAATCATTCTACCCTTGGATTCCAAAACAGGCGTTCCTCAAGATGTCTTGGGCAAAGTAATCTATGGGAGATTTCAGGAAGTGAAAGTGCTCACTGATTTAGATTTAGATTACCTACAGTGTGGAAACAGGCCCTTCGGCCCAACCAGTCCACACCGACCTTCCGAAGAGCAACCCACCCAGACCCATTCCCTTACATTTACTCCTTCACCTAACTCTACGGGCAATTTAGTATGGCCAATTCACCTAACCTGCACATTTTTGGACGGTGGGAGGAAACCGGAGCATCCAGAGGAAACCCACGCAGACACAGGAAGAATGGGCAAACTCCACACAGACAGTTACCTGAAGTGGGAATTGAATCCGGGTCTCTGGCGCTGTGAGGCAGCAGTGCTAACCACTGTGCCATCGTGCTGCCCACAAATGATATTCATAGGGTTTTCAATTCTGTTCACAACTTCAGATCCTGAAGCATCTCGTGCCTATATGCACAAAGACCTAGACAAAATTCAGGCTTAGAATGATAGGTGGAGAGTAGCATTCAATCAAAACTGACCTTCTCCAACAAAAGAGACTTTAACCATTGGCTATGACAGTCAAACAACGATTTCTAAATCTCCCACCAATATCTGCTGCTGCTATTGACCAGCCATATAAATAGTGGCTACAAATGTAGGTGAGAGGCTATGAATTCTGAGATGAGTAACTGACTCCCCAAAGTCTCTCTACTGTCTACAACCCACACTGGAACTATAATGCAATATTCTCCAGATCGCTGAATAAGTGAAATTGAAACTCAATACCATCCAGGACAAAGCAGGTAGCTTGAACAACACTGGGAGAAAGTGAGGACTGCATATGCTGGAGGAGATCAGAGTTGGGAGTGTGGTGCTGGAAAAGCACAGCAGCTCAGGCAGCATCCGAGGAGCAGGAGAATCGACAATGCTGTCAGCTTAAACGCTCAGCATGTTCACCTCCAATGTGTAGTGGCAGCACTGTGTACTAATCTGTAAGATATACAGCAGAAACTCACCAATGCTTCTTAGATAGAAACTTCCAAATCTGCCATGTCTATAGCTAGAAGAACAAAAGGTCACTGAAAGTTCTCATTCCGACCATTCAATATCCTAACTTGGAAATACATTACTGTCCTTTCAAAGTTGCTGGTTCACAATCGTGGAGCTCTTATTAAAAGCACTGTGGGGATATCCACATCAGAGTGAATGTAACAATTCAGAAAGGCAGCTCACCACCACTTTCCCCAGGGGCAAATAGAAATGGGCAATAAGTGATACTTTAGATAAATTTTAAAAATGCATTCAGCTTCAAGAGAGATTGTCCACACTACTGTTCTACATTATGATTTGAAGGTGCCTGTGTTGGACTGGAATGGGCAAAGTTAAAAATTGCACAACACCAGGTTATAATCCAACAGGTTTATTTGGCAGTGCCTCAAAAGCTAGTGCTTCCAAATAAACCTGCTGGATTATAACCCGATGTTGTGATTTTTAACCTCGTTCTGTCTTACAGTATGCTTGGTTCCTAGAGGAGCCTGCATTGATATCATAACAGGTATCTGCATGTTTTCAATAGAAGAATATCGAAAACAACGTAGACTTCTGGAGGACTCATGCTTCAACCACATGATCTGACATCATTTGACACTGCATAATATTTATTAACCCTCCTCTCCCTAAGTCATTGATTCTTCCCATAAATTTACATTATCATATCCCCCCATCCTCAATACATTGATTCCTTCAACACAATCTCCACTGTGTTCAGTTCCTTTGAAGGGCATTTCAGATGGAAGTTCTCTATAGTCTCCCTTTTGGTAGCATTCGTATCAGACTGAGATTTCACCATCTTAGTCACTATAGAACAATGATGGATGGAGAATCTTAATATTCACTTTTTTCCCTTTCTAGGAGGGAATTTAAGCTGCTATCTGCACCTGCTTGAAAGAAACAAGCTCAATCAGCTTTTTGGGTGCATTGTACAACTGGTATCTTCCACTGCTGCAAGAATGGAGAATTAAGTCATAGCTGGAAACTAGGTCATTATAAATGAACAAACATTTATTGGCTACTTATACAATGTACAAGGTAGACTGTTGCAAGACCTTGTCAGAACCTTGCTGTTTTCAACTACATGTGATCTTACATCTTCAACCACCACTGATGATGCATTCTAACAATTATTATGACTGCTAGTCCTGTATCTCTACTCAAGTTTGTCTGTCTGTCCATAAACTATTTATATTTTTATCCTAATTATTCCTGAAGGGCTTTTGCCCGAAACATCGACTCTCCTGTTCCTCGGATGCTGCCTGATCTGCTGTGCTTTTCCAGCACCACACTGTCTATTCTAATCTCCAGCATCTGCAGTCCTCACTTTCTCCTATATTTTTATCCTATGCCCCTCCCCCACTCTCCAAAGTCTATGTCAAGCCTTCCAAATCAGAGGGAAAGATGTTGTTGTGGCTTAATTACTCTGCCTGACCACAGCCTCATTGCTTTTTGGAAGGATAGGAACCAAAGCCCGGTGTGGCGGAAGATGTGATCAGTCCACTGAAATGGATGGGGCATTTTCCCTTTCATTTAGGCAGCATTTCTATGTCAAACTCAAACAGGTCTGTTCTGGTGCATGATTCAGGCAGACTCCTCAGGATGGAGTACTGGCAGTCCCTACAGCTTAGATTGAAGGTGACAAGCTGATTTTAATGATGGGGATCCTCCTCTTCTGGACGTTAAACAACACAGTTTCTGTGATACCTGGTCAAATGAGGGGATTTGTATGACAAGTATATAATCTATCGATTAGGCAGTCCAAAGAAGTCAAAAAGTGTTGTATAAAAGGTGTGGACAGTTAACTAAACATGGCCAGGTCAATATCATGGTTTCTCTTTAGAAGAGCCAGGTCTGTATGCACACATGCATTCTACCTCACTGCGTGTAGATGAGCTGGTGACATTTATGAACTTGAATAAAACAATGAAGTTCTGAAGCAGTCAACAATTAGCTGAGGGCCACTATCTGAAATGACTGTATCCAAAAAACTACGTGTGGTGAAAACTCTGAAAATAACAACTGTTAAGATGGGGTTGTGGGGGCTAGAGATGTCTTCCAAGGCATTGGGACTATAGAGCAGGATGTTGTTGGCAGATTTGGAAAACTGACAAGAGCCAGGCAGCACATACTGCAGTAATGTCCATTTTCTGGTTTCATGTTCTGTTCTGGAGGCAAGGATGTGAATGTCATCCATGACAGATGATACCCTCAAGGTCCTGAAAGACATCTATCATAGTGCTTTGGGAGATTTTGGAATCAGGAGATGATGAAAATAATAGGCAAAATCTTATAGGGGTCTCAGTAGTATGGGCTATCCCATGGTTTGTTGCAGAATTTCAGGAGGAGTCTGGGGTCTAAGTCAATGTCAGAGCAATCTTGTGCCATCTTTTATATATTTGAGTGATGTGGTGAATTTCTCACTGGGCAACGGGGAATAAAGGGAGTTTATAACTTGTTAAACACCTTATTCATCTAACTTAATAAACAAGCTCGACATCAAGAAATTTTGACATGGAAACCAAAAGTGGATGCCTGGTGCCTTTAGGTCCAAAACACCTCCATATTGGGCACCAGGCACCAACATCATAGGGCAAACTTTGTGGGCACTGACCAAATGCACCCCACATCCATAGAAAGTGGCATTTGACATGTGCCAGCCTGTAACAACCCTCAAAGCATATTCCAAAACCACTTACACTGTGCTTCTGCACTTCAATGCTGCACTTGAAACTATTGCAATGCTGCTTCAAGGTCAGTGTGTGCTCAGGGACTTGACCCAACTCATGGACTCCACCAGGCTACAAGTCCAGGCTCTTCACTTGCTGTCATATCATTGACTTACTCGGTTATGGATGTTCACAGCATCCCTGCCTTGCCTTTGTGTACAATGCCCCCTCAGCCAGTGATACTAGATTCATTCTGCCTTGCTATGTTGTTTAGTGCAGACACAAAACAGGAAGTTTGAAATAATTGTCAGCAGGCCTCGCTGAAGTCAAGAGAGATCATCTTCATTAACGGCGTCCTGGCAGAGTAAGGCCCAAATGGTCTACTCTTGTTCCTAATTCTTATTTTCTAAGTCAAGGATAGCCTCTGATAGCAGTCCAGGAGAAACGGATGAAGTCAGTCACTTAGGGTGGTCATAGTCAGGGTGCTTTCCACACAACAGGTGAGAAGCCAAATGTCAGGCACCTGCCTTGATGCTTACTGCCCTATAGTAAGCCATTTTCCTCTGTGAATTTGAGAGAGGCAGGTATTAATGGAGCTGAAAGGGGTAGCACAGCTGTTACTGTTGGAGGTGATGTTTCCTGACCACGTGAGTAGGCAGCTCAGAGGGAATGCAGGGTTAATGGTGTCAGGAGTTGGGATGAGTCACAGTGAGGAGGGAAGATGTTGCTGGCAATAGAGAAAGTGGTTGAGAATAACCCTTGGTGGGATGTGGGTATAGTACCAGAGATAGAGTACAAGGTAATTGGAGAGAAGGTGATGGCACGTATACTGAAGTGAGAAGAACATTCATCTTCCTACAGAGCTGAGTATTCCCCCAGACAGCTGAGTCTACTCTAACCCAGGTGGCAATTTCAGATCAGCCTGGCATGGTCTGGTGTCAGGGCCTCCACTACAGGTCGTGGAAGAGGAGAAAATCCTGCCTCTGCACCACCCCAGGTCCCTGTCTGTAAAACAGGGTGCCAATTTCCCCTTCTCTCTCTCTCATGTCAGGGGCAAATATTCATGCAGGACAGTTCTAGACTGACCATGTTTACTCAGGTGCAAAGGGCTTTTAAAGATGGCAAGTGCAAATAAATGGTAAGTAGTTCCAGGATATCTGGTGAGTGGTGAGTGGTTCAGGCAATTCTGTCTGGTAAGACAGGGCTAGAATTGTACATGAGGGATGCCGAAGGGTGGTGTAGGTAGTTAAAGGAGGAGCGAATTAAGATACGATGAGAAAGCTTGCATGCCACTGAGGCAATAAGTGCTCCCCCCAAAAAAAAACAATGTTCTACTCATGTTCTTCCAAAAAAAAGGAATGATAAACATAATTACTGGGCCCAACTCTTCATCCAATGGAAGCTGGCATTTAATTTTCTGAATACTGAGCTTCCATTAAGCTTTGCCAAACTCTCATCAATCGATGCCATGGATGAATTTCTTTTTTGACTGCCTTGCCCAGTTGAGTTAGATCACTATAACTATGCAAAGACTGTTAGCTTTAGGTACAGACAACATGCTCTAGCACCAATGGTGATTCTTTTGAAAGGAACAAATACTTGCTGCAGATTTTGGGTGATCCTGTTCCCAACCTGTATCATGTTTCAAGCTAAAGGTAGTAATCAAAAGCACAAAGGACTCTTGCACATCCAATGGTTTCCTCAACAGCTTTCTGCCATATTAAAACATCTTCGGCTCTGCTATGGATTGTCCCAGGAGTCTCTTGAGCTTATCCCTTTACTGGGTTCACCATGAGGTGGAGCAGTCATGGTTGTAATGGCAACACTATTTGATTCTGTGAACAGCCTGATTGAGGCCCTCCATCTGGGCCAGCCTAGAGAAATGGTGAGCTTTTTCCTCCAGACTCTTATTTTCAGCTTTTTGTGGAACTCCAGTGACAATTCGTCACTCCATTTGCTGTTTACAGCCTTGCTGAGCAAATTGCTGTTCAGCTACCTCGTTCACCTTACTCAGCACAGACAGAGATGCTTAAGGTGCAGACCGCTGTCACCATCTTTTTACATCAGGACTGGGCTCTGCATGTCTTCAATTGAAGAGAGTGAGAAAGCATGGTGTCCTGACATTACTGATGTACTCTAACAGTACACTAATTAACCCCTTAGAAATTTTGTCTAAACAAAATACACAGGAATGAGGCACTGAATGGTCAAGGAGCATGAGGGTCCTTTTAACATTTTAGATATTATAATAAACAACATAGGATCAGCCATCTGATATAAATTCACTCAGATTTTGCCTTCTATTGAAGTCAGCAGAAACATAAATTAGGCAAAAATATATGATGCATGGTTGATCATGTCCATTGTCTACTATTGTCTACATAGAAGATTATAACTATATATTTAATAAGTTACATTAAGGTTCTGCAATCTTATAATAGGCTCGTGACACATTGGCTTTCTGGTTTAGGAGAATGGAAACTACCAGGGTTCAAGTCCCACCAGCTCCAGATGTCAAAAAAAGGTTTATTAGAATAATTAGGATATAATAATAACAGCTGTACTGAATAAACTGTAGAATGTACCAATTATTTACTGACAGATAACTTTTCTGAATAAATAAGAGTAAGCATTTGGAATAATACTGCGCTCTATCCCATTATGCAGAACTATCACAAAAAAGCATTTCAGATTCAATGTTTCTGCTAATTTTTCAACAGATATTACATATATATCATTGTAGGGAGGAAGATAGGGGACCAGATACTCTCCCTCAGGGAATGTAGGGAAGCTAATGTGTTACTTACTGTGGGCTGTATGTTCTAACGGCTGGACTCACAGTGACATCAGTACAGGCCGAAAAGTACGTACATTAATTCTCTTTATAGATCAGAATGGCAGCCAATTGATAGATTTTTAGGTGACTGGAGCAGCATGTGAATATACACAAGGTGTGACTTCGTTATTAACTCAGACTTTTGTGACACCTATATTGCACATTGACATAAAATTCATTTACTTGGTTAGCTTTAATGTTGTGTCAGATTTTATACCAACAGTTATTAACTAATGTTAGACTGGCAATTAAAAAGGTCCAGTTCTAATGTTCTGAGCCCAATCTATGGGTTGTTCACCAGAGTGAAAATATTTATTTTAATAATCTAAATTAATAATTAACAATTTAAGGGGAATCATATGATCCATCTGGAAAATAAGCATGCTTGCAAACATGGTTCTGGTGTTCACCATGAAAGTATACACTGGAGTGGCAAAGAACATGGGAAATGTTTTAAGTACAGCATTACACAAGTATGCAAGCTAGCTCACTGAGCTGGAAGGTCTGTTTTCAGACTGTGTCACCGTATGAGGTAACATCATCAGTGAGAGTCTCCAGTGAAGCACTGGTGGTATGTTTCACCTCTCTATTTATAGGTCTCGGTTTTGTAAGGTGGGTGTTATCATTTCCTTTTTTTAAAAAAAAGGGATGGTCGATGGGATCTAAATCAATGTGTTTATTGATGGAGCTCTGGTTAGAATGTCATGCCTCTAATTCTTGTGCATGTCTTTATTTCGCCTATCCTAGGATATGTGTGTTGTCCTGGTCAAAGTGGTGTCCTTCTTTGTCTGTATGTATGGAAACCAGTGATTGTGGGTCATGACATTTGGTGGGTCATTGGTGTTCACGAATCCTGGTGGCAAGTTTCCTGCTGGTTTGTCTGACGTAGTATTTTTTTAAAACAGTTCTTGTGTGATATCTTGTAAATGATGTTAGTTTTGCTGGTATATTTAATGGATCCTTTAGGTTCATTAGTCGCTGTTGAAATGTGTTGGTAGGTTTGTGGACTATGATGCCATTTAGTTTCCATACATACAGACAAAGGAGGACACCACTCTCATTGGGACAACACACATCCTAGGACAGGCGAAATGAAGACACGCACAAGAATTCTTAGAGGCATGGCATTCTAACCAGAGCTTCATTAATAAACACCGATTTAAATTCCATCAACCATCCCTTTAAAATAAAAACAGAAATAACATTACCCACCTTTAAAACAAGACCTACAAATAGAGAGGCAGAACATACCACCAGCACTTCACCAGAGACTCTCACTGATGATGTTACCTAGTATGGTGATGAAATGTCTAAAATCAAACCTTGCAGCGCAGCGAGCAAACTTACATACTGATCAACCGGAGGTACAAGTCTTCTCCAAAAAGAAAATCGCAACAGCATTACATTGCCAGTTTCTCACTGCTCCTGTCCAGTTGTGTCTATAGCTGTCCTTTAAGAAGGGATTAAGTCTGTTGACTTTTAATGAAGCTATTTAAAGCTCCATGTGTGAGACACTTAGTATTTCAAGCTGCTAACCGGTTGAGAAAAGCAGTGGGCATTATGCATCAAAATAAATAACAAGCATTTTGTAAAACATTGGAGTGTTTTGATATCTCACCACACTGATTCTGGTTCCATTTTTTACTTGTTATTCAGTGATATTCATTTTTGGCTGGTCATTCTGATGGATGCAAAATAAACAGCATGCCTGTGTATTCTGACAGCTGAGGAGGAGAGAGTTATACCTGGATTCACTTGGATTTGGATGCATTTCTTAATGAAAGGGAAATTTAAGCCAACTATTTGCTTACTTTATAGATCCTAATTCCAAAAATTACAGTAAGAACAAAATAATGTTTCTCATAAGTGTCGCCAAAGTGGCGAACCCTTTAGTTAAAGCTGCAGCAGAGTGTCAAAACAACAAAAAGAAACTGTCAGCTGCTCTGAGTATGGTGTACAACTGGTTTCAATTTCATTTAAAGTATGCTCTGATTGGTGTAGAGAAGACAACAGGACTGAGAAATTGAACATTGTCTCTTGAAACATAAAATCTCTTTTGAGCCCTTGCATGATAAGCATATTTTATGTTTGATTCACAACGCACCTATGCTGCCGAAAAATGAGGCAGATTTTCTTTATTATAGGGGGTAACACCTCAGAGTCCGGATAACATTTCTATTCATTACATTGAAAAGGAACTAAAGTAAAAACAGCAGAACACCATTTTTTGGTGTCCAGAAAATACAGGCCATTAATTACAATGTGTAATGTTTTGGCCACAAATTCAAGAAAATTTACAGATAGGAAACAAAACCTTGCAACATTTTGCATCCATAATAATTATTTTGGTGCGAAGGACCATAGAAATCCTTGCACTAACCTAATTTCTGATCAAGCATACATGGACGTCCAAGGTTTTAGGCACAACAAAACCTAAAAAAAGTTACTTCCAGTGTTACACGAAAGAATTGCTTAATGTTTTATTTCTATTTTTGTTCATAGCATCATATTTTCTGAATCTTCCAACTTTTTATGACAAAAATCTATTAATTCAAAAAGCATAAATCTTCTAAATCTGCACTTTTTAAAGCATGCTGTCTTGAATACACATAGATAATTTAATGGCTGAAATTTTAATTTTCATAACATCGGTAGGCAATTAAAGAAGGTTGCATATATTTAGAGTTTTCCTTTCACTTACAGTTATTTGCACTGCATTCAAGTTGCTTTGCTTTACATCCTGGCATGTGCTATTGAGAATCTCAAACTTTTCCAGGAAGTTTCTATGACAAGATTGGTGTAAATTTTGCCGTGATGTTAGCTCGAGTCAGTTTGAGCAATTTCAAGCCAAAAATTACTGCATGGTAATCATTTAGCTCAGTTTCTGCTTCCTCTAGTCTTTACATGAAGCTTTATCCATGGTGTACTCCTTATTCAGTTAAAAACATTTAACCAATTTTCTCACCTCTTTTACACACCAGGATTATATTTTGCATCCATAATAATTATTTTGTTGAAAACATTTCAGCTTTCTTAGCCTCTCTCTATGCTTGATTGATTTAAGACCCTGTAGCATCTCTGTTACCCTTTGAGTTCAAATTCCTTGTCTAGTCACAAACTAGACCTGGAAACAATACTTCAAATGTATCTTCATCATGCCTTTTTGGTGACAGTGTTACCCACTTTGATTTGGATGTTCGGGATCTATTATACATTGTTTGCTTCTGCAATTGCTGTCAAGTACAGTAGCACTGCTAATGCTTGGCCCAGCAGCTAATTTAAATATTTTTCTTACCACCTTCTATTTAATTATATATTTTGGAACAAAAATTATATTTCTTATTTTAATGAGGATATGCATTCTTTTATATTTCAATATTAATAGCGGTTTGCTATTCTCCTTTGTAGTCATGTCTGTAAATACTCAAGAAATCAGACTTCACAGGAGCCCAGTTTTCCTTCCAATTTTATGTCATTTGCAAGCTTTATGCATCGAATTCGCAATACACCAAGGTTATTAATATAGTGAACAGCATGGCCTCTTTCTTGACACAGTCACCTAAATAGAGCTTCCAGCCTGGATACACCACAATATTCTGCCAATTTTGGAGAGTAATTGGCAGGGCACAGTAAAGGAGGTACAAATCCATTGTGCAGAATTCACACTCATTTTTGCACCTGCCCAGTTCCTTGCTGCTATTTCTGGCAATCAGCAAAAGTGCACATAAACCTTATCTTCCAATCCCTTTTCCTAGAATTTTCATCTCACTTGTGCTTAGTCAGAATCATGTTCCTAGGAAAGTAGTATTACATTCAAGGTGTGAGCAATTTATAGGGCCAATCCAAACTTATCATAGTGTCAGTTGTTGTGAACTAGATTTAATCATGAAAGGGAAACTCCTGATGGAGGAAGCTGAAGAATGCACGATGATCTTCATGCTCCCTGTTTCATTACATTTCCTGGTCAGTATACAAAAAACGTTGTTTTAACTGGCACTCCTGATAAACCGGCAACAAGTACACATCTCAAATACAGCGATCTCCTGTGATGTTCCAGTGTTTATGCTGTGAATAAAGAATAACAGTAATATATATGCCCCCTGCATTCAGTTTCTATTTCTGAATTGATTTTAGGAGGTATGTTGATATTTTTATGTAGATGTTTTCAGGGATGTTGATATCTCAAATCTTCGTTTAGTCAGACTTTACTGCGGTTAGTCATACCTCTTGATTATCTAGAATTTTTGGTCATCTGGCACACATTCTACATCCCATAGGTACCAGTTAATGAAAAGGTACGTTTAATAAGTGTGCGCATGATATCACTGTATCATGGCATCTGACTGGAGGGTAAAGAAGTTCCCAAATTCTATCTGATCTCAGGTCATGTGATGCATAATTCACTTCTGGAAACATGCTCTTGGTTGCCGCCTGCACCCTTCAGCAGCTCAGAGACGGATCCCTCCAAGTGAACATTAGGCACAGAGAGTGAGTATACAAGATGCTGGGTACCTCAGTGACAGTTTCATAGCTACTGTCAATAGCTTGTATGCTACTCAGTTTATGTATCAATGTTTTTAGTATTAGATCAATGCAATTGTTAGATCAATTCCTTGTCACATTTTCTGGCAGCACTTCATTGCCGTAGAGGATGTTCAGTGGTTGGAAATCGGTGTGATACTGCAGCATCCAGAAGCATGGGAAACAATGTGTTTACATGGCACTGGGTCATATGAATACCTTAGGCCCTTCTTGTCCAACATGCCGAACCTTTAGTTCCTTCCGTTCACAAAGATGTAGCTGTCAATGAGTTGCCCAGCAGTGACTTTGCCACACACAGACAGGGCAATGCTGTAGGTTGGCCAAGGAGTAGTCAGTCTGCTTGCCTATATCCCCTATACTGCATGGTCCTGTGACTAATATTCTTTTTAAAAGTCCTATTTCTCAGTGGCTGATGGAGCCCCTCCTCTCACAGGTCAACTCACTTACCCTGTCCACTGAGTGTGCTCACAGTTGTTTCATTCCCCTGGAAGGAGGCAGAGTGCTCCTCAGGCAGTGACTTTCAATCTCCTCTTGAATGTTGTCATGACCCCCAGAACTTCCACATCCCCTTCTCAGTAGTCCATCCCATAGACTCCATTTCCCTGACAATCACCCAATCTGTCGACATACACCTTCACTTTTCTACTTTTCCCATCATCTGGCAGATGAGGTGACCATATCTGGTGTGCTCACACACAACCCCCTATTCCTTGAAGCCAAGGTGCCACTGACTGTGGTTAACACCCCTTACCTACCTTTCCCAGCCATGCTTTACCATATTTCCCCAAACCCCTTGCAAATCCTCTGACCCTTCCCTCACACTTCACAATTGAACTATGTCCTTCCCCAGAGCCTGACCATCCCAATGCCAGAACTTATCAGGCTGAGGCTCAGTTCTGAGACAATGGCCGCATTTTCCCATTAACTTTTCGTGAAGTGACCATGGCTCACCTCACCTCTATGATGGTCATGACTGGACAGTCGAAGGCAAGATGTGCCAAGACACCTGTCTGATGCTTACACATCTCCCTGACTGCTTCAATTCTACCCTCTGGACGAGCCAATATTGAGGCAAAGGACAGACTGCAATCTGCGATCCACTCCCTGGAATGTAGAGCGACAGATCCCTTTACCATGCCACCTTCCTGTGGCCAATGCCCCACACTGATCTCAGAGACAGCCCTTGGTTTACTGTAATTGGATCCCATGACTGATGGGTACCTACTTGGCCTTCATTTAGTGCTAATCCCCTAAGACTTTGATACATGGTGTCTGTTGGCTGCTCATGCAGGATTTTGCTACAAAAGCTGCTGGGCATGAAGAAGATGTCAGGTTGACATGGCATACAGTTGTTCAACTGGCTGTGCTCTCTCTACACTGGACTGCTGAGCAGTGAAACAGGCTACCTGGTATGTGACTACACTAACTGGCAAGGTAAGACACAGAAAGGGAGGGAGGCAATGAGCATGCAGGTAGGCACTAATTGAGTAAACACTTAGATTAAGTGAGCATCTTAGAATGTAGTCCAGTCCACTCTGAGCTAGGTGCATGTGCTTGTGTGCAAACTGTCTCCGCTGCAGCCTATGCTAGTTGCCAGTGCATCTGCACTGCCAGTGTATCAGAGAGATGCTGGGTTATGAAGGGTTACTGGATGCTACATGCTGATGTCCATGGGAGGAAGAGAGTGTGAGTGTGAGAGTGAGAGTGTATCTATCATACCCTGACCTGTGGTTGTAACCAACTTAGCGTTAGTCAGTCAGAACAAGTGACAAGCTGAATCTGCCATGTGCTTGCTCTGGTTTCCCTCAAGTCTTTCCAGTTTGCTTAATGAGTTTGGTAATATGTAAGTCTGAATATTAATAAGATTAGGTGAATCATTAACAATATATTTAACAAACAATAATCACTGTCGATTGAAATCTCACAACAATGCTATGCTTTTTACAAATGGACTGAGATGATCCCAATGAGACGGGCCTTCCAGGACCTCTGATTTTGCAACACATCCTGCCAAAGTTCATATTGCTCAGACACCTATAGAGTTTTGTGTTGACTTTCAATTTTATCAGTGTGACCTTGAATGGATTTGTTGCTATGAGGTTTTTAATGCTTCGAATTTGCATGAAAAGAAAACTATGGGAGTGACATCAACTGTGAAAGTTGTAAATAAGCACACAGAGTATGAAGCTCTGAGATATTCAAACAACATGAAGTGTTCAGTTCTCGGGGATAAGGCATTTCAGATCATAATGCATGGACTTTGCATGTTTATGTGAAACACCACAAAATGGAAAAATTAGGCTTTATGACCATCACATCCCTAGTTCTCTGTAGGTTCCTGGAAAGCAGGTCCTGCCTGAAAATGCATCATCTTGTACCTGTGTCCCCGACTGAATATACAGGCATTCTCCTAAAGCATCCTTGGCAGTGTCTCTGCACATCAGGTTGTGGAGAAGACAGCACTTCACTATAATGTGCCACAGACCCTGTACAGATAATGGAATCGAGTTTTCAGCAACGAATGATCTGTGTTCATGGTTTCCTCACCAGGATCAGGAACTATCTCCTGGCTTTAATTGACTAGAATCCATCAGCAATTGTGGTGGAAGGTAAAATGCTTTTGCACCTGGGAGGGTCTCAGGATGGAAGAGTCATGACTACTCCCAGAGTAGCACAGACAGACAGACCTACAGAGTTCTTTGCTGGTGGTCACACACCAGCTGATCTTTTAAAAGATTATGAACATCTGGAGTGCTTTAACATCACGTGCGAATTAGAGGATCTCCCGGACCCTTGGAAAAGCAACTGGGGCACCAAAGCCTCTGGCTGGATTAGTCTGACTCTCCTGAATAATGTATCTCGATGCAGCGTAGTACCTCACCGAACTATGCCGCACAAATCCCCAACTGAGGTTTTCGAAGGAACCCGTGGCATAGGAATTCAGGCTAGTAATCCTCACGGAGACAGACTTCAGGTATCTTCAGGGCAGTTGGAGTTAATCTCCCCTGTCATCATATCAAAGATGTCAGTGGAGATAAATGCAGTCTTGAAAGTAATGAGAGGTCTGACAGCTGTGGGAATTGAACCTCTGCCTGTTCTCTAGTACTGCAGAGCAAGCTCTTTTGTCTGTGTCTGTGGCCAGTTGTTTGAGGTGGAGGAAAGGTGGGGGGAGCCATCAGTACCTGCAGTATCACCAACTTTCTTATCTGCCTCATTTACCGGCTGTATAGTGGCCGTGGCTAGCTTCCCTCCACTCCCTTGCTCTCCAGATTCCCTTGTCAGTAGAACAGGCTCCAAAGAGGATAATGCCCATGGGATCTCCTGCACAAACTTAACAGTTTGTGCAATGCTGACTATCGACAGAACTTCCCATAAAGGGCTTTCTCCCTTTCAATACCGGCCTTTAGGACTACAGATTTATGAGAGGTTACTTGAACAGCAAAGCCCGACTGCCTCAAAATGTTCCTCAAACTGTTACCTACTGTTTAGAAATATTCTGACAAATTATACAATTGTAGGCCATTGAAATTTAATCACAAATTTCAGAGACAATTAAATACTGAAAATGGTTAGATTTGATTGAATTTAAAACGTGAGCAGGTTCCCAACTTCATTTTTAATGTGAAGCAAGTGACCAATCAGATGCCATAATGCTCCATTTTGTGAATGGATAGGGCTGGGACAACTGCCCAGTTTGAAATAGTTACACACAGCTCCATATAAATGGATTTTCTGCTGTTGTTACTTACTGTCTTTGTGTCAATAACTGAATGACCATCAATAGCCTATCCTCTTGTTTGTTAAAGCAAGACTATTCCAAATTGATATTGCCCTTAACAGTTGCTTCTTGTAAGAAGCAAGAAAATAATGGATGGAGGCACTTCTACCTGCAATAGTAGTGTCTGCTTTGGCCTTAATTTCCAAGAATTTATTTTGACATGGAGTCATTCTAGAGTGTCACTGGAGGCATCATAACAAAACAAACAGCTGTGCACAGATGTTGAAAGCAACTCATGGCTGCACTGATTTTCAGAACTAGCAGATTCATTTGATTCCCTGTTGACAATTAGCAGCAACATGACAGGACATTGCAAAATCATGGAGTAGCAGGATTCCTCAGAGTAAAAACTTATGTATTGTGACCACAGAGTCACATGCGCATCCTCGTTCAACACCCACACATCTGCCAACATAACGACATCACTCATTCAGAGCAAGTGAGCATTTGCTTCTCTTTATGTTATGTTAAGCATCTTCATTGTGTTAGCACTCTAAACCAAAGAGAATTTTTGGAGATCAAAGTTCTTCTACAGCCGTCATTGATGACACTTGTGTACTTTATAAAGGGCCTCAGTTACACAGTAGTAAAAGAAAGATCACTAACTAAAATAGTTATAGAATATGCTAAAGGCATGCTCAATGTAGGCTTCAGCTAGTGGCATCAATTTTAGGGAATTATACAATATAGTCTGGGAAATTAAGGAATATATGAAGTATTATGAAGGCTGCAGGAGATGAAAGCTTGCATGGAAACAAGTATCTCAGAAGAAGGTCTAACAGCTTGAAGATAATACAAAATTGCTGATTGCAATTAATTTTCCTGCCTTTCTAATAGGAACCTACACTGGTCTACCACATCCACCAAGGTCATTGAATTGAATTTATTGTCACATGTACCGAGGCACAGTGAAAAGCTTTGTCTTGTGAGCAAAACAGGCAGATCACATTTAAGTAGCATAGATAAGTAAATAATAGGTAAACAGTGGCAAAAACAAAAACAGATATAGGCGACTGTTAAGAGTTTGTGAGTCCATTCAGTATTCTAACAGCAGAAGGGTAGAAACTGTTATGAAACTGGCAGGTGCATGTGTTCAGGCTTCTGTACCTTCTCCCCAATGGTAGACATTGCAGAAAAGTATTGCCAGGGTGGGATGGATCTTTGAGAATGCTGGCAGCCTTTCCTTGACAGTGGGCCTGGTAGATGGATTCTGTAGAAGGGAGCTTGGCCTTTGAGATTGTCCAGGCGGAGTTCACCACTCTCTGTAACCATCTCCGATCTTGAATGGTACAGTTGCCATGCCAGGTAGTGACAGAATGCTCTTGATGGCACACCAAAAAAGTTGGCAAGGGTATTTGCTGTCATGTCAAATTTCCTCAGCTGCCTGAGGAAGAAGAGATATTATTGGGCCTTTGTAACCATGCGTCCACAAGAAGAGTGGAAGAAAGCTTGACACTCTCCACTCGTTCCACCTCTGTGCTGTTAATGTGTAGGGGGGGCATGAGTAACATCCTGCTGAAAGTTAATGACTTCCTTGGTTTTGCCAGCAGAAAACTAGGTTGTTCTCAGTGCACCATTTTTCCAGGCCTTTCACCTCACGTCTGTTGTCTGTTTTGTTGCCATCTCAGATTTGATCAATGACGTTGGTGTCATAAGTGAACTTGTAAATGGCATTAGTCTGGTATTTGGTGACACAGTCATGGGTATACAGTGAGTACAGTAGGGGGCTGAATACGCACCCCTGGGGGGGCTCCCGTGCTGAATGTTAGTGAAGATGAAATATTGTCCCCAATCTTCACTGATTGTGGCCTGTGGGTCAGGAAACTGAGGATCCAGTTGCATTGTGGGGCTTAGTCAGAGATCACTAAGTTTAGAAATCAGTCTCCAGGGGATAACACTATTGAGGACTAAACTATAGTCAACGAGTGGGATTCTTACATAGCTGTTCTTGGTGTCAAGATGTTCTAGGGAGGAGTGAAGGGCAAGTGATATGGCATCTGATGTGGATCTGTTGGTCTGATAGGCAAATTGGAGTGGGTCAAGAGTAGTATGGAGGCTGGAGTTGATTAATGCCATGACCAGCCTTTCAAAATACTTCATGACCAATGTTAGGGCCACTGGATGGTAGTTTGAGACATGCTGCATGAACCTTCTTAGGCACAGTTATGATGTTGGCCCTCTTGAAACAGGCAGCGACAGTGGCCTGCTGCAGGGAGAGGTTGAAGATGACCAAGATGACCTCTGCCAGTTGATCTGCACATGCTCTGAGTGCATGGCCTGGTACTCTATCCTGTCCCATTGCTTTCCTTGGATTCACGTGAAGGAAAACTGATCTGACCGCTGATGCAGTGACTGTTGGGACAGGTTTATCAGGACTTGTCGGAATAGGTGTTACCTCTCTGCCGAAACGCTGCTCAAAGCGAGCATAGAAGGCACTGAGGTGATCTGGGAGGGATGTGTCATCGTCTGCTGTCTTGTACTGTCTGTTTTTAGAACCAGTGATGTCATTCAGTCCTTGCCATAGTCCCCTGGTGTCTGTCGGAGTCTCTAGTTTGGATCAGTATTGGTCCTTGGCTGACTTAATGGCTCTGCGAAGGGCATACTAGGAGCCCTTATATTTGAATGGGTCTCCTAATCAGAAGGCCTCACGCCTGGTTTTTAGCTGGTTCTATGTGTCCTGATTCATCCAGGGTTTCCTGTTGGGCAACACCTGGAATGACTTCCTCGGCCTGCAGTCCTCCCACACTTGCTGATAAAGTCTGTGATGGTGGGGGCGTACTCTGTGTGACCATGGCCCAGTCGATTCCAGACAACACCAGAATTGATCCTCTGCCTCCTCCAACCAGCACTGGACCTGTATAGAGGGAGGTGGGGTGGGGGGGGGTCTCCTGCTTGAGCTTTTGCCTGCAAGCCAGGAGAGGAAACACGGCATTGCGGTCGGAGTTCCTGAAATAAGGGCGGGGGATGGAGCGGTAGGCATCCTTCAGTGGTGTAGCAGTGCTCTAAACTGTTCGGGCCCCTAGTGGGGCCAGTAATATTCTGGTGGTACTTGGGCAACACCTTCCTTAGATTGGCTTGATTGAAGTTGCCAGTAACAATAAACAGTGCCTTGGGGTGTTCCGTCTCCAGGGTGTTAGTGGTGGAGTACAGAACATCCAGAGCTTCCTCAACCTTTGCTTGTGGTGGTATGTACACAGCAGTTAGTATAGCAGCAGTAAATTCCTGTGGTAGATAGAAGGGGCTGCATTTGATGGTGAGGAATTCAAGGTTTGGGGAGCAATGGCTGCCCAGGGTTACAATGTCCATGTATCACAAGTTGTTGATTAAAAGACAAACCCCTCCCTCCTTTGTCTTACCAGAGGACACTGTACGGTCTATATGATGGACAGAAAAACCATCAGTCTGATGTGCGCAGTCAGGAATGGATGGGTTGACCATTGGTGGACCAAACTAACTCTTCTCATCTGTTACACAACACCAGGTTATAATCCAATGGGTTTATTTGGAATAAACCTAATGGACTACAACCTGATGGTGTTGAGATTTTTAACTTTGCCCACCCTAGTCCAATACTGGCTCCTCCACATCTTCACATTTGACCCTTTTCACAACAAGAATTTTATCATCTACAGGACTTGCCCTGCCCGCACTAATTCACCATTTGTGCGCTTATCTCAATGCTATCTTGCTAAGAACAATATGTGCATGCACAGTAATTACAACAGTAAGAATTGTATTTATAACCAATGACATTCAACTACTTTCCTTAATCTTGTGCTGTCTCTTGGTGTCTATATATGGCATTTGAACTTAAAGCTAATCAAGCATTTTCCCAAACGTTACTGGAGTGACAGGAATGCATGGATTTTGTTGCATACAAATACATTAGTTTCATAGGATATTGGTCAGATTTGCTGCAGGTTTATTTCCTGTACTGACACTGGTTTTGTGTTCCTTTGGTCACGTTTGCTGGATTGGAGCAGAGTGTTGAGAGTAGCTGAATGTGTTACCACCTCTGGTTAGAATTGTCTCTGGGATCTGTCTTCATGGAGTGCTGCTATTATTTATAATGTTGATCATTAATCTGGAAGACACTAGAACTAATAATAATAATAATTAGATCCTTTATGCTACTGAAGGTACCTTTTGCAAACCTTGTCCTAATTACCTCAATGTTGCATTAGAGGATTCACTTTAAATTTAGAGACTCAAGCCTCTATGGCATACATTGAAGGAAGTGTTGAATATTTGAACAGAGTCTCTGCTGCAAATCTGCCTGAAGCTGTCACACTATGATAGATTGAGCTGCTGTAAAAGTTATTATACTGCTGTTATAGACTCTTGCTACCTGTGGTAAGTTATCCTAAACAGTTCCCAATGCCTCAATATGTATTTTAAATTTTCTGGCAATACATCAAATATTCTGGTTTTAAGCAGAACCTATGAGATCAGATCCTCAAACATTTCAGTGGAGGGACCTTTGTCCAAAGCTTTCAGCAGAGTCGGATTCCACATGTTAATAGTCTGTCCAAACTCTTTCTGCTCACTTGTGCGTCATCCAGTGTACTCTCCATTGGATGAATATTCAAAGTGGAGATAAGAGGTCTTCCCTGCCTGCTGGGGAGTGGATAACAGCCCTGTGCGGCATCTTCAACATCCAAAATCAAGACTCAGTGAAGGGCTGGGGGATGGAGATCCCACCAAACAAAAGCTGCTGATCAATCAGGCAGCTCCTACATTCAGCAGTTGCCAGGGAATAGCCCATAGCTGCTTGTGAAAGGTCCCAGGATAATGCAAGATTCAGGAAAAAAGAAGTTAAAATGATGTGGAGGGCTGTCTGGGATTCTTGAGCCTGGACTCACGTTCCTTGTGGACGCCTTTCTGCCCAATGTCAAATCCGTTGGCTCGACACAGACTGCCTTTAAAATCAAAGAAAGTCCCTGCCCCCCCTCCCGAAAACCAGGTGCCAGACTGTCTGCAGGATAGCAGTTATCACAAACATCACACTGCACATCATTTCCACAGTGGTGATAAAAACGGCAGTGGCAAGCAGAGGCCTTCAGTTGGCCAACTAAGGACCCGAATTAGTGCCAGTGTGGAAATGCTGACAATCAGCTTTCCTGTCCAGGTTGGAATTCTGCTGAAATGAGAAAGTTTAGGTTTAGTCCTAGCATCAAGCTCATCACATAGAGGTTTATAAAATCATGAGGGGCATAGAAAGGATAAATAGACAGCCTTTTCCCTGGGCTGGGGGAGTCCAGAACTAGAGGGCATAGATTTAGGGTGAGAGGGGAAAGATATATAAAAGAGACCTAAGGAGAAACTTTTTCACACAGACAGTGGTACACGTATGGAATGAGCTGCCAGAGGAAGTTGTGGAGGCTAGTACAATTGCAACATTTAAAAGGCATCTGGGTGGGAATATGGATAGGAGGGGTTTGGAAGGATATGGGCCAGGTGGTGGTAGGTGGGACTAGATTAGGTTGGGATATCGGATCAGCATGGATGAGTTGGACTGAAGGGTTTGTTTCCATGCTGTACATCTGTGACACTGACTTCTGGGAACAGAAAAGTACCTCCAGATATGTGAAAGAGTAATGTTAGGAGTGTAAACTCATTTTTCACACTAAAATATTACAAGGCATTGTTAAATTGAAAAAGGCAAATTGAGAGCTTTGTATTAAATCTGAAAAGCAATTAAGTAAAAGGGATTGAAGTGGGCAGCTAAGTGCAAGACCCAGGAGATTTTAACTCCAGGATTCATGAGCATCCCCCAACACAATTTGAAGCTGACAAGACTAACATCACTTTTTAGCATATAACCTTTCATGGAAGAGATTGATGGGTGCCTTTATCAAGAACTGCAATTCTGAGAGAGATGTTTAGTCGACGAACAAATGCAAAAATTAAGTTGTTAGGTCAGTCTAGAGAATATAAAGTTATAAAAGATAAACTAGGTGATGACTACGCATTTTAACAGAGTATAAATGAATGTTAAAATGCTTGATAGACTGCAATCTTAAAGGTTTATCTTACTTTATCTGCAAAAAGATTCAATTTGTTTTAGGATGGAATTGCAATGCATGGGGTGGTTGAGTTGCAATGCACGGGTGGCAGAGTTGGCACGGAATACATTGCTTGCCACAGTTCCTTATTACTTTCAACAAAACAATGTCTCCTTCCTCTGCCTGAAGTTATGCCAAAGAAGTTCTCAGCCTTCATCTGATTCTTGGCTGGAGGCCTGTTTTTAACCCTTGCAGACCAGTTATTCTTCAAGTGAGCAAACTTTATTCTGGTGTTTATGCTCCCTTTAAACAGCTTTATGCCTTCAAATCCTGCACAATCATGCAAACTTTCACATCCATAAGATATAACATCCCAATAGCTGGGATTCCTAAAACGGGAAGCTCACAAATGTTAACTAAGCTAAACCCAAAACTGCTGTATGGGTGAGTGTAATCTTGAGTGTGTAAACTGACGTTTTTGGGATTTCATAGAAACAAAAAGAAAGCTAGGTTTGTATTTACTCTATGTACCTAAATAAACTAATTCATAAATTTACATTGATTACTTTAATCTTCCATAAGTCAATGGGAGTCTTTCTGAACCAGTATCAAGGTAATATTGTATAATGCTTACCTCAAAACCCTCAACAATAAATTTTAGACTCAAAACATCCCATTAATTTCATTTTATGTGTCTTTTCTCTTTTACTCTAATCTTGGTTTTATTTGTTCCCTGTCACAGATGTTAGAGTCATTTCCTTTTGAAAAGACTCCAATATATCTTTTACTTCTGAGTCATTAATAAAGACTTTCAACGAGTATGGAAGCATAAGAAATTTGGGTTGCAAATTGGCATTTGCTACAGATGGTTTGCTACAGGCTAAAATGATTGTGTTTAGGGCCATTGCAAGTTACCTCTCATGGCTCCTCAATGCCAACTCATGTCCTTGTACCATTTCCATAACCACTCATTCACAGTCAACATTACCAAATCTCAGAAGATAAGGAAATGAAAAAAGTTATTCTAATACATGCCTCACATACACACAATTAATAGTGTAACAATCTAAAGGTTAATGGAAAACAAGAAATTTAAAAGATTTTCATGAAGTCTTCAATCTTATATTAAAAGAATACACAAACTGCTATTTAGATCCCACAAAGATGGAGAATTCCTTAGCCTTTTTAAAATGCCAAACTGCAAATTCAGAATACTGTGCTGAGACAATTAACTTAAAATCAGACAAGCATTCAGTGAGACATAATAATAGCAAAAGGGAAACGTCAGTTCAAAACGAAAAAAAAAAATCAGATGAAGGTGGTAGAGTCAGAGTTTTATAACATGAAATGTGGCACTTTGACCCATTATTTCTGGGCTGACTATCAAGCACCTATCCTCTCCCATTTTCTAACATGCGGCCCATAGATTTGCATGCTAAGGGGTTTCAAGTATTGCTCTTTATAGCACTTAAGTATTGTGGTGGTGCCTGACTCTACCACACTTTTAGGCAGTGAGTTCCTGATTCCCACCATCCCCTGAGTGAAAAAAAAAATCTTAAATCCCTTCGAAACCTCTTATTATCTTAAATTGATGCCCCTTGTTGTTGACCTGTGGGAAACGTTTATCCCTATCCACTTGTATATGCCCTCAGAACACTGCACATTGCAAACAGGTCACTCCGCAACCTTCTCAGCTTTAACAAGAATGACCCTACCTAGTTTCTCTTCATAGTGTGGTGACCAGCACTGCACACAGCACTCCAAATGTGGCCTAAATAAACAAACATTTTTAAAAAAAACCTACATCGCATGGCCCATGACTCAAAGCAGTTCCAGAAACAAATGTTTCACACTTCTCACTGGCAGTTGAGAATTTTAAAGAGCAAGAAATTTACAAAAATCTTCAGATCATTATAATGAAAGAGATCATATCTGGCTTTCAAGTCAATTTATGTCAACTCGAACAATTTTGACTCCAGTGTGGAGTTAAAGCCCTTAGTCAAGCTAAAAATTGAGATTTATTTGAACTTAGCACAAAGCTCAAATGCAGTTGTTGTTGAGTTTGGGTTTTAGTCTTGTATGTTTCACCACCAATGCGAGTTGAAATTTTCAGAAATGGAGACATATGGATTTTGCTCACCATTTTTAAAGATCCATGGAGCCAGGATGAGTGTGAAAGTCTGCAGACTCCAAGTTCCAATTTAGGGCTTGGGTGAAAATAAAAAGTCTGTGCTGCAGTGTGGATTGAAAAAGCATTGCTTATCCTATCCAATCATTTCATATTTGTTTATGGGAGCATGCTGATTGCAAATCAATTGTCCTGGTGTTCAATACTACAATGGGGATTACACAAATGAACATTATTGAACGTAAAAAGCTTTTGTGTATCTGGAGGTCATAAAAGGCACTACATAAATGCACAAAATAAAATAAAATACCATGGATGCTGAAAATGAATGGTGTGCTTCTGAAGAAGGGTCAC
The DNA here is from genome assembly GCF_004010195.1 of Chiloscyllium plagiosum. NCBI lineage: Eukaryota > Metazoa > Chordata > Chondrichthyes > Orectolobiformes > Hemiscylliidae > Chiloscyllium > Chiloscyllium plagiosum. The sequence goes on along the minus strand of NC_057711.1, from coordinate 75,335,907 downwards.
TGGACTCAAAATGTTAACTCTGCTTTCTCTCCACAAATGCTGCCAGAGTTGCTGAGATTCTCCAGAAATTTCTGTATTGGTATTATGTAAATGCAAGTATTTTTCTTAAAATTTCCCCTCAGGTATAGCAAACTAATTACCAATTGTGGAACCAATGAATTCTCCAACTTTGAAAACAATCGGAAAAAATTGTCTCAGTAATGTTAGCAACAAGCTTAGCTCCTCATTCTGTGTGCTACACAGTTAAAATACTCTCATTCCATTTCTGCAGTTTCTCAAAATGGCCAGTACAAAAAGTCATGCATTAATCTCTTCCAATTTTTCATGTGATGATAAAGGAATGGAGCCCAGAGGCAGCAGCATTCCATTGGAAATCCTAGGAGTGCTCCATTTGAAGCACTCCAATAATATACAATTCCATAATGACATAATAAAAATTTTGTTCGGGTGAACATCCACGACTTCTCAAAAACACAGCAACTTTCTTCTGCATTTTATTTTACTTCATGGAAGGAAAGATCACTTCCCTGCTACAGCAGAAAGTAACATAATTAACAGCACCGAGTATTTTGTTCCAACTTACTGTGTGTGTGGAGAATTCAAATCTTTTCTTTTAAAATGTGATTTTTTGACCTCCTGGAGGTTTGTTTTCAATCAAATACACTCTGAAAATTCTGGACAAACTCAAGTCCCAAGAATACAGTCAACTTGAAACAAAATAATTCATACTTCAACGTCAAATTATTCAATAAATTTTAAATTTAACAGCTATTTCTACTCTTCCAGGTCCATCTTATAACACAGGGTAACTGCTGAGTGTTAATCATTAGTGAGCAGAGTATCTGAATTTTTATTATTATACTGAACTTCTAGAAGTCATTTACAGCAGTTTTAGTGCTCAGTGTAATTGGTCATGTCAAACTGCTGAAAAAGTCTGTGGTACTGTCAATAGCATCTGCTGCTTCCCCATAAACCTGTTGATGTTAGCTAGTTACTGATTTCATAGGCAGAAAGCGGAGACACATTTCTTTCAGAGTATTAGGTCTAAGCAGATGTTTTCTCCAACTCAATCTGATACCATTTTTTGAAACTATTTTCCAACTGCAATTCTTTACCACAATATTTTTCTTCACATTACACAAAGGCTGCATATTTCTAAAAGGTCTGATGCCATCTGTCTGTATCCTGTCTTGTACCAGCCCTGCTTATTCAATGTCACGAACCTCCTCAGCTTGCATTGACTCCTGATTTTTCAAAGTTCCAAATTTTAAATTTGCATCCATAACCTTGCATTAATCAATTTCTGTCACCCCCCATCGGCCAGGCAGTTCACCCTCAACACAAACATTTTGCCAACCTCACGTCTTAACCCTTTCCCTCCACCTCACTACTGGCGACCATGCCTTCAGATCACTAGTATTGTGGAAGTTCCTTCCAAACCCCCAAACTCTGATGCCCTACAATCTTTCCTCCCTTAAGGTTCTCTCTAAAAGAGAAGCCTTTGTCAGCTCATTCGATTTTTCTCCACGTTCTGTGGAACAGTTCAAGACATCGAATCTTCCTCTGTTGGAAGATTCATGAAGGCAGAGTGGCAGACTGTTTACGTGGACTTTGGTTAAAGCCTTTGCTAATGCTCCGCATGGTAGACTGATTAGCAAAATTAGATCACATGCGATTCAGGGTGAGCTTGCCAATGGCGTACAAAATTGGCTTGGCGGTAGGAGACAGAGGGTGGTGGTGGAGGATTGTTTTTCTGATAGGAGGCCTGTGACCAGCAGTGTTCCACAGGGATCAGTATTGTTCCACTTCTGTTTGTCATTTATATAAATGATTTGGATAAGAATACAGGAGGCACGGTAAGTAAGCTTGCAGCTGACACCAAAATCGGTGGTCCAGTGGCCAGTGAAGAAGGTTCTCTAAGATTACAAAGGTTTCTCAATCAATTGGGTCAATGGGCTGAGGAGTGGCAGATGGAGTTTAATTTGGATAAATGTGGAGTATTGCATTTTGGCAATACAAACAAGGACTTACAATATTAATGGTAGGGCCCTGGGTAGTGCTGTAGAACAGTGACCTAGGGGTTTGGTACATAATCTTTGAAATTTGTGTCACATGTAGACAGGGTGGCCAAGAAAGATTTAGCACCCCTGCCTTCACTACTCTGACCTTTGAGAATAGGAGTTGGGACTCTATGTTGAGGTTGTATAGGATGTTGATGAGAACTCTTCAGTATGTGCAGTTCTGGCTTCTCTGCTATAGGAAGGAAATTATTAAATTGGAGAGGATTCAGAAAAGATTTACAAGGATGTTGCTGGGAACAGAGGGTTTGAATTATAAAAATAGGCTGGATAGGGTGGTACGTTTCTCAGTGGAGCGTAGGAGGTTGCAGGGTCTTAGTGGTTTATAAAATCATGAGGGGCATAGTTAGTGAATAGCAAGGTCATCCTTAGAGAGAAAGAGTTCAAAACTAGGCAGCATCTTTAAGGTGAGAAGAGAAAGTTTTAAAAATGGACACAAGGGAATTTTATACTTTAAAAAAAAGTGGAATGAACTGCCAAAGGAAGTGATAGATGCAGGTACAGTTTCAACATTTAAAAGGCATTTGGACAGGTACATGGACAGAAAAGGTTTGGATGGATATGGTCAAACACAAGTGGGACTAGTTCAGTTTAGGAATATGGTTAGAATGGACTATTTAGACCAAAGAGTCTGTTTTCAAGCTGTATGACTATGACACTATTAAAAAGGTGCCATATAGATGTAACTTATTATTTAAGAAGCTTAAACATCTGTTAATCAGAAGTCCAGCTAACAGCTGAATTCTGCATGTTAACCAGGAAATGGACATATGGAATGATAGAGAAAATTCTAATGGTTATCATACATTTCAAGGAATCTTCCAGCCACAAGCAAATTACTTTATATATCCAACTGTCCAGGTCACATACTCACCCACTGCAATATCTTTGCATTCACTGGAACCATGGATGCAATGCAATAACTTAGTAGGGGTCCTTTGTATTGATGTTTCATTGGAATTATCCTAGCAAATGTGTCTGGGGTTGAAATATTTTGCTCTCCAGCTGGCAATGCGAGGTAGATGATGCAATGGGCCTTCAGATTATTCATTACAAATACTGATAGGATCAATGTGCTAATTAGCCGGAAGAATTGTACTGAACATAGAGTATTAGGTTTCGATTGTCTGAGTGAGTATGCTCTTTATTTTCACACACTTGGCCTAAATTAATAACCTGCATTAGTTTTTAACTCTTAAAACCATGTAGCTTGGATTACTTAATTGAATTACACAATCCATGCATAAGAAAATACATGCTTCTTTTCATACAAAGCATCCTGATTGCCAGCAGAAGGACAGCACATACATTCTATCCATGACACTTTTTTCCACATTACATTGACAATGTTTTTTTTTCCCCCCTGTCATTATATGATCTATACTCTCTTGCAGATGCTTTGTCCTGAATTTGTGTGAAGTAGGAAAAATTCAGCACCTTAGGCAAAGTATCGCCAGAGCCCAGAAATTGGAAACCCCACCCTGAACCTACCATTTTGCCAGGGATGGGTGGTGGGGGCAGGAACCAAAAATCATGGTTTAGAGAATTAGCAGAAGATGTAAAACTATGGTTGCCTTCAAACAGAATTGGTTTTTGTCATCTAGGTTTTGATATCAGGATTCATGGACCTTAGGCACATGACAAATGCATGAACCAACAAAACTCTGCAGAAAGGTAAAGTAGTCCTTCAGGATTATTAAAAATTGAATGTGCATAAAAGATGGATAGATTTTTTTCAACTAGGAGAAAGCGAGGACTGCTGATGCTGGAGATCAGAGTCGAGAGTGGGGTGCTGGAAAAGCACAGTAGGTCAGGCAACATCAGAGGAGGAAAATCGATGTTTCGGGCATGAACCCTTCATCAGGAATGAGGCTTCTGAGCCGAGGGGTGGAGAGATAAAATGGGAGTGGCGTGGGGAGATAGTCGAGAGTGCGATAGGTATACAGAGGTGGGGGTAAATGGTGATAGGTCGGAGAGGAGAGTGGAGCGGATAGGTGGGAAGATAGAGCAATCCATGAGGGTGGTGCAGAGTTGGAAGGTTGGAACTGGAAATAAGGTGGGGATGAGAATGAGGAAACTGAAATCCACATTGATCCGTATGGTTGGAGGGTCCCAAGGCGGAAGATGAGGCGTTCTTCCTCCAAGTGCCAGTTGGTGAGGGTGCATGTCCTCGGCAGAGTGGGAGGGGAAGTTGAAGTATTCAGCCATGGGGCAGACTGTCTGGAAATTCTGTGCAGATTTTCCCTAACCAGGAATTGATTATTTCCCATGAAAATAGTGGGATCAGTTCTAACCTCAATTTGAGTCTGTCTATAAGAGCGAGAGAGAGCAAGAGAAACACAGATACAGACAGACATGGAAAAGTTTTTAAAACTAATAATGTGGAAAAAAACAGATCAGTAAGAAATTATAAGGAGCCCAAATGTAAACAAATCAGGGCTGCAGCCACAAAGAATAAAGCAATTCAGGATATTTGTGGGAAGACAGGAAATAGAATTTTAGAACACAAACCTTATCAAAATGTTTGTACTTCAAGCAAGGGAAAATGCTATTTAAAATTCACAATACACACACTGCCCATAACAAAAAAAGAGGGGTGTGGGGGGAGGGATACAGATAATCATACATTAAATAGAAGTAAATATATTGTTGATGTCTGAGTCATTACCACAGAAAAGTGAGGACTGGGAAGGTGTACAGGACTCCTTTCTAACAAAAGTAAAAACACTCAAAGCAAATTAAAACAAATTCCTGAAGGGACTTAATTGGGTGGATGTTTCCTCTTGTTGCAAAATCTAAAACCAGAAATTATAAAAATAAAGGTGGCCATTTAAAATAGAAATTAGGTTTTTTATGAGATTTGAGTGTTTTTGGAATTACCGGTCTTCCAAAAGACACTGGATGCAGAATCTTTAAATATTTTAAAGGCAGAGGTGGATAGATTCTTCATTACCAAAAAGGGAAAGATTGAAAATGGGAGAAGTGTAGAGTTGAAGCTAACATCACATGAGCTATAACTTAGTGAATGGCACAGCAGGTTCAAAAAAGGACCAAATGGCCTAATCTTGTTTCTTGCTGGTATGCAATACAAGATTTGCTATTGAAACTAGTGATGGTGAATTGACTAGAGCAGAATGAGAAGTAAAAAAAAGTGACATTTTACAAGTTGAGAATGCAGGAAAAACATGTTTTGCTGAAAGCAACGTTAAAGATTGCCGATACTCTGGAGAGGAATAAAAAAACAATTAAGGGTTAAAGAAAAGCTATACATGCAGTACACTGACAGCAGAGGTGTGCATGACAAAACAAGTGTGCAGCGATTAGGGATTGAAATTAAAAGGACACAATGAGAATGCAAAGAGGAACGGTGAAACTAAAATAAAGGATCATAAAGAAAAGGCACATCAAAAAAGGAATGAGGGGATAGGATAATACACAGGTAACAAGTACAAGATGATAGAAATGATGATCTTGCTTCAGTCTTTACCAGAGCAATAAAATAATTCAAAATGTCATTGAATTAAGATGAGCGATGACGTGAGTGCCTTTCAAATAAAAATTAATGTATTGAATAACCTAAATAAAACTAAAGAGGATTAAAAAAATCTGATCCAGATGGATTGCATCTACACAGTTTAATCAATTCTAGGGAAGAGACAGCAAAAACATTATTACACATAGTTAATAATTCTTTATAAAAATGGTGTAGTTCCATGGAACTACTGGATAGTTCGAGTAATTCCTATCTTTATGAAGAGTCAGAGAATATGTCCAGTGAATAATGAACCAACCAGCTTCACAGTGGTGGTAGGAAAAACACTGAATCCCTACAAAAACTAATAAGACAACATTTGGAAATGAAAAATAACAGTGATTGTTTGGAATTTAAAAATCTGAATTCTAAAAACTTGAATTGTTTGTCTACTGTCTGCAGTACTACTTCAATGATGTAGTAGATCTAATTTATTTGATTTTTCAAAAGCCTTTGGTAAAATACCCTGGTTTAAAAAAAGTCAGAGCATGTAATAGCAGGTGGTAAGTGATTGAATGGATTAGAGCATAAGACCATTGTAAACAGGAACAGGAATAAGCCATTCAGCCCCTTGAGCCTACTCGGACATTCAACAGGATCATGGCTGATTGGACATTCGTCACATCCACTTTGTGGTCAGTTTGCTGTTACCTTTAATTCCCTATTTAACAAGAGTCTATCTATTCTGGCCTTACATATACACATAGCCATACAGCTCTATGTGACAAGGAGTTCCAAACACTCAACCCTCAAAGAAGTTCCTCTTTATCTCAATCTTAAATTGATGCTGCATTATTCTGAGACTATGCGCCTGGTCCTAGATTCTCCCATGAGGGAACAGCATGTAACCTGTCAAGCCCCTTAAGAATCCTATAGGTTTCAATGTGATCACCTCACCTGACGCAAGCCATCAGGACCAAATGATATCTGCTTTTAGGTCTATTAGTTCGTTAATAGAACTTCTCTAGTGATGGTGGAGCTTAAATAGTTTAAAGGCATTTAATGAACCCTGAAAGGCTGTAGAATCCATTATTTGATTCCTCCAAATTTCAATGTGTAGAGTCCCAGCCTGTTTAACTTTGCTCAAAGGCAATCCCTCCATACCAGGGATCATCCAGTGAAAGTTCTCTAACCTGCCTCCATGAACTGCTCACAGTTGTCCAAATGTGGTCTTACCAGCACCGTGTCCAGTTGCAGGAAGACTTCCGTACTCATACTCCGACCATTCCATTAGCCTTTCTGATTACCTGCTGCACCTGTGTGCTAGCTTGCTGTGTTTCATGTAATAAGTACCCACAAGTCGCTTTGCGTTGCAGCTTTCTGCAGTTTTTCTCCATTTAAATTACATTGTTCTTCCTTCTAAAATGAAGAAGTTTTCCACATTATACGCCATTTGCAAACTTGCATAACTAATCAATAGCTCTCTAAATTAGTTGTATGCCTTTCCAACTATTTTTACTTCATTTGCAAATTTAGCTGCGGTACATTCATTCCCTTCCCCCAGTTCATTAATATATATTACAAACACTTGTGGTCCCAGCGCTGATTCCTGTGGAAACCCACTGGTCACAGATCGCCAACTGAAAAAAAAACTCTTATCTCCATTTGCTGTTTTCCTCTCAATTAGCTAATTCTTTATCCATGCCAACATGCTACCTCCAACACTGTGGACACTTATTTGATGACTTAGTCTTTCGTGTGGTACCTTGTCAAACAACTTCTGCAAGTTCAAATACAACATATCTACCAGGTTCTTTTCATCCAGGATGATTGAGACTTCCTTGAGAAAGTTCAGTAAATTAGTCAGACATGAATTCCCTTTCGTGAAACTATACTGCCTCTGCCTGATTAGGTGAGGCTTTTCCAAACGCTCTGCTATTACTTCCTTAGTAATTTATTCAAATACTTTTCCAATAATAGATGTAAACCGAATGACTCTGCAGACACTTTTTGCCTCCCTCCCTTTTGGAATTAGGGTGTCACATTGGCAGCTTTGCAATTCCCTGATACTTTTCCAGAATGCAAGTACTTTTGGAAAATTAGAACCTATGCATCCACTATCTAACTCTTTTAGGATCGTAGGACGCAAGCCATCAGGACCAAATGATATCAGCTTTTAGGTCCATTAGTTCGTCTAATACAACTTCTCTCGTGATGGTTAAGCTTAAATAGTTTAAAGGCATTTAAAGGATGCCTGAAAGGCTGTAAAATCCATTATTTCATCATTTGAGAAAACATTGTAAATAAGGGATAATTAAGTTAAAGCTTGGTTTAAGGACTGCCCAGAACAAGCTATGTCTTCAGAGATGGGTAGAGCTTAGGGAGATTTTCTAGTTTAAGTTTATCTCAGCTATCTGGGTGATTGTTCAGCAAGTTGGTTGCAGTTTTAAAACTTGTGCGCATCTCAGAGTGGTAATAGCCAAATAAGTTAATTTGTTTCACCATACTTTCAGTGCGACTCTAACTCCATTATTAACCAGATGTAATGCAACTTAGGCCTAATCTCATTTTCAATTTTGAGAGAAGTCAGGGGTGATGAATGTCCAGTTCAATAGTGGTTCCTATAAAGAAAAGGAGCAAGCAGATTTGTTTGGAAATATTGGAAAAGTAAGGTAAATCAGAACAGGAGATGGAGGGGTCGCAGTCAAAAGTTTTACATGAAAGCTTTACCTTTGAGAATAACTGGTGCTGGGGAGAATTTTCCAGAAGACTGTGGCATAGATATGGGTGATCCCAATGGAATATCTTTAAAATTGATGTGACTAACAGGAAGTAAGAAGTAAATCTGTGTGCATAACTCATGATATTCAGTTAATAGTGCCTGTTTGGTTGAATTTGTCCGATAGGATGACGACTTTGGTTTGTATGAGGGGGCATAGCTGCAAATTGAGGGGTGATAGATTTAGGACAGATGTCAGAGGCAGGTTCTTTACTCAGTGGTATAGGCATGGAATGCCCGGACTGCCAAAGTAGTTAACTCAGCCATGTTAGGGGAATTTAAACAGTCCTTGGATAAGCATATGGATGATGGGATAGTGTAGGGTGACAGCTTAGTTCACAGGTCGGGCGCAACATCAAGGACCAAAGGGCCTGTTCTGCGCTGTATTGTTCTATAAAGAAGAATGTTTGTTTTATTGTAAAAGTGTGGAGTTTTGTTGCATAGAACCATTCGTTAAAAACAGGTTTTTCAATTTTCTTTAAATGTTGATAGATCCTAACATCATAATGTTTAAGTTTGCCAATGATACAAAATTGATGGGATAAGGGGAAAAAGGGGTGAGGGGGATAGTTATTATTGTGGAAAAACCACGTCCATTTTAAGAGGATATTGATAAACTTCATTAGCAAATGAAGCTCAACATCGATAAAAAGGAGAAAATACATTTGGGTAGGAAGAGCAGAGAGGTCACATATTACTTGGAAGAGAAAAGTCAAGGTCGGGAACAGGGACAAAAGAAAAAAGGATCTTGGAGCATGAATACATCAACCAGTAAAAAATGAGCCAAGGTTAGCAAGGCCATTTAAAAAAAAACAAAGCATCAGACTTTGAGACTGATGATTAAAAAGTAGGGAAGTGATGCTAAACCCAGAATGAAGCCTTGGTGGACCACAATTAATTAGTGCATATGTTCTGGGGTTGCCACATCAAACAGTATTCAGGCATAGAAGAAATTGCAGATTAAATTTACAAACATTATACCAGAAAGTTGTGGGTATATAAGAGGAAAGAGTTGAGATGAGTTTATCTTCTCTTGAAAAACAGTAGAGGGGTGACTTAGGGTAGATGTATTGAGAACGAAGAAAGTGTTTTGATTGGGTGTGTACAAAGAGAACATTTACTCTTGTGGCGAAGACTAACTGGAGGCCTTCAATATAAAAATAAATAATTACCAAGAAAGGCAATATGTCATTTAGTAGAAACATATTTATCCAAACAGTGGTGAAAATGTGGAACTTGCTACCAGTGAGAGTGGTTGAGCTGAATAATAGGTGCAATCAAGGGGAAGCTACACGGGCCTGAGGGAGGAATAATTGATGGTTATGATGCAAGATCTAGATGGGAAGAAACTAGAGTGGAGCATAAACACTCAAGTAGGAGCTGAATGACTGGTTTCTGTGCAGTACATCCTATGTTTAATACACTGGATAGGAATTTTGCAATGATAAAACATTTATTTTAATGTTACATGCAAAGAAAATGGCTATTCATCAGAACAAAAGATAGTATACATAACAAACCAGTGCTTTCAAAATTATAAAAGGTTTACTTGCAAAGTTAAAGAGATACTATGCACCTACCCATTATTTCTCTATAGTCCCCACCTCAACATCAGCAAACTTTTAACTTCAAGACTTCTACCAAGATCCTTAATACTTTGCCATGATCCAACTCCCAAAAAGCTGAAAATAGACAGAATTCAGGAATCCACATATTGTTTAAAATAGCAACTTAAATGACATTCTTCAGAAATTACTGGTAAAAACAAAGTACTGCCTAAGAAAGATATCATTGTTTAATGGTTAACTGAGATGGTTCCCGTAGCATCTGGGATTGAGTTAATTCTTGCCTAAAGGCAGCTGGAGGCTCAGCAGGACCACCTCTGACAACTTGGTACTTGCCATTCTAATATGTGCTGTACTTTATCTGAAATTCCTATATATGAATGCATTGGAAGGATTCAGGGTATTAAATAAACATGCTCATTGTCATTTTCTGATGGAAACATCAGAGCTCACTCATTGCAGTCTCATAGGTACAGGAATGTTACAGATTGAAATGGTCAAATGGGGTCTTGGAAGTCCTGTGCTAGTATAGTATGCAGACTGGTTAATGAAGGATTTATTGAAGCAGTCCTAGCTGCCTTTCCAGACCAACCAATACCCTTAGGGGTTCATTCTGACATCTTAGGCTGAGAAAATTAGACAATCTCAGTTTCCAGGTCATGACTTCACTGCCTTAAAGCTATGAATCATGGATCCTCACCCTTAATCATCACAACCATTAGAACAGGAACAGTTTAGACTGCTATTCACCAGTTTAATACTTCCATACCATTAAAGAACATAACATCTAAGATCTGGATCCCTAAATTGCTCAGCTATGCTTAATAATATTAATAATTATTCCATTCTGCCATCAAATGATTCAATCTTTCCTCTTTCACTTCAAGGCCCTTATTCTTACTTGTGCTGAATGACCTCTCTGATGACAATCTTTCTAACTAGCGGACTAACTCTTCAAAATGGTGGTTGTCTAGGACACTGGTGCTTGTGTGTACACAATTTCAAGTCAGAGTTGGTGAAAATGTGCCAATAGTCATTAAATTGCAGGTGCTGAGGCAGTCATTAAACTGATTGACTTTATGTTCTAGTTGGTTTACCTGTGCCCTTGAAGAAATCATAGTACAGCAATATTTTAACATATTCCTATGAGAAATCTTGCTACAGCTTCTTCAATATTCTCATACCAGTTATCCTTCACTTAGAGCCAACTGCAAATCTGTTTATTGTATCTGATGTTTGTTAGCCATTATATGCAGAATTTTTTGCAATCACTGGCTTCTCTCATAACTCTCCTTCACATGGACCTGGTTGTTCACTGCTTTTCCTTTGGAAGGACTGAAAGCAATGCTGCAGATTTCTGGGCGCCATTGAGATTTGAAGTTGGGTATGTGACAATGGTGAGAAGTGAATGTGCCTTGTGAAAGTGAAGACTAGTCAGAAGTCCTGGTGGCAAACAAAAACTTATCTGACATTAAGCCAGTGGAGGTTGCATGTTTTGAATGAGTTATCAATCGATCCATTAAGTTGACAGTATAATTTTAAGCAAAAATTATGCTTTAGTGTGGAGATATTACATTTATCTACATTACGTTCTCAGGCACCAAGAGGTAAGAAGTTCACTAACAGAGCATGAGTGGAATATCTTGCTGTCACTGCAGCTGAGCTTAAAAAAGGTGGGAAAACATTCAATACTTATTTTTGAATATTTACCCATAATGTGGGCATCTACTTGTTGGCATACCTGAACTCAATTCTGGTTGAGGCACAAAAGATATGATGTTCTAGGCAGGAATTCCCACTGTCAACCCTCCCAGCTTGCCACCAACTAATTAGCACTTAAGGGCCTCATTCCAATGCTATTAACCTAGTAGCAGGGGTAGGGTGGCAGGGTTGGGGGGGGGGGGGGTGATGTCATTATGTGGTGTGGTCAGTCTCATCTCACCTTCCTGTGGGAGTTGGGGTATGATCATAGGAGCCTTTGCTGCTCCCATATCCCCTGGGTGACTGTTACACACCCCATCTCCCCCTCCACTACCAACATTGGAAAGTAATGTAGACCACAATTATCAACGCTGGGACTTTAGGAGGGTGTTCCATTTGCAACAGCTATAGGCTCCCCTGTTGCGTGTGGTGAACATGTCTCCAATTAATACTTCAGTGGGCAACACAACAACCCCTGGGATTATGAATGCAGGGGAAGCTCTATCTATGGCCTCACCACTAATTGGGGTGTGGTCCCGATCAAGGGTCACTTCCAGCTCTCCAACTGGTAGCGAAATCCAATGTCTCAACAAGATTTGGCCACTTCAGTGAGCTGTCGGAATGGGAGGAGATGTAAACTGGCGTCATAGCCTTGGCTTATCACTATCGAGGCATTAACTTCAATGAGCGCTGAGTGAAAGTCCTTGGAGTGATGAAAGTTGCACTGATTGCCAGTATATTGCCCTATACCACTCAAACAGGATTTCTTGCTCATCAAGTTTATCAAATGCAACCTTCTAGTCCTCAGTTCATTGGAAAAATATGGAGGCCCTTCCAGCTACTGACAAGCCTTAAGTTACAGACTTTTATAATGGCTCTAAAAATTGAATTTCATTCCCTCAGTATTACTACAGTGTTTCTGATCTGGAAACTGCCCAATCGTGACAATGGGGATTGAGAGAAAAACATGGAGAATTATTAGCGTTTTCACATTTGAAGTATCAACCCAACATGGCGCTGGGAAGACCACTCACATCCCAACGTCACTTGAAGTGAGTCATTAAATTTGCATTGCATCAATATTTTGCTTCATGTAATCACTAATGGCAAATTAACTAGCAATTCATTTCATTGTTTCTGGGATTCTGCTGTGCACAGTATGGCTGTCACATCTGCTTACGTAAACTACAATCACTCCGAAGAAGGGTCACTGGACTCAATGTCAACTGCTTTCTCTCCATAGATGCTGCCAGAGCTGAATTTCTCCAGCAATAAGTTCCTGTTCCATTATGGCAGAGTTCTTTGGAGTATTTCTAAGAATTCTAGCATCTGAAATGAACGTAAATAATTCATAATTTGAACACAAAAGGTCAGCAAGTTTCAATCAGGTAAATACATATGAAATTTTCATATTATTTGGAATGTATTCCTACAGGTATCACTGTACTTTTCATATATTTTTTATGAAACAATAGTTATGTCACTTGACTTCAGATTGATGAAATATTCATGATTATTTTAAGTTGAAAAAGGTGCTATGACCTTCCAAAATTATTATTTAATAATGCTGTAAAATGTATTTATTTTAATGCTCTCAGTGTTGTGCTGATTCTGATGCTGGTCTTATTCATATTCCAGATTTAGAAGGCACCTCTGCCTCAATCTTCCAAGAGCCCAACTCTCGATACAAATTATAGACCTGAAGTCTTCTCCTTGCTCACAGAGCTACTGCAGAGAGTATTTCTTTCGAATAAAAGTTTAATGAATTCTAATTCATAACTATTTTCCCTCTTTTCACAATATGCAAGAATTAAAATAAAAAAGGACACTTGTTTGAAGGTACAGGTCACTCAGAATGCAAAGTACTGGGCTAATGATAAGATTTTTGGTAGTGTAGATGAGAGAGATCTCAGTGTCTAGGTACACAGATCCTTGAAAGTTGCCACCCAGGTTGACAGGGTTGTTAAGAAGGCATACAGTGTTTTAGCTTTTATTAATAGAGGGATTGAGTTCCGGAACCACGAGGTTATGCTGCAGCTGTACAAAACTCTGGTGCGGCCGCACTTGGAGTATTGTGTACAGTTCTGGTCACCACATTATAAGAAGGATGTGGAAGCTTTGGAAAGGGTGCAGAGGAGATTTACGAGGATGTTGCCTGCTATGGAGGGGAGGTCTTATGAGGAAAGGCTGAGGGACTTGAGGCTGTTTTCGTTGGAGAGGAGACTTAATAGAGACAGAAGATAATCAGAGGGTTAGATAGGGTGGACGGGGAGAACCTTTTTCCAAGTATGGTGACGGCGAGCACAAGGGGGCATAGCTTTAAATTGAGGGGTGATAGATATAGGACAGATGTCAGAGGTGGTTTCTTTACTCAGAATAGTAAGGGTATGGAATGCTTTGCCTGCAACGGTAGTAGATTTGCCAACTTTAAGTGCATTTAAGTCGTCATTGGACAAGCATATGGACGTACATGGAATAGTGTAGGTTAGATGGGCTTCAGATTGGTATGACTGGTCGGCGCAACATTGAGGGCTGAAGGGCCTGTACTGCACTATAATGATCTATATATAGTATATACTTAATTAGGGAGAATTGCATTATAGAGCCATTCCCATTAAGAGGTTGCTGGTTAGGTCATGTGTTTACACCTGTCTAGGTATCTCCTTCTCGAATCCTCTGCCTGAAAGCAGGTCTGACCCACAATGCCAGGACTTCCACCATAAGTAAGGCAAGGAGACAGGTCCAGAAATCTAACCCAGCCAGAACAGTAATTGAACTCCATGTCATAAGTAGCAATCTGATCCACTCAGAGTCCAGCTCACCGAAACCTCAAGGAGTTAGAGTTGCTGTGGCATTGAACACTGTTGCAGTCATGTTGGAGCATGGGCCTATAGTAGAGGCTCCAACACTTATCCATCACACGGCTAACCAGAAATCTCTTCCTCATTTATGGCCACAAGTTGGAAGCATTTACAAGTTGATACTCTGCCTGTTTGGCCACATAATGAACGTGTCTCTTTTGGTCAACAGGTCCAAGAGTGAAACTTGGACCAGACACTTCTGACTTAGAGGGATGCTACTGAAGATCGCCTAAATACCGCCTTAGTGTTTAATATCTAGATTGACTTATTTCAGGATATTCAAGCTCTCCAAATTTTCCAATGATAACTTCTCTGTACAATGGTCCTTGTACATTTTAAAATTGGAAGCTTCCTGTGTAATCAGATGACAATGCTTCAAATTGTTAACTTATTGTGGCCATTGTTAGGCACCTCCTAGTTGCCGAACAGATCTACTTTGGAAGTCCAGGATGTTCGTTTATTGTCTAGGCTGAGAGTGCAATGTGCACAGAAAATGGGTGTCAAAGTAAACAGAATTGGAAATTAGATGGTGCCTGTGTTTGAGGGGAGAGGGTGCAGCAGAAACTGTTCCCACAATCACTGACAGTATATTTTTTGTATGAAACATTTATGAATTAAGTTTATTGCTGTTCATCCAAATAAATGGTAAGTTTAGTTATTTACTTAATTTGAGCTCAAAACTAGAAATACCCAGTAGATATCCATCGTTATAAACTGCATGCATAATGGTGCATTTATTTGTTTGGTTTTGGGTAGAAATGGTGGGGGAATAATGGGGTTAAACAAGAGGAGATAGTTTATTTCTCTAGAGCGCAACTTCCTGGGAAAATCATTGGGGTGCCTTTCTGGGGGTAGATATCTACTCTGTTGGTGTGGCAACTCCAGAGCCAGTTTGAAGAGCTTTGCTCTGTTGGGTAGACCAGGGTGAAGGAAGTATTGGTTCTGCAGCTCCAGCTGATATTCCTGCAAGACTCCCCCTGGCTCTGACCTTAGCTGCAGTGGACTGGGAGGTAGTGCTGTTGGGTAATGTATGATCAAGAGTGATGCAAAGATATTTTAGCCCCAGTGCCTTTTTGGCAAGATTCGTGGTAGTGGGTCCACTACACCTTGTGCAACTCCGTCTGCTCGTAATCTCATTACTCATGCAATAGCCCTCTGTGGAACCGTGCAGCAGGAAAGGCGGAAGTATTTGCCGCTGCTGAGATTTTATGACGTTTGTGCCACTGGTGTCACATTTAAAATCCAGCTGTGCAGCACTTTAGATTCTAATTTGGAGTAAGCTTCCACTTGTGTTCCAGTTTTATCCCAAAGGAAAATGGCCCAGAAAGCGAGGGTGGCTCCCCACTGGTGGCTAGGCATCTCGAGCTGCTGGTGGATGTGACGGTGAAGTGGAGGCCTGCTGACCAGCAAAGGTAGCTTTGCCCCCAACACCGCCAGCCTGGACCCAAGTAGTAACCCGGGTTAGTGCAGCGTCCCAGTTAAAGAAAAGAAATGCCTAGCTGTACAGGAAGATGAATGATCTGCATTTTGCAAGGATAAGTATCATTATTTTCTCTTTGCAACCTTACATTTACTCAATGTCTGCCACTGTATAAGCCTCTCACACAGACTTATGGATTACAAATTATTGCATGCGCATGTCCACTCAATCTCTCACCTCCTCCTTCTCCCCAAATCACTCACACATCCTTTGCTTGGCAATTCCCACTTATTCACTGGAGCATTTAATTCCTTTCTGTCCCTGGATCATTACTGGTGCTTCCATTCATATTGATGGAGTCTCAATCCCTCCCTTTGTCTTATTGCAGGAACATTTGTCTGAAAACCAGGCTAAGGGGGCACAGATTGATGGTGATAGGGGACAAAGAAAAATGTGGTTGCTCAATTGGAGAGTCTATTGATAAATCAACTCAGTAAGCATCATTGTGTAATGCTGTGCTGCTCTCCCATTACCAATAGGACTTACTGGTTCTTAACTTTGATGAAATGTTTCCTTGTTTTACATAACTAATTCCCTCTTTTCTCATGCAGGTTCTAGCAGCACTCAAAATTCTAGGAGGCCAGTGCTGGAGACCCTCAGTTCCACCACCACCTCTGAAGAGTCATCCATTTAACCCCAGGGGATGCACCAGCAAGGCTTTGACCTGCACCATCCACCAGTTTAAAGATTTACACCTCAGTGGGGAAATCTTTCCAGATTAGACTCAGGAGAACAATCTGATAAGCACTTCACTCACACATCCCCAGAGCTGGAGGAATAAATGCCTCTGGTCTTAGGCAGAGAATTGTCTGAGACCAGGCAATTGGTCAGCCCCAGGCAGAAGACTATTCCTTCATCTCAGCCATTACTGCTGACTTCATCCAAATGAAAACATGTGCACAGGAATGGGAGGCAGCTCAGGCAGTTGGCAAGGTGGATTGAAGGATAAAGGATTCCAGCAATATTAGTTCAGTGCTGGCTGTAGCATGTGAGTCTCAGGCTGGGTCACTGAACAATTTGGTAGACTAGCTGGTATCAGTCGATATCCATAGGTAGGAGGAGTCACACACAGGGCCTCCAGATGTTTCTTTTCAGGACATTGCAAGATGCATTGCTCTTCCAGGTCTTCCCACTGCCTGTGATGCCAAAGCCTGCTGAAGTCCAAACCAAAGGGGATGAGCCAGCAGCTGGACAGGCCCTCTAAGCTCAAAGGCCTTTAGATCAGTCTTCCAGACCAACAGGCCCAATTGCAAGGCCTGTATCCCCCAGTTGCAGATGTCAGTGTACACTTTAGTGGAAGGAAAAGGAAGTAAACAAATTACTGAGAGGGTGGTCCCGTAGCATAGGCGACATATTGTCAAGTTTCTTGCACTTTCAATTAGATGTTGACTTGCACTCTAAAAAAAAAGAAGCTTGCTCCAGAGCCTTTGTCACTGTTAAAGCTGAAGAAGTCAACCCATGAGAGAGATGAGAAGCTTTTGACAGCCCAGGGATGAACTAAGTTGTAACGGCCAAGGATTGCTAGTCTCCCACAAGCAATTGATACCTTGGTCGCAGTTTGCCTCAGATGTCACAGATCCTTGAACCATGACCTTGTTGAATTTTGCAGGGCATTGCACTTTAATGGGGACAGCACTGAGATGACAAGCAAAGTGCAGATATAGTGACAAGGCCTGTGTTGCACAAATCGTCTGATCTTCACTCAAGGTAGGTGTATGAGTGCAGCTTCAAGAGTGATTCCTCTGTGGAGGCAATGTTTCACTTTATCAGTTTTTTAAAGGGATGCACTGCCAGACAAGGTTGAGAAATGTACAATGGAAACTTCACATGTTCACTCTCTCTCATTATGCATCATTTCTCAGCAGACCACGGTGCTAGGTGCTGCCACTTCCAAGTTAACTGTCTGACAGGATGCTCAAACATTTCAGGGGGTTTAGCAATCTGTGAACTTTGAAATGTTGAAGGCTAACTGGTGATGGAAGAAAGAAAAAGGCTACTTCAAGATTCAGTTATTGTGATGTACGCATGGAAACAGACCCTTCGGTCCAACCCGTGCATGCTGACCAGATATCCCAACCCAATCTAGTCCCATCTGCCAGCACCTGGCCCATATCCCTCCAAACCCTTCCTATTCATATACCTATCCAAATGCCTTTTAAATGTTGCAATTGTACCAGCCTCCACCACTTCCTCTGACAGCTCATTCCATACACTTACCACCCTCTGTGTGAAAAAGTTGCTCCTTAGGTCTCTTTTATATATCTTTCCCTTTCAACCTAAACCTATGCACTCTAGTTCTGGACTCCCCAACCCCAGGGAAAAGACTTTGTCCATTTATCCTATCCATGCCCCTCAATTTTGTAAATCTCTATACGGTCACCTCTCAACCTTTGACACTCCAGGGAAAACAGCCCCAGCCTTTCAACCTCTCCCTATAGCTCAAATCCTCCAACCCTGGCAACATCCTTGCAAATCTTTTCTGAACCCTTTCAAGTTTCACAACATCCTTCTGAGAGGAGGGAGACCAGAATTGCATGTGGCCTAACCAATGTCCTGTACAGCCGCAACATGACCTCCCAACTCCTGTACTCAATACTCTGACCAATAAAGGAAAGCATACTAAACACCTTCTTCAGTATCCTATCTACCTGCGACTCCACTTTCAAGGAGCTATGAACCTGCACTCCAAGGTCTCTGTTCAGCAACACTCCCTAGGACCTTACCATTAAGTGTATAAGTCCTGCTAAGATTTGCTTTCCCAAAATGCAGCACATCACATTTATCTGAATTAAACTCCATCTGCCACTTCTCAGCCCATTGGCCCATCTGGTCAAGATTGTGTTGTAATCTGAGGTAACCCTCTTTGCTGTCCACTACACCTACAATTTTGGTGTCATCTGCAAACTTACTTTACCTCTTATGCTCGCATCCAAATAATTTATGTAGTTGACAATAAGTAGAGGACCCAGCACCGAACCTTGTGGCACTCCACAGGTCACAGGCCTCCAGTCTGAAAATCAACCCTCCACCACTACCCTCTGTCTTCTACCTTTGAACCAGTTCTGAATCCAAATGGCTAGTTCTCCCTGTATTCCGTGAGATCTAACCTTGCTAATCAGTCTCCCATAGGGAGCCTTGTCGAATGCCTTACTGAAGTCCATATAGATCACATCTACCACTCTGCCCTCATCAATCCTCTTTGTTGCTTCCTCAAAAAACTCAATCAAGTTTGTGAGACATGATTTCCCACGCACAAAGCCATGTTGACTATCCCTCATCAGTCCTTACCTTTCCAAATACACGTACATCCTGGCCCTCGGGGTTCCTTTCAACAACTTGTCCACCACCGACATAAGGCTCACTGGCTTGTCCTTACCACTCTTAAGAAGTGACACCACGTCAGCCAATCTCCAATCTTCTGGCACCTCACCTGTGACTATCGATGATACAAATATCTCAGCAAGAGGCCCAGCAACATTTCTCTAGCTTCCCAGAGTTATAGGGTACACCTGATCAGGTCCTGGGGATTTATCCATCTTTACCCATTTCAAGACATCCAGCACTTCCACCTCTGTATATGGACATTTTGCAAGATGTCACCATGTATTTCCCTACATTCGATGTCTTCCATGTCTTTTTCCACAGTAAATACTGATGCAAAATACTCATTTAGTATCTC
>NC_057711.1:75256721-75315792 GCF_004010195.1 Chiloscyllium plagiosum | reverse complement strand
ATAAAGATGGATAAATCCCTGCAACCTGATTAGGTTTATCCTAGAACTCTGTGGGAAGCAAGGGAAGTGATTGCTGGACCTCTTGCTGAGATATTTGTATCATCGATAGTCACAGGCGAGGTGCTGGAAGTCTGGAGGTTTACTAACGTGGTGCCACTGCTTAAGAAAGGTGGTTAGGATAAGCCAAAGAACTATAGATTGGTGAGCTTGACAGTGATGGTGGATAAATTGGAGGGAATCCTGATGTACAGGATATACATGTATTTGAAAAGGCTGGGACTAATTAGGGATAGTCATCATGGCTTCATGCGTGCGAAATAGTGTCTCACTAACTTGTTTGTTATTCAAAAAGCTTAAAGAGGATTGATAGAGCAGAGTGGTGAACGTGATCTATATGGACTTTAAGGTGTTCAACAAAGTTCCTCAAGCTAGACTGATCTGTATTCCATGATCTATCCTTACTGGAGAACTAGCTATTTGGATACTAAAATGGCTTGAAGGTAGAAGGGTAATGGTGATAGAGGGTTGCTTTTCAGACTGGAGGCCTGTTACCAGTGGGTGTGCCACAAGATCCACTACTGTTTGTCAATTATATAAATGATTTGGATGTGAACAGAGAAGGTAAACTTAGTAAGTTTGCTGATGACACCAAAATTGGTGGACAGAGAAGAAAATTACCTCAGAGTGCAACAGGATCAGAGGTACCAATGGACTGAGGGGTGGTAGACGGAGTTTCATTTAGGTAAATGTGGAGATGCTGCATTTTGAAATCAGAGAAGGACCTATACACTTAAATGGTAAGGTCCTGGGGAGTGCTACTGAACAAAACAGACCTTGTTGTGCAGGTTCATAGTTCTTTGAAGGTGGAATCTCAGATGGATAGGATAGTGAAGCAGGCATTTGGTATGCTTTCCCTTATTGGTCAAAGCATTGAGTATAGGAGTTGGGAGGTCATGTTGCAGCTGTACAGGACATTGGTTAGGCCACTTTGGAACACTGCATTCAGTTCTGGTCTCCCTGCTATAGGAAGGATGTTGTGAAATGTGAAAGGGTTCAGAAAAGATTTACAAAGATATTGCCAGGGTAGGAGGGTTTAAGCTACAGGGAGAGGCTGAATAGGCTGGGGTTGTTTTCCCTGGAGCATTGGAAGCTGAGGGGTGACCTTATAGAGGTTTATAAAATAATGAGGGGCATGGATAGGATAAATAGATGAGGTTTTTTTCCCTCAGGATGGGGAAGTCCAAAATTAGAGGGCATAAGTTTTAGAGAGAGGAAAGATTTAAAAAGGGACCATCTTTTCACATAGAAGGTGGTGCATGTATGGAATGAGCTGCCAGAGGAAGTGGTGGAGGCCAGTACAATTACAAATTTAAAAGGCATCTGTATGGATGTAGGAGTAGGAAGGGTTTAGAGGGATATGGGCTAAATGGGACTGGATTAGTTTAGGATATCTGGCCAACATGGAGGATTTGGACCCAACAAACAAATGTCTGTTTCCATGTTGTCTATGGCTCTAAAGGTGTGCTATGGTCCCACAGGGCAATGTGGTGTCTTTCTGCCTATAAAGTTTTAAGGTTAAGTGTTTATAATGCTGAAGGCCACGTTTGGAGGGATTATCCCTTGTCTCCCAGCAGCCATTCCAGCATGGCTCAAAGACCATTCCATCATTGAAACCTGTGATTAAATATGATGGTGGCTGCCTGGGGTGGGGGAAATGCTATAATCTGGAGAAAATTGTATCAGTGACATTCCTGATGCATTTATAGGTTGAGGATTGACAGATAGAGGTTCCACAGCCACTTGCTAATGAGTCAGAAAAACATTAAGGCAGCCAAGCTGACTGAGCCACCAAGTTGAAATTACCACCCAGTCCTACTGAGCAGATGTCCTGCTCCAATGAGTATTCAACAAGGATGAATCACACATTAGTCTGTACCTACATAATGTTTGAAAGCTGTAGAAAGTAACCGAGTAGAGACTAGTCATTTCCCACACCTCCTTTGGGGCTCGTTATTGCTGTTTCTCCCTTTGGGTAGTGTGCTGCAGCCACTGGTGGTTGCTGTTGTTGGAATTGCTCTCCCTTAAGCCCTCACAGCATTGTTTCTTGATAATGGACATGTCTTGACATTGTGGCAGACTTCACAAGGATGCTTGCGTTGTGCCTTAATAAGAGGCTCCAAGGTATTGTCATCTTATCCAGATGTATGCTGCAGCACCAGTATTCAGGCTGCACTGGTAGGAGAAAAACTTTGGCATGAATCCACCATCATAGCATTTTTCCCCAATAAAAAAGGCATCCCTGAACATCACAGACAATGTCCTTGCATACTTACAGCTCAGCATGCGAATGTAGCAGCTCCAAAGTTCTGTCTTCCAGAATCAGATATGAAATGCGATTCAGAAATGGCAAATCCAGGCAAGGCTTACCCAGTTAAAGCTCTTAACATTGGCATCTGAAGATATTTGCTTATCAGATATGACAAAAAAGGCATTAACAATGGTTATGATCCAGACTTGTGCTCAGAACGACTGCGTACAATCACAAAAACTTTGCAACATTCATGATCACCTGAGACCATAATTTTTAGTGTTAATTCTTTCAAGAATGACCTGTGCATCAACTGTAATTTGAGGAGAGGTAGGTGGCATCATCAAATCGGTGTAAGCCCGATTAATGCAATTTCCCAAAACAATGTCTCTCAAATTCAAGCAGTTTTACTCGAACTCAGAAAGAGTAAAAACAGCAATTCCTTGTCCAGTATGCATCATAGTGGGAGCCATTTTGTCTTGCTTTTGCACAGTTGACTTTGGATTAAAGATGTCAAGGTTTTCAACTGCAGATTCTTATGAATGACTTGCGGCTTGTGCCTAAAACGCACAAGGATTTGCCCCACCCTTCATATGTTAACAGCAAAAGGAAAGGGAATATCAGCAAATAGTTAAACAGTATTAAACTATGAAAGACATGTTGTATAAAAGGGATAAATGCAATGCTCATAATTTCCCCCTTGAGCCCTTGCAATTTCCCATGGCCTGTGCCCACGTTGTTATATATTGCAGCCGGAGTAATTGTAACCTGTGAAAACCCCATCTTCCTCTTATCTCTCGTGCTGAAATTAGACTTAAATGCTCTTATCTTGCATTGTTCTCTTTCATGATGATCATTCCTTCAGTGACCCACACCAATGAACTCCAGATTTGAGCTTCCCACTTTGCTCAAAACATAGAATGTTTGCTTTCTGACCATCTGACCCAACTAATTTTGGGTCAGAATGCTGGCTGACAATGGCCAACCGCCCTGACTGGAATCAGATGAGCCCATTGACTGAACATCAATAAACATCCTGACTGACTACAGTTCCATTGATCCCATAATGGACTCGTCCTTTTTCACTTTCAGGCAAGGTAATTGGTTGAAGAACAGACAGTGTCATTCTGTGCAAACCGCTGGCACTTGCTATATATGTGAAATTGATGTCGTATGGTGCAATACAGCAACATGTCATGCTTGTGACTGTCCAATGCTTCAAATTATGACAAACCCCTGCATTGCGCTCTACATTAAAAATCAATTCAACCTATGGAGGCTGCCAGACTCCAAGCAATGATAGAGTACTAAGAAAGTCAGCTAAGACTCCCCGTGGCTGCATGGGTTTCCTCCAGGTGCTCCGGTTTCCTTTCACACAATCCAAGGATGTGCAGGTTAGGTGAATTGGTCAAGCTACATTGCCCATAGATTTCAGGGATGTGTAGGTTTCATGCATTAGTCAGGGGTAAAATTAGAGTAATTGGGTAGGAGAATAGGTCTGGGTTGATTACTTGGAGGATCGGTGTGGACTTGTTGGGCCAAATAGAATCCCTACAGTGTGGAAACAGGCTATGATTCTATGGCTTTACTGGTCAGTGCATTAAGTACGAGAATTGGGAGGTCATGTTGCGACTGTATAGGACATTGGTCAGGCCATTTTTGGATTATTGCATGCAATTCTAGTCACCCTGCTATAGGAAGGATATTGTGAAACTTGAAAGGGTTCTGAAAAGATTTAAGAATGTTGCCAGGGCTAGAGGGTTTAAGCTATAGGGAGAGGCTGAGTAGTCTGGGACTATTTTCTCTGGTAGACAGGCAGGAGGCTTGAAGAACGCAACAAACCAGGCAGCATCAGGAGGTGGAGAAGTCGACATTTTGGGTTGAATACTTCTTCAGGACTTGGGTAGAGTGTAGGGGGATAATGCAGGTGAAGACAGGTAGAGGGTATGAGCTGGCTGGTCAATGTGAGGAATGAATCCAGTTGGTGTCTGGGAGAAGTGAAAGGAGGGGGAGGAGAGGTTATTTGAAATTGGGGGAGAACACAAATGTTGACTCCTCTGGGCTGCAGGCTACCCAGGCGGAAGGGAAGGTGTTGTTCCTCCAATTTGCAGTGGGGGTGGGGAGAGTGGAGCGAACCAAGGACTGTCGAAGGGAAATGGTCCTTGTGGAAGGCAGAAAGGGGTGAGGGGGGGGGGAAGGATATTTTTGGTGGTGAGGTCTGGTTGGAGTTGGAAGTGTTTAAGGATGGTGCATTGGATGTGGAGACTGGTGATTGCTAGGTGAGGACAAGGGGGACTCAGTCTTTACTCAGGAGTGGAGGCTGAGTGGTGGCCATAGAGGTTTATAAAATCATGATGGGCATGGTTGGGGTAAATAGACAGATAAGGTGTTTTCCTTGAGTTGGGGTGAGGTGTTGGAGGGTTGGTGCTTCAAGTCCACAACTAGAGGGAATAGGTTTAAAATCTCTTTCCTCTCACCTTAAAAAGGGACTCAAAAGGGCAACTTTTTCAGACAGAGGGTGGTGCGTACATGGAATGAACTGCCAGAGGAAGTGGGGGAGGAATGTACAACTACAATGTTTCAAAGGCATCTGGATGGATATGAATAGGAAGGGACTTAGAGGGATTATGGATAAATTGCTGGCAAACAGGATGAGATTAAGTTAAGATATCTGGTTAGCATGGATGAGTTGGACTGAAGGGTCTGTTTCTGAGCTTTACATCTCTATGCATGTATGTTCCTTTATGCAAAGCAACCTGGCATAAGCATTCCAGAGATAAGTGTCCTTGAGCTCAAAACAAAAATCCTGAAGGACTGAAGCGATGTGCAAGTTGGTGCAAAAGCAGCCAGGTTATGGAAAGGCTGATCATTTGTTGATGCCAACTTGCATGGCCAGAGGTGGAAGAGGATGGTGTCCATGAAGCATGCTGGAAAATGGTGGTGAAAATGCAGTTGTCTGAAGGCCAAGAGATACAAGCAGTGAACTGTTGCCACAAGGTAATTGTGCTACTTTCAAGTCAAGAATTGACACTATCTGGGGAAAGGAAGGAAGTTTGGAAGCTGCATAGAAATGAAACAATAATAAAATGCAAATATAAAGATAGAGATAATTGCTGCTCATTAATGAGATTTGCAATTTTCTGTTTAAAACTTAAGGGGGAAAAGTGGAAAAAAATCTCAATTTTATTTCCCCAATTTTCTCATCTTTGCCCTTGCCTCTCAAGAGGAGTGGAAAACTTTACTAAGAAGAACAAAGAATTAAAAGGTGCTTTGCAAAAGACCTGGGATTGACATAAGGAGACCTTTATATGCACAGAATGAGTTGTGACCGGGAGTATAATGAAGGTATATTGGAAGCAGATTCAATAAAAGGAAGTTTCAGAATCCCTAGAGCACAGGAGCAGGCCACTCGAGTCCATGCAGATCCTACAAAGAGCATCCCACCCAGGCCCACCCACCTAATCCCTGTAACCCTACATTTCCCATGGCTAATTTAACTTGCACATTGCTGGAACACTATGGGCAATTTAGCATGGCAAACCTGCCCATCTTTGGACTGAGGGAGGAAACCCACAGACATGGAGAACGTGCAAACTCCAGACAGATAGACAGACAGAGTCATCCAAGGCTGGGATTGAACCAGCCTTACTGGCACTGAGACAGCTGTGCTAACCACTGAGCCATCATGCTATCCATAAGTACTAATTGGATAACTTCACTAAAACATCAGTGCAGGGATGCTAGACTGAATGACCCCCCCATTTGTTATTACATTTTATGACTGTAATGGTCACAAGTGCATTCTTCCACACCAAAAACAGTTTTACAACAATTCATGTTATCTAATTGTGTACAATGATGACAGATTATGCACTAAAGGGCTCCTTGAGTTGATAAAACAAACTACCTTTACTACATCTATCCAGATTTTCTCATTTCTGGGCATTCACAAGCAACCTGGAACTAATATACAGCAATGGATAATTTAGATGGAAACTAAGAAAGTTAAACAGCAACAGAATAAAAAATGGAAATGGGATGGAAAAATGTCATTCTGACAAACAAAAATTGCGAATAAGATTAAGTGTTAGATATTCCTTGGTTTCCTTCAAGCCATACCTCTAATTTTTTTTTAAAACAGAAGAGGGACTTTATTCTACAGGGTAACTGCCATTTCAAATCTAGTTACTCCAAAATTATGCTGTTTAGATATGTATCACTGGAAATAACAATTAGCTGGTGTGTCTTGTTAAAATTTTAGCACATTTTGAAGATAGAATTGAAGGGGCCGTTTTATTATTGTGGTTTGCTTCATGGAAATGGAGTCCATGCTGTTGCTCACTGTCACACTAGATACTAATAATTGGGATGATGGAAAGAAGATTAGTGATGATTTAGTCCTGTGCTTAATCTTGTGCTGCTGGACTGGATTTGTCCTGGGGAATCGATTCTCATGTTAGTTTTGATTTTTATTAAGTTAAGATGCCAAGAGCAGCAGGTGAAATAGTGACTGGATTGTTTCCTATTAAGGGGGTGGGGTGGGGGTTGAAATCAGTATAGGTCTGGATGATGAGGAAGAAAAAAAATGAACAAACCCCAAAAACAATTGGGAAGCTGGTGTGCTGGCAACATTAAAAATGAAATTAGGTGTAGCATCTGAAACAATGGGAAAACCAGAATAGTGAACTTTGGATAGAAAGAAACAAAAGTGTAATGCAACGAAATGTTGCCATAGAGAATAAATGTAGTGAAGTATTAATTACTAAACAAGAATTTTTAAACCAAGATTAAATTTGTGGGGGATTCTCAATAGAAATTCACTTGTTAAAAAAATCCAGGTTCTCAGTGATCTATCCAGAGCCCTTGTACTCAAATGAAATTTTAAAAACGCTGTTGAAACTTCTTATAAGGCTACACCAGCCAAGATAAAATAAGTGGATTGGACAGAGTTTGAGACTATATACAATCTTGGTCACATGAAGGATTCCACTTTACTGCCTTATTTGTGGATCATGCCTTAAATCATTGCTGCTACATATCAAGTTTTGTTCTCATTATGCCAGATGTATCCTCAGAGGAAAGAACTTCCATTTTGCAATGCCTTTCATACGTTTAAGATCTCTCAGTGCTGTACAGCCAAATATTCGTGTAGTGCTATTACCTTTGCTATGTACACAACATTTTGTGTTAATTAATGCGATGAAAACATCACTGGACAGCATTTATTGCCCATCCCAGAGTGCTCTAAAGGCAATTAAGAGACAATCACATTGCTGTGGGTCTGGGTCACCTATCGGCCAGACCAGGTAAGGGTGGCAGTTTCCTTCCCTGAAGGACATTAGTGAACCAAATGGGTTTTTCTGACAAATGACAATGGATTCATTGTTAATCAGTAGATTCTTAATTCCAGATTTTTGAATTCAAAATTCCATCATGTACTGAGGCAGGATTCAATTGCAGGCCCTTAGAACATTACCTGGGTCTCTAGATTAACAGTCTAACAATACCACTAGGCTGTCACCTAGTGTGGAAACCATTTGTAGAGAGGTACATGATCAATTAATCCATTTTGATGGTATTGCATAATGATTAAAATATTGGCCAGGACTCTTGGCATAAATTTTGCTCTTCAGCTGGTACCATAAGGATCAAATACATCACCTGGAACAGACAGATGAAGTGTCAAGTTAAGCTCTCAGCTGAAAGACAGTACTCCTCAGGAGTGAATCCATATTTCAAGATTTATGCCATTTTCCACTTCCACAGAGGTTATGGTGAATTAGTTTTAGAGTCTCTGGGACCTCATTGAGATTGGTCAGGAAATATAATAGCAGCTGAATCTACAACTTTTGCTTTCTGGGTCACTTAAAATATGAAAATTACCATTTTAACAGTTGAACCCACAACCTTCTGGGACAAAGTTACTATGGACTCCTAGGTCTGAGATATGTAGCATCATTCTTCAAGTATGGTTCAAAGTCAATGTTGCCTAGTTTTTAATTTTGAAAATCAGTTTTACCTGTGAATGGTTCAAGATATATCTTCACTATTACTCTTCCAAAGCTTTCATGTGATCATGCAGTTCTTTGAATTCTCACGTTGCCTGTTTGTATACACACAGGAGTCAACTCACCCATGACACTATCATTGTATTGTTCAATGGTTTGGTTGTCCGAATGTTCGATTGTGCAAGTATCATTAAGGTTAAAAGGGTGTGAGGGGTGGGGACAAGTGGAATTGAGAATAAGGTAAAACAAAGTGGAGAGAGAAGCAGAGTTAAACGAGACATTTCTCCACCTTTCAGATGCTGCCAGACTCAAGTTTCTCCAGTACTTTCTGATCTTATTTCAGATTCTAGCATCTGCAGTACATTTGGTTTTAATTAAATTTAGAACTATTGGTTTTATTATAAGTTTTTACTGCAGATTTTATTTTGAAAGTAAAAAAAACTAATTCAGAAAACACTTTCAATACAATTAAATCCTTTCAACTCTTTAAAGCACTCAAAATCAAAACATTTCATTCAAGTACTTCATTCTTTAATGAAAACACACTTGCATTGATAGCCCCACAACGACTCAACCACTTGAAGCTGTCAATCAAACTGAACGGACAGGCCCCCACATGATAATGCCTTTGTATGGAATCAACCACGCAGCAGTAATACACAATCAAGAGAACTCACAGGCTTAGGTCAGTCAGAGTTTTAAAATCACTAAGTAGCTCGCTAAGTTATTTCACTGGACAGTTAACAGTCAACCACATTGTATGTATGTTTTAGAGAGTCACATGTACTCCAGAACAAATAAAGATGGCAGATAGGACATTAGAGATCCAGCCAATTGCTGAGAACTCTGGCATCATTGATGGAATCAAAAACAGAAATTGCTGGAAAAGCTCAGGTCTGGCAGCATTTCTGGAGCAAAATCAGAGTTAACTTTTTGGGTCCAGTGACCCTTCCTCAGAATGCCACAGATGCTGCCAAACCTGCTGAGCTTTTGCAGCAATTTCGGTTTTTCAGTTTACAGCATCCCCAGTTCTTTAGTTATCATTATTGGCAGGCTTTATAGTTTGTTACTTGAACTTAACTTTCCCCACCAGCTATGTTTTCATAAGATCAGCCTGGTTCTTTGGATTACTAGCCCCTAGACATTACTTGCAAGGTGTTGGCATATTGGTAATTATTTTATTTTATAAACAGCAGAATTTAAAAAACTTCATGCAGAAGGTTTAAATGTCTGAAAAGCTAAAAAATTCCACAGCATCGATTGATTTTTATACACGTTCGTGTTTGCCCTCAATCCTGAAGGACTCCTTACCTCTCTCAAAGGTGCCTTTGAACCTATCAAAAAAAGGGAACTCTACCTCAAAATTGCCTTAGACCTTTAACGCAAAGCAGGTCAAAATCCCATGTTTCATGCATTCAGCATGCTCCTAATGAAGATTTCATCTGTTTGAAGGCAGCTGTATTTCAGTATACACTGGTTTCAATGATCCATGGATGGGCATACAATAACCCATTCTCCTGGCATGAATGACGGATACCAGGTTCAGACACAGGACTTCCAGAATTGGAGCTTGCATGCCGTTTTGGCAAAATCAGAGACACTTACTATTCTAATATAAATTTAGACCTTAATTGTTTATAAGTCAGCGTGCAGCTATGATGACTTTGGACAATATAGTTAGGGAGTTTGAGGAAATAGACCAACTGAAAAGAAATAGTGATACCAGACAAATAATCAGAAACCTGCTGCCTAGGTGCTACAGGGATGTCAATGACTGTATTTTAGAATACTCTGAAAAAACGTTCTCTCTGATGCTGCTGTTTCAGTGCAATGGGAAAAGCAAGCACCATGTTGGCCCTGCTGAATCCTGCATTGATCTTCATCCAGTTGCGTTAGTTGGCAACAAATAGGCTTAAAATGGAAATTTTTCATGTGCTAGCTTGGAGAAAGGCAGAAGTATTATAATTGGGTTTAAAAAGGAGACATTGAACTCTGTGGTGAAGTTCGACAAATCTTGAAGAGTGCTTCACCTGAACTTGTAGGTAGACATCTTCTTAGTAACACATATGTGGCAGAGATCCATTGTTATGTACTCTTGCATGCACACTTTATTCATCATCTGGTGGGAAATCAGAGCTTGGAGTAAATCTGTCCCTTGCAATGACATGTATAAATCTTTAAGGGATCTCTTTGGAATAATTGATACCCTGAAGAAATGTGTATTATGAGCATTTTAAATAGGAAGTAGAATTCTTGGTTTATAAATAAGATTATAAAAACTGGTGGGTTGGGGGGGGGGGGGGGGGAGAGAAAGGCATGTTTAACTTTGCTGTAGACTTAGCCACTCAATTGCAACCCAGACTCCTTTCAATGTGAGGTGAAGCAGCATGTGACCAATATTGGTTTAGCAAAATCTGGCCATGTGTAAAAGTGGTTTTGTACTGCAAGGCTGATTCATGTCCTGAAGCAGCACACACCAGGGTCAAATCTTATTTGGTAAGAATTCCTACCATATGAGTTCCATTGCAGTATTGAGGTGACACAATCAAAGGCAGCAAATAGTAGTCTTGACATCCTTCTTCTCAAATTTATTGTAAAACAATGGTGATCATACAACTTTAACATGTAGGCTTTGCAAGAGCTTTGGAGGAAGCAGGCAAAGCCTTGCATGATTTCCTAATAGGAAATGTGTGTTATGTCCATATTGAATTAGAAAGTGGTCTTTTAGATTACAGACACAGCATCACTCATGCATCGAAACGGAACTGGCAATATGGGGGCAGCTGGTTACTCTAGGGAAGCACCTTCAGGATTCTGATAAGCCGGTAATTCTGTAGACTGCATATTCTCATTTTTTGCTCTTAGCCCATGGTGTAAGCGAAGATGTTGTCAGACCTGCTGAATAATGCATCTGCAAACTCCTTGATGTAGTTATGCCAGTCTGGAAAAAGCCAGATGCATGAAAATTGAAAGCTATGCTGACTTTGAAAGCCTCTGGCTGTGCTACATGGATGTAGTAAAGTATGCAAATCTTCCTGAAAGAGATGTCATAGCTTGGAACAAAGCAAAGAGGTGCTGTGAGAGCTTCTTCAGACTCATTTTTGCTGACATTAACTTGTAGTTGTGCTTGGCAGGTCAATATACAGTGAAATGAGAGACTTCAAAATTTGCCATCTGATGTTTTGGACATTTCAGCATGGCTTTTATGAAAATGTTTTTTACCAACTGCAGCACTGTATACTAGTTCTATAGAGTGGTGCAAAAAAAAAGTCAGAATGTTGTAGATTGAAGTCAATTGGACAAACAATTGTATGTAGTGTACTGGCTAGCTTGCCATAGTCACTGGATCTCTAATTTTTCTGTTAGAGAGTTTCACTTTAACAAGTAGCCATTAAATACATGGCATGAAACATGGCATGAGAAGTGCACATTAAAATTATGGATTTTGAGCTTTAGGAGAGCCAATTACTGTAACAAAACAAAAGCAGAAAAAAAACAATCTGCAATCTTGAAGTGCTGACAGTTTCAAAATGGTTACATTCTTCCACTGCTGTGGAAGAGAAAAGTGATGAGACAATTGGATATGTTTTCCCCCCACTCACCGGCAAAATTATGAAATAGCTACTGTACTGAACAGAACGACTGAGTAAATAAGACACTTTGAACACTATTAATGCTTACAAATAAATTATGTTCAGAGCTGAGAGGGATACTTGACTGTTTATGATGGCAACGATACATCGAGTGGAATCATGAGAATTTGGACAACTCAAAGTTGATCTAAGAGACAGAATTATCTTAGGCATAAGAAATCTTGCTGCAAGAGAATGTCTACTCAGCGAAGAGAATTGTATTTGAGAAACTTGACAAGTGCAACAGATTGGGGGTTATCAGCTAGAGTGTACTAATGGTAGAATGGAGAGGCTTTTCATTATGCTGACTCATTCCAGGCTGAATGAGAACACATTGAAGAAAGAAGAGAAAAGGAATGTTTGGAATGGAGTTGCAAATGTTGCAGTGGGCTGATCAAGGACAGGGGCACAATGTAAATAGAGTGGAAGGCATCACAAAAAGAAAATGAAGTGTTTATTTTGAGGAAACGATGTTGTAACTGCAAGAAATTGAATGAATTTAAGTATTAGATTCCCTACAGTATGGAAACAGGTCCTTCGGCCCAACAAGTCCACACTAACTCTCCGAACAGTAACCCACCCAGACCCATTCCCCGACCTTATCTTTACCCCTGACTAATGCACCGAACACTATGAACAATTTAACATGACCAATTCACCTAAACTGCACATCTTTAGATCATGGGAGGAAACCTGAGCACCCGGATGAAACCCACACAGACACAGGGAGAATGTGCAAACTCTACACAGTCACCCAATGTGGGAATTGAACCCAGGTCCCTAGCACTGAGACAGCAGTTCTCACCACTGAAGCACCATGCCACCCCACTTTCATGCAAGTGTAAACTAGACTACAAAACTGGCTATGAAAGAGCAGACAATGATTCTGACAAATCAAATCTACCTCAAAAATAGATTGGTACCATCAAGGTTAAATGTGATCAATTGATTGGAGGCTGTTAGTATTATGGCCACTGAAGGAGAGGTGAGAAGCAGCAAATAGGAAATGGTAGATAGGCACCAGCACTACCTGAATGTCACAAATTCTCTACCATCTACCTCTACATGACAGAAGGTACAGAGGCCTGAACACACACCAGCCAGTTTCGAAACAGTTTCTACCTGACTGTTTTTAGAATACTGAACGGACTCGAACTCTGAGCATTTGCCTGTACCTGTGATTTTGTTTTTGCTGCTGTTTACCTATTATTTACTTCTCTATGCTATTTAACTCTGATCTGCCTGTATTGCACACAAGACAAAGCTTTTCACTGTGCCTCGGTACTCATGACAACCAATTCAATTCATTCATTTGTGTAAAGTAATTCAAGGGGTTGATCAAACATTGAAGCCATACGGCTGTAAACCTAAAGTGGCAGTGAAAAAAAGTCACCAAAGTGATCATAAAGAAATCAAGCAAATTCAGTGCAGATTTGTGCAATGCAATCGTGAAGTGGAGAAATATATCCACTGAAAGTGTGAAACGTAGTCCAATGCGATGATTAATGTCATATTACACTGATATTACTCTTCCAATTGCGAAAAAACTATGAGGCCAGAAGCAGTAACAAGCAGGAGTGACAAAATAAGATGAAACATTCAAGAAGCTTGACACCATCCAAAACACCATTCCTGAAGAAGGGCCTGTGCCCGAAACGTCGAATCTCCTGTTCCCTGGATGCTGCCTGACCTGCTGTGCTGTTCCAGCAATAAAGTTTCAACCATCCAAAACAAAGCAGCCTGCTTGACTGACACCATATTCACTTTTCCACCACCAATACTCAGTAGCAGTAGAGTGTACCATCCATAAGATGCACTGCAGAAATTCAAACAGCCTTAGACAGCACCTTCCAAACACAACCACCACAATCTAGAAGGACAAGAGCAGCAGATACATATGAACACCACCTGCAACTGCCCTTCCAAGTCAAAAACAATCCTGATTTAGAAGTACATCACCTTTCCTTCAGTGCCAATGGGTCAGAGTCCTAGGATTACCATCCTAACAGCATTATGGGTCTTTCACCAGAGCATGTACTAAAGTTCAAGAAGGCAGCTGACCACCCACATTCTCAAAGGCAACTAGGGATGGACAATAAATGCTAGCCCAGCCAATGACACCAGTGTCCCAGAAGTAAATAAAATAATAGAAGGCCAACCTTCGCTTTGAAAAGGTTGCTAAATCATTGCTAGAGTTGAATTTGAGGACCAGTCCAATTACCAACATTTAATGCTGTCAACAAGCGTCAACCCACATGACAACTTAGGTTTTCAGAGTAGTTACCCCCTCAAATTATACACAGTAAACATGAATGACTAGATAAATAGTCAATCAATCATTGACATATATACCCAACTGGAGAAGCTGTTCCTTCACTGTGGACAGTTACTCAGGAAAAATGTGATCAAAGCATCTGCAGAGTATAGAATGACCATTAGTCCCAGATGTTCATCATTCTCCAACAGAAAATGGATTAGCTAAAACAAAGTAATTATGGAAATAGAATGCACCAGAGGAATGATATTCAAAAGAAGACAGAAAAATAACCCAGGAACAAGCAGATACTAAAATGAACAGCCAACATATACCATTAGAAGACCAGTACAATTTAATGATTTGGCGATGCTGGTGTTTAACTTAGTAAAACTTAAAGATTTTTGCATAAAATGCATGTGTGTGAAAGAGGACCAGATTAGATTTAACAAACAGTTTGAGGAATTAGATTTTTGTTTTGCCCATGTAAATCCACTGACTTCTGGCTGCAAATAAAAGTGTGCGCACATATGTTTTAAGGACATATTTGGAGAAACAACTATACAGGGTTCTTGCTTGCAGTTTGCTATAAATTGCTTTCACATTAGAAGAAGTAGTTGAGCAACATCAGTAAACAATTCAATGCAGTACTGAGGGCCTACTGCTTTATTACTACAAGTATTATTATTCTAACAAAGTGTTAAATGTCCACCTGTTCATATGAAAGCAAAAAGAAAGATCAAATGGCAGCAGTTAATTTCTTGTGGTGTTCTGACTACCAGTCATCCTGCCAACAACACTAAAATAGGTTAGCCATCTACTCATTTCATTTGCTGTTTGTGGTACCTAATTATGCAACACTGAAGCTTCTTCATTATTTGCAAAGTACTAAGTCTTAATGTAAACTTGAAAAAAAAATTAAATAATCATGGTTTTACCATTTGAATTGTTCTGGCCCTCCACCCGATCAGAGATCTTCCCTCAAGTTTGTCCCTGATCCAATCTTTCACTTAATCAAATGTAAGGAAAGAAGTTTTGAACGAGGATCATTAACTCAAAATGTTGACTTTTCTCTCCACAGATGCTGCCTTACCTGCTGAGTATTTTCAGGTTTGTTTCTAAACTGTGTTGTATCTAAATGCATAATTAAGAGTATTAAAGTTTCTGCTCTTCTGTCAGGTCTCTTCCCATACCAGTACTCCTATGGCAATAAGGAAAGAGTACCCCTTAAATGTACGAGTTGGCCCCATAACTAATTAGCCATATGACGGAGTGAATTAGTGAGTCCAGATGAAGGGCTTTTGCCTGAAATGTCAACTCTCCTGCTCAGATGCTGCCTGATCTGCTATGCTTTTCCAGCACCACACTCTCTACTCTGATCTCCAGCATCTTCAGTCCTCACTTTCGCCTGAGTGAGTTAATGGTCTATTTTCACCATCCAGTAATTTTGTTAGGTCAGGAAACATTGTTTGTGCATTTGGTAACAGTACTGAACTCCTGGCATATCGCCCCTGAAAAAGGGTGGTGCTAGGAATTTGTAGGCTATAATTTGACGGTTTATGAGGAAGAGTGTTAGAAAAACAAAATAAAAATCAAATTAATAGAGTAAATTTAGTTGTGTGTCTTGCAAGCTTAAACCTATCCTATCCTTTCTCTTCAAACTCTTGAAATCAAAATTGCTAATATTGTGACAGACTCACTGCCAAATTATGATGGAACATATTTCAACCCAGAATATATCTTTAAGCAGTATCTAAACCAAAAACAAATTGGAAGATCGTTAGTACCTTAAAGGTTTCCTGCCTCAGTGACACTCAGGCAGTGCATCAAAGAATGAGGAAGTTTATCAGGGGAAAAAAAATTATAAAAGTAGTTACATAGGCACTTGAAATGCCATACTTTAAGGTTTTGTGGTAAATGCTGGAGGAGTGTAGATTTAGAGTGGAGTTGTTGTTTTTGTCAGGCAGATTTGATGGGTCAAAGGGCTTCTTTTGAGTTTACAAGTCTATGAATATTCTTTTCCATTCAGAAGCTCTTGAAGAATGCAAGAATTTAATTTTGTTGAATTAAAAACATTTATCCCCATAAAACAATTTGTCTGACTGAATGGCTGGAGTGGTGACCATTGACTTAATGAAAAAACTTACGGTTCTAAAATGTCAAAAAATCCACAAAATTAGAAATCAAACTCCTGGAACACCAAAATTTTATTTTTCAATTTCTATATCAAAATAGCACAAAGGAAATGGCACTTCAATATTCTGCAAATAAAATGATGATTATTTCTGTTCTGAATTAACTGAAGAACCTCCTTTGTAACTAATAATTATTCACAACAGTAAAAATTAATATTCCAAAACAAATGCAACACATCACCATGCAAGTAGTCTGAAATTGTGCACTATTTTATATTTGGGCAGAAACAGTTTTATTACAGGAGAAACAAAGCAACAAACGAGGAATCAATTGTGCTTGGTCATGATGATATTGGTCCAGGGATGCCAAGCACAATTTAGCATTTTCTCCAAACTTAGCAACTCTGACAATTCAACACTGGGGATGTGTGCTATATTACTGTTTGAGATTTGTACCCATCAGCTTTGAGCCCTAAAGGAATGTTGTACTAAATGAACCAAGCTGTTGCATATGATTTGGAGTTGGAAAATTTCAGCACATGCTGTTTATTAATGTTATAATCATAAGTTTATGTGTTGGTTTGGGTTTGGTTCATAGCAGTTTGAAGATGCCATACATCAGACTAAAAAGAACTGCATGTGTCCAAATTCCTAATCTATGCTGCTCCATGTCAACTGAGTCTACTGTCAAAATTATCCTCAGACAGCAAGTGTAAATTAAATCATTATTTCAATATTTAAAACTCACACTGAAACTAAAATGCCATAAGCAAGTGGACTTTTGACATAATTACTGGATTATACAGTTGATGTAATGCATTTTTATTTTACTGGATCCCTAGGTTTATTTATATCTAATGTGGTGATGAGCAATGCATTTGTAACAGCAAGTACTTGGTTCACTGTCAAAACATGCAGCCTCTCAGAATTAAGACACTTCTCATCCGAAACAAGCCAGGAGCTAGCCAGGCAAATAAATTCCCCAGTGTAATGCAAACTTACAGGAGAAATTAGATATTGTAACATTTTTTACTTTC
Source organism: Chiloscyllium plagiosum (assembly GCF_004010195.1). NCBI lineage: Eukaryota > Metazoa > Chordata > Chondrichthyes > Orectolobiformes > Hemiscylliidae > Chiloscyllium > Chiloscyllium plagiosum. The sequence goes on along the minus strand of NC_057711.1, from coordinate 75,298,418 downwards.
AGGAATCTATGGAACATGGAGCTATTTATTTTCTAATTGTAAAGGGAGCAAGCCTGTTTTAATATTGTCTTCTTAGGAAGCACATTTGTAATAGAACCTTGTTTTCCCTCTTGATCAGAATGCATCTCCCTAATTTTCTGCAGATCTACATGCGGAAAGACCATATTAGGATACTGTATTCTAAGAAAACAAGGGTTCCTTCTTAGGCCTACCTAAACAATTACAGCTCAGACTTCCTTCACTTTGTTGTAACAGAGTAAAATTAATTTGAAATGGTGACATGGGAGATTGCACATGTTGAAGTTGCTCTTATTAAAAAAAAGATTGACTTTCAAAAAAAAAATCAGCTGACACCATTTGTTAGAGTAGGGCAGATTATACATTGATTGACAATAATTCCATTAGTGACATAGCTGTATAACAATAATGAACTTTACAAAACAGGCAAGTTATTTTTCACTTGGATATGTATTTGTTTATCAGCAAAACCAATGAACTTGGTTCTGTAGGCAGAATTCTATGCCCAGGAATACTTATCAAAATAAAATATTCACACTGGAAACATTCAATTATGGTCATTTACAACAGAATAATTTTAATCTGCTTACCAGTTTTGGAACACTGACACCAGTGTTTCGAAAATACACTGTAGTCTTCAACTTCAATAAATTAGGCATTGCTTACAGTCATCTACTCTGATCAGATTTGTTACTGGAAGTCTCATCACATGAACTCTGACATCACCAAGTAACTTAACTGTTTGTTATTATATAAATATTGGGTATGACACAAACAACTTTTCATTGGGCAAAGAAAAATGCACAATTCTTTGAATAGATTTATGGTTTTTGTCCTGAGTCTCTGGAAACAACGTTCAGAGTTCACAAGATCAATTGTTAATTGCTGGAGACAAAGTTATTATTGGAGAGTTGGAATTCCTACAGTTAGTTACTTTATGGTGTTTTATTTCTTTCAACATCAATTAATGTTTGCATACTTTCCACATGTACAGTAACTATTAATGGAACTGATCTCAGATTAAAAGAATCACTTGTGGAGCTTAACTGTAGTTCCACAGAAACATAGGAAATAGGAGCTAAAATAAGTAATTCTGCTCTTTCCACCTGCTCCACCATTCTGGATGATCATTCAATTCAGCACTTCCTACTTTCTCCACGTATCCTTTGATTCCTTGACCCCTAAAGATCTATATAGAACACTTGAAAACATTTGATGTTTTGACCTCAACTGCTTTTTGTAGCAGAGAATTCATGCTGATTGCTCTCTGGGTGAAGAAATTGCTCCTCATCTCAGTAACCTTCCAATGAGAATTAGAAGTCAGGTGAGCATGAGGAGGCACTCTGGTTTTTAAATTAGAGAAGAATAAAGAAAAACCAAAAAAAAGTCTTTTAATTCTGAAGAACAAGATTGTCTGTGATTCAATGAGAATTTCAAACCAGTGAAATGGAAATATCATGTTGATAATCTTCCAATATTAAAGGTCTCAACACATGGGTAACATTAGTGGGAAGAGATTCAGATTTGTTTCAATGAGAAAATTTGAAAAAGTTATATTCCACAAACATGGTCACTACATAGTTTAGTTAAATTTACCAAAAATTACAAAACAAAGATATTTGGGATTGACCCATTCTAAAAAAATTCACAACTTTTGAATTTTCACTTAAGAAGAAAAAGAAACCACTGACAAAAAGGAGTCAAGTAATAAGGCTCAAGTTTTTGACAAGTTGTTCACTGCACAGCTATCAGATACAGCTGATGCAAGGTGTTTTTCACAAGGTAAAAGAACAAGCTACAGTTCTCTTGTGTGTAGCACTAACAGCCAACTCAAGAGAATGGGTTCTCAGAACAGTTTATCAACTGTATCTGAGTCAGGCACCACTGCCAGAGAGAGGCCATGCAGAGAAAGATAGCTGAACAGAAGGGAAAGAATACATTATACAGGAACTGTATGAGAATCTAGTAGTATTAGTTTACACAAAGATAAAACATTTTTAATATTATGTCTTGTTAACAAGTGATGATTAACAATAGTCATCCATCATTTTAACTGTACAGCAAATACAGTAAAAGTCCTATTGCAAATGTTTTACCATTTCTGTTATCTAAAGTAACAAAGGATCATAAATATATGCTCCAGAGACTATAATGAATATTTATAAAGACAATTACATTCCAACACAATCAATACTTAAATGAATAGCCTGTGGTCATGTTAAATCTCACTGCCATATAGATATCAGCATTTTGTACATAAATGGGGAATATCCCCAGAGCTGAGCAAACTGAGTTAAAAGATTATCTAACAGACTGACCAGTGAACAAATATTTTATGAAATATGGCTTTAAAACCAAGTTTGCAGTTTTTATTTTAGACTACTAAATGTTGATAGCTTTCATTATTCTGGAAAGGTAGCATATTAGCTACTTGACAAAGTTTGCTGTAACACAGTTGCTGAACCTTCCCAAAAAGCAAAGATTGAGAGAGAGTGTAAATGTGTGCCTTATTTTTAAGTATTACTTGGAATTTATGATTCGCTCTAAACATTGATGTATAAAAATTAAGAATTTGCTTTATAGTGGTGATATAAATTATTCTCAAATTGTTGTATTTCTTTAAAATCTCTACCAATGTTGTAAATGAGATGTCTGGCAGGTGGCCTCTATCTTGATCTTTCAAGAATATTATTGTAAAGACAGCAAAGCAGCTACAAATACAATGAAACAACAGAGCAATACCCTTATTGTGGTATTTTTCTTGTGAGTAAAATGTTGGCCCTGCTTAGTGCTATCTCCAACAGCAACCCACCCGAGACAGAACTCAAAGGTTCGGTTGATCACCAGTGCAAATTCACATTACTCCACTCAGTGGCGCTACGCATTAGTTGCACAGTTGTTGCACCACAACTTTATAATTTTCAGTTGTAACTATCCAGATTGTGTTCAAGAAATGATTCATTTGCTTGGTATTTAGTCATCTGCAATGTTATACTGCAAACTGTGTACTAGGTTCCTACAGGAAAGTGGTTAAAAATCATTGAAAAATGGGAAGAGGGAAGATTTTGCAGTCTAATAAAGGTGTTTACTTTCACTTTCCAAGTTGTTTGATAAACACATACAGATAGTTAACATGATCTGTCTCCAGGAGTAAACATTCCCTAATACAAATTATTCTGATTTCATACATAGAATATTCTGAGAGAATGCTAAAAATGAAAAAAGTACGCTATGGATAGATTTTACCTACAAGACAATTAGACTGAAGAATGGTAGAAGCTCACAACACAATTGAGAAGTATTTCACATTTGCTGCTTATCTGATCATTTAAATACCTTCTGTTGCAATGCTGGACACTTTTCATGTAGCATATAGATTAAATACTTTTTAAATCTAAGACAAATTTTCAACTTCCAAATTGTTTCTGAACAAAACAATTAAGTATAAAGCACAATTCCTGGGTAAGTAAAATTCTATGATTAGTTATTCTTTCCTGGTTTGATTACATTGCATACTGCATGTCGATAATATTTCAGAGATCATTTTAGCTATGTTAATCATCTTTATATAATGGTTTTCTAACATATGAGGGGTCTTGGTCACAATTTCAGAATAATCCTTAAACGTTGATGGAAGTTCTCCCATTGCATGATAAGGAGAGGTAGTGCAACAGTGATCATTGTGACATACATTGGGAGGTAAATTTTTTGATGCTTTAGGGTAAACCACGACATTAATTGTACATATAACGGATGTTCATCTTCTACTTAGACACATACTGATTTATGCCTACACCATTTAGTGGAAGTTATATTTCAGGTAAATTAGCATTAATTTACAAGATCTTTGATACATGCAGGAATTATTTGACACATGCAGTTACACCAGTACTAACTAAAGGAGACAAGTTATGTATTTGTTGCTATAATTAAATATCAACTTACACATTCTGTTTACCTATTGGGCTACATTTACTTTTAAGTACAAAATTATATATTCCCGATAGATCTTTAGTTCAGTTTTAAAACCACGTCTTCCTTCAAATATCTTCCAAATGAATAACTGAGAACATAGTAATAGAATCTATTAACAATGCAGCCATAATCATACCTGATTATAATCATGCAATAATTTATTGAAAGATAAAATTAGCTAGAATAAAGAAAAACTTGATAATCTTGAAATTAAAGAAAATTATAGCCAAGTTGCATTCAAAAAAATTTATACTGGAACTTCATGAATCCCCAGGTCATTAAGATATAGAAAAAACAAGCCTAGGTTAATCTGGATTTAACAAGTGCAGATGCCATTTAATTATGGAGAGAGCAAGGGACTAAGAAATAAGGTGGAACATTGTTAGGTCTTACATGGAAACATTTCCACATATCAACACCTCAAAAAGTACTTTTAGTTGGGACGTGCTAAAGGATATTTGCTGTCAAGGAGAGAACAATATTTACACAAATAAAATATAGATTCTCCAATATATTTTTTATACAATGGCTTTTATTTGTAAAGAAATTAGCAGAATTTTCATATGAGTAATTGATAAAACAAAAACTTCACAGCCTTCTCTAGAGTAGGGAAAATCTGAAAACAACCCCTAAAATAACGTTGCCAGGCCTGGCAACAACCATGGAGAGAAACAAAACCAATGCTTTGAGCCCGTCATGATACGGTGTTACAATTGAAAGATGATATAAATATGTTTATTGATCTTCACATAAAGATGTTTCAGAAAAATTAAAACTGAATGTGCAAATACTGAACAGTGAATAGAAGCTAGAATATTTATGAGGCAGGACATGCACAGAAAATTATTTTCAACAACTTTGAAAACAGGGCGGGATTTAATATGGTGAAGTGATTTGAAGAGCGGATTCCTGACAACAGGATAGAATGGCTGCATAATTGCAGCTATAGGTGAAGTAGGCAGATTAGGAAATGAACACAGGAGTTGGTCTTGAATGTATGGGATAGACAGCAAGTGTGGAGCAGAGGCAGAAACAGAGAGACAGACAAAATAAAAATGTAGCCTGGGTGTAATAGTTACCTTAGTAGCTGTGAAACATTATTATTATCATCATCAGTCTAGTGCTTGGCATGGGAGTTTCAAAGATAATTATTCAATGTTTTTTAAATTCCTGAATTATGGCACAGCAGAGCTCATCCAGTATTGTTGTTAGGCATAGTGAACCTGAGTTTAATAAATCAAACACTGCCAAGTTTTGAGTAATTTGCTCAATCATTAGAACCTTGGAGATCTGAAGATTTGAATAGCCCTAACAAAGAACTATTTTTGCAGCTTTTTCCACACCTGTTTTAGGACACCTTTCTCTTTGCTTTATCGCCAGATAGCACATTTTGGTCTAGATGTTCTTTCCATTACAATTTGAGTTTGTCATTGAACAAGCTGTTTGAATGTAATAGTGTGGCTAGTACCATTTATTAAATTGACAAAATTGGTAGACTAATGAAAAGGCTCCGCTTTGCTAATGATTACTTTCTCACAGCAATTATCAAATACTCGTCCTGCAATATCTCCCACTCCTCTACAAGTGTGGGGGAAAAAATGACAGCAGATTATCTATAATACCTTCTATTGAGTTCTCTAGTGCAAGTCTATTAGTGAACTCATAACCTTCCTTTCTGTTGCCTTATCATTGAGGTTTTGGCTTCTCAGTTTTGCCCTTTTTGAGGTCATTCTTTCCTGACTTTCCATTAAAGATGTGAATACCCTTTCCCTCATTTTCTATTGACTGGAAATCTGGCCTCTTTTCATTTCATTACTGAAACTGTCCTCGTTCAGTCCTCTGCTATTGAGTTCAGAACCTTCTTTCAGCAGATTATAATTGGGATCTGATTTTTCTCTTATTGTGTGGGACAGTGGCCTTTACTCCACTTTCAATTCTTTTGTAATGTTACCACATCTTCTAATATTAGTTCAATTATGCCTCAAAAGTGGTGAAGGAGGCTTTCTTTTTGAAAACCACTTTCCTGTTCTCACCTTTCCTGTTCCACTCTACCCCCATTATAATGGGGTGTTTGACACTCATGCATTTTATAATGGGGGGTATGTTATGTCATAGGACAGGACTGTCACTTTCATAACATGAAATATAAAAATTGTTGAGATGTGATCCTTTTGCCTTTTAACATGAGTGTTACAAACAGGAGCCAAAAGCCATGTAACAGAGGTGACGTATAATTGAAGTGATCATGATTTTGCATTTTGCTGTCATCTTGATTCCACTGGTCATATTACCGTTTGTTCCCCCTCCCCCTTTCTAACCTCCCAAACATACGCTCATTATGTTCATTTAATTTCTGTACTGCCTCTGGTGTAAGTTGATGTATAGCACATCTGGCTTCTACTCCACGTTTTCTGCTAATTATCAGAGCTGTTCAGTGGAAAAAAATCTACTGCCAAATGATGTTAAAACAATCAACTTTGAGGCTTCTTGCTCATTTACTTTAGGAGGAAGATAATCTGTTGTGATCAAATGGCACACTCAGGGCACAGACATTTGCCAACACCACTGTAAAAGAGGACAATCACTATTAAAATTCTGCACACATTGCTGACTAAATTAAATTTAGGGACACAAATACCAAAGCTGAATTTTTTTTGCTACTTTATTTTACTTTTCGTTTGCATTTTATGTAGGGCAAGTACATAAAATGCAAATGAAAATTACTTGCAAAATTTGCAACTACTCGCTTTTACGTCCATTTACAAACAAGCTAAGAATAGGACTTTTCCCATGGCCCATTTTTTTCTTAGCTAAGGTACAATAAATGATGGGTGACTTGTTTTTTTTTTGGCAAATTTGGTGTTAAAACACTGAAAACAAAACAAAGAAAGTGAACTCATTGGGATCAGCAAAACATCTCTCTTGCAAAAAAAAACTTTAAAATATCGCACATAGCACTTTATATAGCTCACTATGAATTCCAGTCCAGATTTCTTTAATTAAATGAGAAGAGGAATTCTAATCGCCAACATTTGCTGTGCTAAGGAGTGTGGAACACAAAAAAGGATAAGCGACACTTGTTCAAATTTTCTGAAAATGACTTTTTGCAGTGTATCGCGCTGTTATTTAGTACTTTTAAATAATGTAAATCAACGCAACTTGTAAGGAATAAACTTCATCGGCGTTAAAAATAAGCAGAGAATAAGGTTGCGAGACGCGCCGGTTTATCTCGCCACATTAAAGTGGACCAGACCCAAGTTTCTACTTTCAGTTATTAAATAAGCGGACCTCGACCTACAAAGGAACTAAATTGTCATCTTGTAATGTACCCCGATCTTAAAGCAGTTGGCGTGTATCAGATTTTGTCCCCGACTCATTCCCAGTCCTGGAACTTGCCACAAATATTCTCGGATGCACTTTACAACCACAGTGGACGCTGGACATCCTTGTATCCCTCGCACAAGATCAGGACGCAACCTCAAATGACCAGCAATGCAAACGGATCTAGTGTAGCTGGCTGCTGTGGTGTTTTTTTTTGAAAACATGACAGCCTTCGTCAAATAATAGTTTGCTGATATTATTCCAACCACAGCCAATATACTGCCCCCGATAAAGCTCTGATCCGATTCACATGACAGGACGACACGCTGAGTGGAGTGGGCTGCCTGTATGTTTCATGTGTTGGGGTTGGATTGCTATAATTTTGTTTGTTTTGGGGGAGGTGGTGAGGGAGGTGGGGGTGGGGGGGGGGGAACCGGGGGGGGGGGGGGGGGGGGGGGGGGGGGGGAACCGGCTTCTAGCAGCATCTTGACGGACAGAAGTAGGTCAGTGGAACACATGACACCGGCTGACTGTGGACACAGCCTCTGCCAGCACCTTTAACAGTATACAGAGCCCCACAGCATCCTTTGCACTTGACCGTCCATTGAAACATAAGGTGCTTGATTCAGTGTGGAGAGCGCATGCTGGATGTTTCATGTAAAATTAAGAGTATGCCGGCTGAGTTACCAAATGGAATTAGACACCTTGACATATGCCAACAAACCAAAATATCCACTGCCACATTGTTTACCATCTCCTGCTGCATCTGCCCTGTACTAATCACTTCTGTTTGCAACTGGATCCAAACTGCCCCAAAATCTGTATTTTCATTATTAACAGTTAATGTTGTCTCACCTTACAGCCACGGAAACACGCCTCAAAGCCAAAATGGCATAAAAGTTCTTGCTCAGGGAGAGAGAATGCAATCAGCGCTGCTTTAACCCGCTAAAGCGAGACAGGCGCTGGATGGATGGCTCGGAGCACTGCACTAGCCTGCTGTAGTAAACAAAACTGTTATGACAGCTTGTCCAGCTCCCGCCCGCTGAACTCACCAAATCTCAGCTAGAACTGAGCGTATTGTCAGCGAGCAACAAAGTTTATGTTTACGAAAATAACCCCACATTGTTGTGGAGAGCGCAGCCGCTCAGACCTTAAGCATCGCAAAACCAGGAAATAAAAGTTTCGAACAACCATCCATGCAAGAGGCACATTTTTAAATGCAGATTCCCACGATCCCCGCTCCCCACCCCCTCCGAAAGTCGGTGTGTACTGCGCGATCGTCCTTGCCATCTCTCAGCTGTCACAAACATTTGCCCAGCAGCAGCCTCCAGGCGATCTCTTACCTCGCATGGTGGCGACTTCAAATGGAAAATGATCATGAATATATATCAAAACCCAATCCTCGGCGAGAAAAGCGGCGGCGGCTAGAAGGCGGTAATAACACTGTCAGGAGGTTGCTCTCCCACCATTGCAGCTTCTCTCCTTCAGTGTGTCATGACTGTTCCGCTAGCGCTCTGTGTCTGAATGGAAGCATGTGGCCTTTCACATGACATCTGCGCCGTTCATCCGTATGTGAATTTCACTGGCACCAGGAGAGAGTGAGGCTTCTTATAGCAGCCAGGATGACTCTGTCACTTCCAGCTCCTCCTACGAACCGTCGCCGGCCAATCACTGCCAAGAGCACACAGGGAAAATCGACAGTAAATAAAAAAATCGCATTGAATATAAAAGACCACTGTAACCACCACATTATTTTCACCAAGGTAATCCTAAACAATAACGAGATAGTAGACTATTTCGTCCACACCTCACTTAGAAATTTACTGTTTACTGTGACGATTATTTATTCTGAAACACTTATTTTAAATGCGTTTTATTCTAATTAATATAGACATGATCCATTCACCAGTTGTATAAATGCAAAACAAAAACTCTAATCCAGGCTATTAGTGTTCAGAAAACGTAATTTTCAAGCTGTTTGTTTACTTTACCTTCGCTTTGTAAAACTGAGAAATAATTTAATTTAACAAGTGTTAGCGTGTGGCGTACAACTGCCTTTAGAGTGAGTTGAATAGTTAGTATGGCAGGTGTTTTTATGCACCTGTGTTCTCACAACATAAGAAATTCAGTAAGTAGGCACTAAGGATAATTTTTCATGTTGTTGATGAAGATAAACTGGAACAACATTATGCAACTGTTAAAATGCAAAATGAGAAGATCGGAATCAAATAATATTTAAATAATGGGCTTTGTATACTGGCACGGATCCAAATTTTCACATAACCAGAGAAGGCAATGCAACAACGTGAGAAAGAAACTGCAAATGTGTAAACAAAATCATTATAACAACTACAAATATCAATAATAGAAATTAGTCCGTTTTAGTTATTAAATTCACGTACTTATTGGTAACACTACATTTTGATTACATTATAGATAAGATTTTACTTGCAACTTCATCGTTTAGCATTCATTGCAAACACTTACTTTTCCCATAAAAATTGTCTTATTCACTGAATAGAAAAGAAAAAGAACGGGCATTTCACAACTTCAGATGCTGTAAACTTTCCTTTAAAAAATACTTTATTCACAAAATGTGTAAACAACCGTATTTGACTTGAATAGTTCAGAATTTGCAACTTCTCTCAAAACCTCCCTCATGTTCCGCTCTATACCATTCTCATAACCTTAATATTTACAAATTACATTCCAGGCCAGAGATACAGCTTGAGGGCAAAACATTTCAAATTGGCAATTACAAAGTTCTAAAGTGCTTTGAAGCTATTGAAGTATTCTTGAAACGTAGTTACTGTTGTAATGTAGGAAACATGGCAGTAATTCACTAGGCTCCACAAATGGTAATGTGAGAATGGCAAAACAATCTGAATAACATGTTGTATGAGGGATAAATATTGGCTAGAGGACAGGGGATATCTCCCCGACTTCTCTTAAATAGTACCATGTGATATTTTGTATACACCTACAAGTCAGGTGGACATTGATTTAATATTTCATCTAATTAGCTGGTAATATGAAAACTTCTTTGCACAAATTCTATTCACATAAAGTGTTAGAAATAAACGTGAGTAGTGTTGCGCTGAAATGCATACATAAAGAACTATGAATCAGCTGATAGTATAATATTTAAAAAATACAAATTTTAGTTTCCAAAAATGTAGACCAAAGAAACATATGAGTGCACTTGGATACTTCAATGTGTTAAAAGTACTACAAAAACTTGCTTTGTTTTGGTTTCAACATATGTTACTGAGAAATAATCTGCTAAAGTATTGTAATTTTGTTATGGTTGAAATAGTGTGTGAAAGAAGATGCATTAGGGGACCAGTTGTTCATTCTTCCGATCTGATTGGTGGAAAAGAGAAAGGAATAAAGCTGGCTGAAACCTGCAACAGCAGCATTCATAATACTGTCACAGTTCTTCATTTGTTATGCAACCACTGTCCATACTATAGACAACTGTGCTTTCTTTAAAAAAATGTTTGGGAAAGGTGATTCTAAATTGTCAAATGAACACAATAATGTGACAATAATGAACCTTTAGTCATGAATTGAAAACAGGCAGGAGTTTTCTGTGGGTTGTGCCATCTTTCCAATGCAGTTCACTGAGAAACAGCTAGAGTGCAAAGGATTGTGAAATTTTAAGCACAAATTGCATCCAGTGGAAACTGAGTTTCTTTGATCTTTTATGTTTGTTTAAAACACCAAGTGCTAGAAGCTGAACCAGACCACAAACTGTCATTCCACCATAATAAATGAATTATCATAGTAAATTTCTACTAATTTTATCTTTTGCAGTCCTTCACAGAGAGTCTTAAAACTTTTTTTTATCTTAAATGGAAAGGCTCAAATAGGAACCCTTTAAACTCTTTTTGTGTATTAACTCAATTTTGTAAATTACTAAGAAACATTTTATTCTACATTGGAAACTAACTACAATTACAAATTGAACTAAGTTTTGCTTTTTGACTTTTAACCTAATTCCACACAACTTTACATCTTACTGCATTTTACAGACAACACAGAGATTGCAGCATAGGAATTGTAATGTGGGCAACAACTTGGAACATCCTCTGGAAATTTTATAGCTTTTCTTTTAACCCCTAAATATATAGCAATTTTTTTTGTTTTAGGTGAAACCCAGTTCCATAACTCCCAGACTATATCCTTTTGTCCAGGTATCTGGTAAAATCATGGTGTACTCAGGAAACAAATAGAAAAGTCTGCTGATGATATTCCAATTATTGTTTCCATCCTATGCATTCATTTACAAGTTAATTCATCTTTGAAAGCTGCTGAGCAGGTTATAATAGACGTTGACAGCCAAATGTTTTTGGCAATCAATAAATATGAATGTGAAACAATAAAAAGTATATGACAAATACAGCAGGAGTAAAACATATGTTTCAAAATAGTCATTTTCCTTATCTAGTTTCTCTTATAACAAATAAAGTGCAATGGCTGCACTAAACTAGATGATAAATAATTTCCTTATATGTCAGTTCTTTTCATATTCTTGATACCTAAGGAAGCTAATTATTCTTTTCTCTGTTCAAAGGTCCCAGACAGACTCACTGATTCATATTGATAATTCAAACAGTGACCACCACCTAATGTGTTTATATATCTCTTCAACACTTAAAGTCTCAAATAAATCAAAGTGCTACAAATTGCTTTTGACCCATTTTCAAGGGCAAAAGTTTTGGCGTGTTCATAAGTCTGAGGCTTGAGGCACTCTGAAACAGGGCCCCAGGCCTCATTCTAATAATTGTAGGGAGCTGTTCATATCTGCCATCCATACTAACTGTCCAATTTGGGCTGGTCACCTTGCTGCCAATATCTCAGGTAAGCCCTGGGAGGAATGAAAAGAATAAGAGGTGGTTAATTTGGATTGAAGTGGCCTAAAGTGTTGGTATAGAACTATAGTTAGCACTCTGCTCTTTTTGGTTCCATATGAAGATAATATAAAGAGCAACAATTTTCTTTTGGTTTAAATCTAAAAAATTGGGTTCATCCAAAATGCTATTGCATTTGTCCTAAGTCCCCTTCACCTATCATGCTTGTATCCATTGACTTAGATTGGTTCCTGGTTAAGCAATATCTTGATCTTAAAATTCTGACCCCGTTTTCAAATTCTTGCATGGCTTTGCCCTTCGCTATCTGTGTAATTTTTTGCTCTGGCCTCACAACCCACTGAGAAAACTGCGCTTCTCCAATTCTTGTGCATCCCAAATTTTAACTGTTTCACTACTGCTGGTCATACCTGTTGTTGCCAAAGGTCAGACATTCCCTCTCTAAATCTTTGCAGCTTTCTATCTCTCTTTTTTCTCTTATGACTGCCCTCACAACATTTACTAGTGCTTGGTGATCTGCTCTAATATTGCCTCTAATATTCCTGAAGAAGGGCATGTGCCCGAAACGTCGAATCTTCTGTTCCCTAGATGCTGCCTGACCTGCTGTGCTGTTCCAGCAATAAAGTTTCAGCTTTGATCTCCAGCGTCTGCAGACCTCACTTTCTCCTCTAATATTGTGTTACTCGGTGTTACATTTTGTTTCATATCACTCTTTAGGTGTCTTTTGAGAGAGTCATAGAGTCCTACAGCATGGAAGTAGACCCTTCAGTGGAACTAGTCCATGGCAACCATGTTCCCAAACTAGACTAGTCCATCTCCCTGCCTTTGTCCCATATCCCTCCAAGCATTTCCTATTCATGTACTTGTTCAATGTATTTTAAATGTTGTAACTGTACCTACATCCACTACTTCCTCTGGCAGTTCATTCCTCACACGAACCATTTGCTGTGTAAAAAAGTTGCCCATTTGTCTTTTCATAAATCTTTTTCCTCTCACCTTAGTTTGGAACTCCATCACCCTAAGGAAAAGACCATTGCTATTCACTTTTTCTGTGTCCCTCATGATTTTATAAACCTCTAAGATCACTCCTCAACCTCCTACCCTCTAGTGAAAAGGTCCCAGCTTATCCAGCCTTTCCTTCTGACTCAAACTTTCATTCCTGAAAACATCCTGGTAAACCTTTTCTGAATTCTCTCCAATTTAATAGAATCATTCCTATAGCAGCTGACCAGAATTGCACACAGTATTCCAGATGAGGTCTCACCAATGCCCTGTACAGCCTCAACATGACATCCCAACTCCTATACTCAAAGGTTTGAGCAATATGAAGGATGCACTACAGTAAAAATTTGATGTATGTACAAATTGTTGTGCATGCTATTTAGAGAGAGGCAGTGGTGTAGTGATAATTTCACTGGAAAATATTGTGGAAGGTCAGGTCACTGCTCGAGGGACAGGACCAAAATCCCACCAATCCACCTGTTGTATGTCAAGGCAATCAAGTCTGATGAAAGGAATGAAACTGCATGGACCACTGGGCATTAATTCAGACACTGGAAACAAAGACAACAAACATAACCCTGCCAGCTTTGCAAAATTCTCCTTATTAATATCTGGGGACTTATGCAAAATTAGGAGAACTGTCTCAAAGATTTCTCAAGCAACAGCTTGCCAAAATCATACTCATGGAGTCAAACCTTACTGACAATATCCTAGAATTCACCATAATTATCCTTGAGTATGTTCTATTACATTTGAAGGACAGAGGTAGCAAAGGTGACAACACACTGGTATACAGTAGGGAAGGAGTTGCCTTGATAGTCCTCAACATTGACTTTAGATCCCAAGATGTCTTATGTCATCCAATCAAATCTGGACAAGGATATCTCTTGCTGAGTATCAGCTACCACCCAACACATGCCGCTCCCCCCACCCCTCATCCCCCTCCCCAACCCCCTTCACCTGTCCCCATGAAGAAGCACTAAGGGTGACAAAGGCAAAGAATGTGCTATGGCTGGGGGACGTCAATATCTATTGCCAAGAATTGTTTGGTAAGAACCATGACTGACCAAGAAGAGAGGTCATATTGGAATTGAAACATTCATTTTGTTCCATTTTCTCTGTAGATGCGACCAGATTCTTGGAGTTCCTGTTTCTATTTCACTGCTGAACAAACTGGCCAAATCCTCAAGGACATAACTGTTAGACTCAGTTTGTAGGTGATGAGGGAACCAATAAGAGGAGAAAACCTCCTTTACCTAAACTTCAACAACTTACCTGTATAAATGATCACTGCAAAATCCATGTCATTATTGTTAACAGTGACCACTGCACCATTCTTGGAGAGACAATGTCCTATTTTCACATTGAGAAATGTTGCATTGTGTTGTGTGGCAGCGTGCTAAAGGGGATGGATGTTAAGTAGATTCAGCAACTCAAAACTGGGCATTGATGTGGCGTTGTAGGTCATCGGCAGCAGCAGAATTGTATTCAACCACAATCTGTAACCTCAAAGCCCAACATATCTACCAATCTACCTTTGCCAGAAGACTGCAAAACTCTTGTTCAACTAAGCATACAGGACTGCATGTCAGGAGCATCACTAGGAATGCTTAAAAATGAGATGTCAACCCTGAGAAACTACAACACAGGACTATGTACATGCCAAACAGCAGAAGAAGCACATGATAGGAAGAGCTGGGTGATCCCATAATCAATGTGTCAGATGAAAACTTTACATCCCACCATGAATGACGGTGGACAATTTATAATTAAGAGTGGAGGAGACTCCACAAATTGCAACCATTTACAGCCAGAGGTGCTGAATGAGTGATCCATCTTGATCACCTCTTGAGGCCCAAGTCTTACAGATGCAAGTCTTCTTCTAATCCGATTTCTTCTATGTGAAAGGTCGATAGGCCCTGATAGAATTCTAGGTGAAAGTGAGGACTGCAGATGCTGGAAATTAGTGCTAAGATTAGAGTGGTGCTGGAAATGCTTAGCAGGTCAGGCAGCATCCGAGGAGCAGGAAAATCAATGTTTTGGGCAGGAGCCCTTCATCAGGAATCACCTGCTGTGCATTTCCAGCACCACTCTAACCTTGACCCTGACAGAATTCGGGCAATTCTGTGCTCCACAACCAGCCTTGAAAATGAAGACGCAATTCCAGCGCAGCTGCAACACTGCCATTCTCGTGACTATGCAGACACTTAGTCAGGCATGTCCTGTTCAAGAAGTGCAGAATAAATCCAATCCAGTCAATTATTGCTCTCAGTCTACTTTCAATCATCAGCAACGTGATGGAAATGGGTCATTGAAAGTGCTACCATGTTGCAAAGAAATAACCTACCCATTGACCCTCATTTTGTGTTTCACCAGAGCCAACTGGATCCTGATCACATTGCAAACAAAGAGTTAAACTGAGGTGTGAGATGAGGATGACTGCCTTTGATGTCAAGGCAGCATGTGACTGAGTGAGACATTATGAATTCCTGGCCAAATTGATGTCAATGGGCATGGGGTGAAAACTCTTCAAATACTTAACACAATAGAAGATGGTTGTTTTTGCTGTTGGAAATCAGTTTTCTTAGTTCCAGAACACCTCTGAAGGAGTTCCTCAGAGGTGAGTCCTTGACCCAAGTGTCTTTAGATGTCTGAACAATGATATTTCATCCATCATAAAGTCAGTAGTGTAGACCTTCACTGGTGTTTGCACAATTTTAGTACCATTTGTAATCCACAGATACTGAAGCAGCCTTTGTTCAGATGTAGAAAGACTGAGACAACATCCAGACTTGTGCCAATAGGTAGCAAATAACACCACACAAATGCCAGGCAATGACTAGTTCCCAGAAAATTCAATGGTATGACAATCGCTAAATCCCTACCACCAAAATCTTCCAAGTTACCATTGACCAGAAACTGAACTGAACCAGTCTTCAAAAGCATGTCAGAGGCTGGGAATCTTGCAGTGAGAAACTCAAGGCACAAGTCAGGGTGTGAAGGAATATTCTGCACTTGCCTGGATGACTACAGCTCCAACAATACTCAATCAGCTTGATACCATCTAGGAAAGATAGTTTACATGAGGGGACAAAATTTGGTGTCAAAACCATGGAAATGGTCCTGCATGATTCTGAGGCAATGTTGACACGAGGTCAGGTCCCGTGACATACAAAGTTTGGGTAAGTGAGGCAATTCTGAGCAAACATGTGGATCACGTGAAAGCTGCTACCCCACAAATAGGATAGGAGCAAAAGATGCCCAGCACCTCAGAATAGCCACAAGGGCTGTCAGAAACCGTGGGGTCTCCCCCTCCATCTAGAGTCGAAGTAACCTCAGAGTCTGAGATGGATGCAGTGGATGTCACAGCCTCGACACCATTACGGCCTAAAGGAAAGGAGAAATTTCTTTTAAGACACTTTATGCACAAGAGATGGGCTACGGCCCAGTGCACACCACCTGTCTGAGTCAGAGTCAGAGAAACTGGACCTGGGGCAAAAACATCCCAGGAAAAGCAACAAGAAAAAGAACAGGCCGACATCCCGGACTTGAGGGGGAGGGAGCTAGTGATTGGAACGAGGTTGGTCAGGTGGATCTCATTGAATATGAATTCCCTGGCTGGCCCAGATTAACAACCCTAATCAGGGAGCCATGGCTGACAGATATAAATAGAATCTCAACGATCCTCCTCTGTGCTTGTGTAATTAAAGGATGATTTGGTGAGAGGATACTGGCCTCAGTGGAGTTACTTCACTGATAAAGCCTGATGAATTATATCACTAATATATGATATGGCCTGTGAGCAATTTCAAAGAAGAGCAAAGAAGGTCTTTACAATGCTTTGCAATATATAAACATATAACCAGCTACACTAAAGGCATATTATCTGGACATTTTGCAATGCTATTTATAGGGCCTAGCTATATGAAAATTAGCTACATTATAATAGACTCTGCACTTCTAAAGTAATTCATTGAATCTAAAGTGCTTTGGAACATCCTGAGGGTGTGATTGGCATTATATACATGCAAATAATTCTTTCTTTTATTTGTTAATATTGCCAAATTCATTATGAATGCAATTTCAGTGAGACTGAAAATCTTCACAAGAATGCAGAACCAAAGGGTAGTATAGACTACATTAACACAATGCTCTTAATAATAAAATCAAAATACTGCAGATGCTGGAGTAATTAAATAAAATACAAAAATGCTGGAGAAACTCAGCAGGTTTGGCCACACCTGTTAGTTAATGTTTCAAATCTGAATGGATTCTTCTTCAGTCTGAAAAAGAGTCATATTTGACTCAAAACGTTAACTCTGTTTCTTACTCCACATACGCTGCCAAAACTGTTGAACTTCTCTTGCATTTTCTGCTTTTATAAACTCATAATAATTGTGCACATATGTTATTCACAGGACTACTGCAACATATTAAAAACTGTTACCATTAAACATATAATCATCTCATATAATTGTCAATTTTCTTAGAAGGTAGCTTTTCAAAGTCAGAACTCAACAAAATCTAAGTATTAATTATGATGTGCACCGAATGCATATTACGATGCATCAACATGTCTTTTTCTAATATATAGTCAGGAACTGGCTGTTTCTAGAATATTTAGCTATAACTCAGTAACGTTAACTTTATTATGGTAATACTGGCAATATTCGGCAGCACCAACAAATATTTAAATGACCAACGGAATCTTGGGTTGATCTTCCATTCAAATGTATAAGAGAAAGTATCATAGCTACTTTCATACCAGAATTCAGTTCAGAAATAGTTCATATAGAATAATTAGAGTAGATTACTTACAATGTGGAAACAGGCCCTTCGGCCCAACAAGTCCACACTGACCCTCCGAAGAGCAACTCACCCAGACCCATTCCCCTACACTTAACACTACGGGCAATTTAGCATGGCCAATTCACCTAAACTGCACATTTTTGGACTGTGGGAGGAAACCAGAGCACCCGGAGGAAACCCACACAGAAGCTGGGAGAATGTGCAAACTCCACACAGACGGTTCCCTGAGGCGGGAATTGAACCCGGGTCTCTGAGGCAGCAGTGCTAACCACTGTGCCACCGTGCCACCCACCGTAATGATGGTAAATTAGAAACTACAAAACATATTTCATTCTCTTTCATGTTCTGTAGTAAATGGTTCCAAATGATTACACATGACTTTTGTACAAAAAGGCACAAATGTATGATTGTTCTTTTTACTAATGTGCTTCATTCAAGTACTGAAATACGTGAGAGCCTTTTTAAACTTACACAGCGAAAATGAATAATTGTGAGATATTGTCAATATAGACCCTGGTTTTTAAGGCATTCCACTTTGGAATCTGCATTTATTGCTGTGATATAGAATGACAACTTGCACAGCTAACACAGGATCTTTCTTGAAGAATATGACATGATTTTCTCCTTTTATTTTTATGAAGGTAACTAAATTCTTTCACAAAATGGTAGTTTACATATATTCTAACTTTAAACTAAATGGACACTATGATTAAATCAAATTGAATGAATTTGATCAGGCATAACAGAAGTTGCATAGACCAAGAATTCTCACAGGAATCTTTGTTATGATATATGTTATATCAGTGATAATTGGAATAAGGCACCAATTTATTAGTGCTAAGAATATATTATTTCTTTGCATTTCAAATGATTTAAATACATATGGATTCTTACAGGAAGTTAAACTCATAAATGGAATTAGCTGCTATTTATTACAGTTTTACAATTTACATTCTGATTGCATCTGGCTTTCATGTATACTGATGTTCTTGCACACTTTTAGTCTGTAACATGTGCTATCAAATACCCCGTGTTGATTTACAATCTGATAAAGCTGCAGAATATTCTGAAACTATGTTTGGTGATGATAAAAAAATAACATGCTGTCTACTTAGAGAGATTTGCTCAATAAATCAAAAGTTTCACCTCACCATCCGCTGTCTTCTTAAAATTAACAATACTGTGGACTTAGTGGTGTGGTAGGTCAAGCTTGTAAGACCCAGTTTGAAATCCAGTTCAGGCAGATGTAGGATAATACACTTCCTGGTCAGCTGTAAAGTTCCTATTGAAATGAGTTTGACCCAATTCTTAGCAGGCATACATCTGCAAGCCATAACTTTGCAGTAAATTCTTAATCTCTTTTAGAAAGGCAATAAACATGGCTGGTATGGGAAATGGAAAAGTCATAGTGATGCATCATATAATGCTGTTCAGATGTTGAATTGAAGGTGGGGTAGTTTGGAACGAGTTTTATCTTACACCTGAACATAGCATTAGTTCTTGCCAGCCTGCCTTCGAATCACAAGGTGGTAGGTTCATGTCTTATTCGACTTGCTCATTGAGAACTTGCCTTAATTTCTCTGCCCACTTCACCCATTCTAACCTATCTCCCTGTGAACTGACTGCCCTCTGTGCTTACAAACCTTGACAAGCCTGTGACAAGGGTGGTGCTGTTGTTGGCTGGCGTGCTAACCTCTACAATGTGGAGGCTGAATACCAGCTTTCGACACCTCCTCCTATCTCCCCCAGACCATGACCCTATCATCAAGCGTTAGGCTTCTGCATCCACAACAATCACTAATCTTATCTCATTTCAGTATCTCCCCACAACAGCCTCCCAACTCATTGTACCCCAACCCTGAACAGCCTGCTTCTACCTTATTCGAATTCCCATCAAATAGAACTGCCCAGCCAGACTGATCCTTGGAACTTATCTTCACCTACCTTGACTCAATACATTTCCCCCCTTGTCTGGGTCCATCCCACATAATCTGAAATTCTGCTGATACTTCAACGAAGTTTCAGAATTTTCAGTTTGCAGGCTCCAGCCACCCTCTCTTTACCATGGACGTGTATCCCTTTACAAATCCATCCTCCATCAGGATGATCTCTGGGCTTTCCACTTCTTCCCAGATAAAAGACTTGAATTGACCCCGTCCAGCATCTCCTTCCTCCACCCGGCAGAGCTCATCTTCACTTTGAATAACTTTTACTTTAACCCCTCACACTTTCTTCAGATCAAATGTATGACAAGGGGTATCTACATGGCCCCCCGTTATGCTTATCTCTTTGTGGGGTACATGGAACATTCCTTGCTCCAGTCCTACTCATTCCATCACCACAGTACATCGACGACATCTTCGGTATTGCCTCCTTCTCTCGTCTGGAATTAGAAATTTTTTTTTCTTATTTCCATCCTGTTCTCACCTTCACTCGGTCCTTCCTTGATCCTTCCTTCCTTTCCTCAACAAATCCATTTCCATTTCTGTGGATAGGCTGGCCACCAATATCCATTGCAAACCCACTGACTCTCAGAGTTACCTTGACTATATATCTTTACACCCTGCTTCCAGTAAAGATTCTATTCCATTCTCATTGTTCATCATTCCGAGGATGCCATCTTCTGCAGGGGGAGCTCAGAAATGTCTACCTTCTTCCTCAACCAATGATTCCCTGCCACTGGGGTTGACAGGAGCATTGGTCATGTTCAGCCCGTTTCTTGTGTCTCTGCTCTCATCCCTTTTCTTCCATCCCATAACACCAATAGGGTCCCCCAGTCCTCACTTTCAATCCCACCAGCCTCTGCACCCAAAGATATTAAGCCATCATTTTCTACCACTTCAGTGGGATGCTACCACCAGACCTGGCACCCTGGTCCACTTCTCCTCTAGTCCCCACAACCCCACGGCACCTTCCCCTGCAATCACAGAAGGTGCTACACTTGCCTGTTTACTTCCTCCCTCCTCATTATCCAAGGGCACAGACACACCTTCCAAGTGAAGCAGTGCTTTATCTGCACTTCACTCAATCTAGTCTAAAGCATTCGCTGCTCACAATATGGTCTCCTCTGATAAAATGCAAACCGCATGACTGCTTTGTGGAACACTTAGGTTCTGATTGCAAAACTGATCCCAAACTTCTGGTTATCTGACACTTCAATAGACCACCATGTTGCCTGGGCCAACATTTCCACCTTGGGCCAGCTGCAGTGCTCCAGTGAGGCTCAGTGCAAGCTGGAAGAACAGCTTCCCATTTCTGCTTGGGAATCCCGCAGCCTTCAGGACTCAATACTGAGGTCAATAGTTGTAGGGCTCGAACATTTTTTTCCATGATTTTTACTCACCCTCACCCCCAGGCTCTGCCATGACATGGCTGCCAGCCAACCCATTTTCACCTACTCACGGTGCCCATTAGCAGCTTTTCTTTCTCCCTGCCCTACCATTATCAATCCCTTTATCTGCCTAACTGTCTTTGTATCTCTTTGGGCTCCATCTCCATGTATTGCACAGTCCTTTATCTCCACCACCTTCATCCCTACCCCTTGTCTTCTGCATATACTGTATACCAGCTTTTCCAGGCTACTATCAGTTCTGAAAAAGGATCACCAGACCTGAAAGATTAATTGCTTTCTGCTATCTCTCCATAGAAGCTGACAGACATGATTGGTTTCTCCAGCTATTTCTGTTTTTATTTATGAAATTGACTAAGCTATTAATTGCTGGACCACCTAAAGCATCATTAAGTCTGGTTCTCATTATTCAAAACTGGATTTTATTTCATGATCATCTTGAAATTGAAGATAATCCTTTGCATTGCTTCTCTACTCCAAAACATCTGTTTAAACCACTCTCCTCTGTCCCTTCAATCATCTCTCCAAAAACAAATGCAAGGAGCTCATGAATTATTTTGTCACTACATTATAGATGGAGAGAGATGTGGGATAATTCTTTTCACCTCTTGACTGACTGCAATAAGATGTACTTTAAAGAACCCTTCAAGTGCTGTGATTTCAAACAACAATTATTAAGTGTTATTAATGTTATTATTACTTGTAAGTTTAGGTTGAAGAAAAGGACTTCATTTCACAGCATTTAAATCAAAATGCAGTGAACACCCATTCCCCCAAATACTAAGGCACACACAAGAATGGGTGATTTCTATATGGTAATATGCTAAGATTACTAACAGAGTAAAAGGTAACAAGTACTTATGTACACAATCCTTAAAATGGCAGTTGAAATATGGCAGACTTAAAGGATTCTCTCTTGGTTCACAAAGTCAGAGGAAATTTGCAAGTTTCCAGATTAAGTTGTGCTGAGCTCCTGTAGTGAAGCAATACAACTTTGCAAAGCAAATAAGTCCAGTTTTTCTGGATAGAGTGACTTTTAAGCAAGGTACTCCCTTTTGCCTGGCAAGAGATGACTTTCCTCTAATCTCCATATTCCAGACTGACCTCTCAGCTGGCTTGGAGGTTAACAAAGTATTGGCACTCTCAGTCAGTTTTGGTCAAATGGCTATAGTAATGGTTTATTCCATTGTCCACACAATGGGTTCAAGCTGGCGTAACTAACACACAATTGGAGAAATGTTTGTTATCTTACCAAAATTCTGACTCAGTCTATCCTTCTGAAGGACAATATTTGAAATCTCACCATCATGGGCCAACAAGTCTAGCAGCCATTTTCATTTTAAATCATTGTGTTAGAAATGCACTCAGCATCTGGGAATTCTTCGCGTTCTCAGAATCCATTTTCGATGCATGCAGTGTTCCTATGTCATGTTGCTGTTTTAAAAAGTTAAGTGGACATCTTGCTATCAGCTATTCAGCCGTATAATGTAATTGTAACAAGTAAAATTGAGATAATCTGTTCAGTGGCATCTGCAGCTTCTATAATTCTAGCTTCTTCCTAAGGTTTCTGACAGCTTTTGATATTTCACTCATGCATCTCTAAGTTCATCCTGTCCATGAGGTCCACCTCCAATCCAATCCAAGCAAACTGCTTGAAAGGGTACAGAAAAGATTGACAAAGATATTGCTGGGGTTGGAGGGTTTGACTATAGGGAGAGACTGATTAGACTGGGGCTATTTTCCCTGGAGTTTTGGAAGCTGAGGGGTGACCTTATAGAAGTTTATAAAATCAGGATGGGCATGGATAGAATAAGTAGTCAAGGTTTTTATCCTGAGGTGGGGGGATCTGGAACTGGATGGGTACATGAATAGGAAGAGTTTAGAGGGATATGAGCCAAATGCTAGCAAATGGGACCAGATTAACTTAGGATATCTGGTTGGCATGGGATGAGTTGGACTGAAGGATGTTTCCATGTTGTATATCTCTACGTTTCTATGATTCTATGCTGATCACTTAACTTCTTTGCATTGCTTTTGTGTTAGCTAATACTGTTAACATTTCCTTATCCTTAGGAAACATCCTTCTCCCATACTCATTCAAAAAAACTTAACATGATTGCAGAATCTAGAGCTGGTGGCACAATCTCGGCATGAGGGCTGACCATTTAGGACTGGCATGGGAGGAGTTCTCTCACACAAGGGGTTATAAATTTTTGAAATTCTTTGCTCCAGAAAATTATGGATCATTGAGTATATTTAAGGCTAAGATTGATAGATATTTAGCATCTTGGGGAATCAGGAGATATGGGGAGCTGGCAGGAAAGTGGATTTAAGGCACTGGATCAGTCATAATTATGCTGAAGAATGGAGAAGGCTTAGAGCTCCAATGGCTTTTTCCTGCTTCTATCTCTTTTTGCCTTCTGTTGTCAACTACTCTATTTCTGAAACAAAGTACTCTGTCAATAGTATTCTCTCTAAAGTCATTGCAAGTGTTTGCATCTCAAATTTGTGTCCATTTCTTTTTTCTGTCAGGTTTCTGTTTGCCATGGTACTGAAATGGCCGTTATCAGTGTTACAAATGGTAGCCTATATTATTGTGACTATGGTAAGATTCTTCTTTCGCACCCTGTATGATAAGTCTGCAATATTTCATATGGGTATTCACACGAACCTGCATCTTACCAATTGTACAATGAGGTGGTGTCTGTCTTGCCTGGATTCAATTCTAGTTATCCACAGCCAAAGAATGACTTGCAATATTCCTTCCCCGCTCTTGCATTCTCACTATAGTTTCTTCTGTATCCCGGACTTGCTTCAAACCAGCATGTAAGATATCTTGTATTTTTTTAAGTTATCTTGTGCAGGATGTCAGTATTATGAGCTAGAACAGCACATATTACCCTCTTCATTTTTTCTTGTGAAGGTGGTATAGAGCCACCTTCATGAACTGTTGCTGTCTGTGTAGTGTAGTAGAATTGTTATGAAGGGAATATAAGGATTTTTCGCCAGCAGCAGTAAAACAAAGATCAGTTTCCATGTCAGAATGGTGTGTGAATTGGAGGAGAACTTGCAGATGGTGGTACATGCAACTGTACTCTTGTCCTTTTAAGTTATAATTTGCAGGTTTGGAAGGTACAGTCAAAAGCGTGCTTTTTGCATATGCAGCATACTGAAGGGAGTGAATGCTTAATGTTTTGCATAGTACCAATCAAGAAAGCCACTTTTTCCTGGAATGGGGTCAAGCAGCCTGAGTGTTGTCAGAGCTGCACTTATCCAAGCAAGTGGAGTGTATGCCATTAAACCGCTAACTTGTGCCTTGCAGATGGTGGATAGGTTTTAGCGAATCTGGATGTGAGATACCCACCACGGAATTCCCAGCCTTTGAATTGCTATTATAGTCACAGTATTTATTGGCATAGATGGTTGGTCTAGTTCAATTTCTGGTTAATGCCAATCCCCAGGATGCTGATTGTGAGGAATTCTGGAATGTTAATGCCATTGAACATCAAGAAGTGATGGTTAGATTTTCTCTTGTTGGAGATGATCATTGCCTGGCACTGGTATGGCATGAATGTTATTCACCAATTATCAATTGAAGCTTAAATATTGTCCTGGTCTTTCTGAATATAGATACAGCCTTAGTAATTGAGGTGTTGCTTATGCTATGAGCTCAGGAACTGAAAATCCCTGGTGGATTCAAAGATAAGTGTCAGTTATGGGCTTATTGCTAAATAGTGCCACTTGATAGCACTGTTGATGGCCTCTTCCTTTACTCTGCTGATGATTGTGAGTAGACTGATAGGGTAGTAATGGGCGAGGTTGGACTTGTTCTACTTTTTGTGGACAAGTCATATTTGGCTAATTTTCTAAATAGTCAGGTAGATGGCAGTGTACAGTGTAGCTAGCTGTACTGAAACTGCTTGGCTAGGGAAATGGTTATTTCTAGAGCACAGGTCTTTAGTGCTATCATTGAATTGTTGCCAGACCCCACAATATCCAATGTGTTTAGTTGCTTCTTGATAGCTCATAGAGTGAATTGAATTGGTTGATTTGTAATGCTGTGGATCTCAGGATGAAGCTGGGATGTACCATCCACCTTGCACTTTTGGCTTTAAATGCTTCACACTTGTCTTTGGTACTAATGTGCTGACTACTCAATCATTGAGTTTGTGGATATTTGTGAAACCCCCTGCTCTGCTTACTTGTTTAATCATCGTCCACCACTAATTTCCTGAGTTTAGATCTGAGTCACTAATAGTTGTGGGATCACTTTGCTTTGTCTATCATAAGTTCCTTCCACTGTTTGACAAAGAAGTAGTCCTATTTTGTAGCTTCACCAAGTTGACACTTAAGTTTTAGGTCAGCCTGATGCTGCACCTGGCATACCCTCCTGCTGTGGTCATTGAACCAGGGTTGAGTTTCTGGTTTGATTGCAATGACAGATTTGGGGATAAGGTAGACCAAAAGGTTACCAGTTGCAGTTTAATGCCATTCTATTGCTGATGACCCACATAACGTCTCGTGGATGCCCAGACTTGAGTTGATAGATCTAATCTAAACTTATGTCATTTTACACATTGGTAGCTCTACCCAATATGATGGAGGGTACCCTCAAGGTGGAAGTAGGTGCTTGTCTCCAGAAGGACTATGCAATGTTGTCCCTTGACAATACTGTCATGAACAGAATGACATCTGCAATAGGTAAATGGAGACGATGAAGTAAAATAGATTTCTCTTTCTGGTTTTGGACCTTCACCACCAACTGCAGTCTAACAGCTACACCCTTTAGGACTCAGCTAGCGTGGTCAGTAGTGCTGTCAAGTGACTCTTCAAGTTCCCTTCCCTCAGAGTACATTCTGTATCTTTGCCATGTTTAGTACTTTTTCCAGGTGATTTTTGACATTCATAAATTAAGGTTAGGGCATGGCTGGTGATAGTCAACAGAATGCTTCCTTGCTCATGTTTGGCCTCATGTCATGAGACTTTGTGAGTCTGATACGAATATTGAGTATTCACAGGAACACTCTTTCCTGTGCCACCATAGTTGAAGGACTGTTGTGCCAGTGAGATCAGGTCACCCATCTGGTTTCATTCTTTTTGGCGTTTTTGTTGCAGTTCTTATATAACTGAGTGGTCTGACATTGCCATATGTCTGAAGTAAAGACCTAAACATAATGGTGAACCAGATAGGCTTTTTACTACACTTTGTGTTCACCAATACTGGGACTAGTTTTTAATTCCAGGTTTTTAATCGGTTAAATCAGGAGCTACTCTTGTATTTTGAACCTATGTTTCCAAAACACTAACCTTTTCGATTATCAATCCAATTACATTATCATTATGCCACTGTCTGCTAAAGGATTCTCAGCTAGCTTTGGAATCTCTTCATTAAATCTCTCCACTTTCTGATATTTCTCTTCCTTTAAGATTCTCCTTAATAGCTACCTTAGCCACCTATCCTAATAACTCCTTATGGGGTTGTGTGTCAAACCTTGTTGGATCTCATATGAACAACTTTAGGTAGTTTAAGACTTTTAAAGCAAGTTGCTTGTTGGGCAGCACGGTGGCACAGTGGTTAGCACTACTGCCTCACAGTGCCAGAGACCTGGGTGAAATTCCCACCTCAGGTGACTCTCTGTGTGAAGTTTGCACATTCTGCGTGGGTTTCCTCCCACAATCCAAAAATGTGCAGGTTAGGTGAATTGGCCATGCTAAATTGCCTGTAGTGTTAGCGGGGTGGGTCGCTGGTTGGTTTGGGCTGAAGGGCCTGTTTCCACATTGTAAGTAACCTAATCTTGCTGTTATTTAAATACAAGTTTGCTTTTTCTAATGTATTCTTGGTCTGGAAAGAAGTAAAAAGGTTTTAACAATTGTGTTGTTCTCTCATATTGTCAACTATTGTCCAGTAAGTACAGATATTAATTAAATTTGATTTATCAAAAATCTTCACTGTGAAATTTACATTTATTAAAACCTATTTTAATAGCTGCAGTATCTGTTCTGCCTATAGATGGCAATGTATTAGGAGTTACAGCTTGCTTGCCATAGTTTTCAGCCTGATGACACAGAAGGCTTTATTTTAAACTCAAATTCCACAATAAAATGCTTTAACTATTTATTTTGGTACTTCAACAACTTTTTTCAGTAACTTTGAAGTTTGCTCAGAATATTTAAGTTTCTTTTTCCCCTTCTTTGGCCTTTTTTTTGAGTCATCAAACCACCCTTCTCCCTGTGTTTAACTGGGCACACAAAATATTAATTTTTAAATCTATGTATTTCATCTAATATTTTTGGTACTGCTCTGTCCCTGGCCTAGTGAAGAAATAGAAAGTCTGACTAAGAGAGATAAAGTGACATGAAGGAGAAGGGAGACAAAGATGATGAGGTAAACGTTTGCAGATGGATGTTGTAAACTTGGCCATAGCTTGTGAATCTTCAGTTATAGTATGCAGGACTGGAAGAAATTACCTTTCTTGTCCAGATAAATTCAACGCTTAAATCCAGATCTTTGAACTTTTGCACATTGGTATACTGGAAGCACCAAACTATTTCAAAAGATTTCTGCCAGAAGATCAATTATTTTCAAGTTCATTTTGATTAACTATTTGTTCAAATTGGTTGGTAAGGAGCATCAACTAAAATAATGTTTTTTGGCTTCTGCTTTAATTCATTATCAGCTTGGTATTATTTTTTAAATATATATTTTTAATCAACCTGTTCAAACATATATGACAGGTCTCTGGAGCAAGTAGGATCTCAACTCAGATCTTTTGTCTCGGGGTAGGGACACTACCACTGTGACACAAAGCACTTCATTTTTTAAATGCTTTGTGTAATTGTTAATTTTGATCTGGACTATGAAATTACGTGTTGCAAGACACCTCTACTCTGGCAGCAGACAAAAAGAGGAGGTGCTTGGGACCTCTGGGTCAGTACCAGTCTAAGAAAATTAGACATTTATGCAAGTGTCTTCTGAGTCCATCACGTTTTCCAATCAATATTCCATTTTGGAAGCTAGCAACAGCATTGGCTCCTCCAGAGAGTGCAGCCAGAGACAAGTTCATGATATCAAGGGCATCTTAGCCATACAGTGAGGTAAAAAGAATGGATGGGCAAAACTGACAGGGGATTCCACACTCAAAGGATCAGGCAGGCATTTCTGTCGCATTAAATGTGACTCTATGAAGTTGTGTTACCTCACTAGTGTCAGGATCAAGGATGTTACAAAGCAGCTGTAATACATCCTTCTAAGAAATTAGCCAGACGTTGTAGTTCCACATTGAGGCCAATGACATCAGCAGGAAGAGGGATGAGCTCCTGAAAGCAGATTTCAGGGAGTTTCTTTTGTTTTATTGATTTTTCTCCAAAAAATGACTCTAATAAATATAAATTTAACTATTTATATTGTTACTTAATAACTATAAATCTATAAATGTTATAGCTCATATCTACTATGTCTTTTGTTGAAAAAGCTATTAAACCTTTTAATAAAGTGGTGAGCAAAATGTTCATATTTTGAAAAGCTGTATTAGTTAATCAAAACTAATGATAAGTCATTTCTGTGTATGTTAGGCTGCTCACCAGTTCACTCAGAACAAAAATGACTTTAAAATGTTAAACTGGAGGAAAAAAAATATTTTGTGTGCATTATGTTCATAAACAATTTGGTTATATAAATGTGAACTAATTCTTCATTAAAGGTATTTGTAATAAATTGAGTCACTGCTTGCCTGGAGCACATTTTCTCTAACCTCACTTCCCAATAAGGTTGAAAAATTACCTTGTAACACTGAAATAACATAGCTACTCTAGGTAGCCCACCAAATAGATTGGTCAGGAAAAGGAGGGAAATGTGAAATTACAAAGTGTTTGTTTCATTAATTGTTAAGCAGTTCTGATGTTTTGAAATTAAACTTTAAAAAGTCCATTTGATATTATCAGTTGCAAGAACTGAATAAACCACAGGGTCAAAATGCTGGAAGGAATTCAATCAGCACAACTATAATTTTCAGTAAACTTAAATAAAGTAGTAATGTTGATGAAGCTTAAGTATCAGTTAAATAAAACAATGCATCTTGGCAGCGTAGGCAGGGAGGGATTCTAAGTGAACAAACACTGTGGAAGTGCGCTCGTCTTTTGAAGCTGACCAACCTACTTTCAAAAGAACACACTTTATGTGGCATTTCCCTACATGACCATTTGGGACACCTTGTGGTATTTACCACCTTTCTCTGTGTACTGGGTAGGGGTTCTTTGAGTTACAAATCACCCTTTGTCTTTGCTTTATCTAATGATTATGGATAGAGGATACTTCACTGCTCTACAGAACATCAAAAAGAGGCACTATTCTATGCAAGAAGTTTATTGTATAATAACAAAGGTACAACCAAATTTGATCAAGAATAAATACTGAGCTATAAGTCAACTGGTTCAGATATAGTTGCTGAAGTCGAACTCCTTGTATCCATCCAAATACTGTGTGTTACATCACGAAAGTAACCTGACATTAATCTTGGTGACCCGTGGCAGAGATGTTTGAACTACTATAGCCACAGTCATCTTCCTTGGTTTTGAGATGATAACAACCAGTGGAGATTTTTGCTTTGATTTTCATTGGCTCTAGCTTTGCTCGAGCTCATAGATGACACAATAGATGAAATGTTACATTGATGTTCAAAGGCAGTTGCTCTCATTATCCCTCTTGTAGTGACTGTAATGAGATCAGTCAGGTGGATCTCATACAATTTCAGTTCCCTCATTATATCAGCTTAACAGGCCCAATCAGGGCCCCTGGCTGACAGATATAAACAGAGTGTCAGAGTGTTCACTGAGAACTGGCCCTGCGGAATCCAAGACAAAGACGCTCCATGTGTCAATAAAGGGAGACTTGGTGACAGGATACTGGCCTCTGGGGTTGTTTCACCCTCTTACATTCAGCTCTTTTGTCCATGTTTGGTCCCAGGTTGTAGTGAGGTTAGGAGCTGAATTGCCCTGAACATCAGTAAGCAGGTTATTGTTTTGAAAGTATCACATAATAGCACAGCTCTTGACATGTTTCCAACATTTTGTTGGTAATTGAGAGCAGACAGAGGTAGGGTTAGACTTTGGTTGGGCTGATTTCATCCGACCTTGAGGGCAGGGTATGCTTAGGCAATTTTCCACTCTACCAGCTAGATGCCAGTGTCATAACTATACTGGAATAGCTTATTAGGTTTAGAGCACAAGTCTTATGTCTGATTGTCAGAAAGTTGTTCAGGTCATAGTCTTCAGCTGTTTCTTAGTAACACATGGATTAAATTGACTTCATTAATGGCTGGTATAGGTAAGGAGGCTGTGATGAGTCATTGACTTGGCACTGTAGACTGAAGAAGCTTGACAGTGCTTTGGCCTTGCTTCTTACACTGATGTGCTGGGCTTCCCCATCACTGAGAAGGGGATATTTGTGGTATCTCCTCTCCAAGAGAGATGTTGAATTGCCCACCACAATTCATTACTGGATGTGGCAGGTCTGCAGAGCTTTGATCTGATGCATTGGTTGTGGGAACTCTTGGTTTTGGCCATTGCATGCTGCTTGTGCTGTTTGGCATGCAACTAATCCTGCATATTAGCTTTACCATGTTGATGCCTCATTTCAGTTGTGCCTGCTGGCCTTCTGCACTCTTCATTAGATTATATTTGATCTCAGTTTTGATAGTAATGGCAGAGTGGGATATATACTGGACCATGAGTTTACAGATTATAATTGAATATAGTTCTGCTGGTGCTGATGGCCTAAATCACCGTATACATGCCAAACATGCCACCGTCTTCAGTTGCTAGTTCTGTTTGAAATCTCTGATTTAGCATGATGGTGATGTCTAACAATACTATAGAGGATATTTTCAGTGTGAAGATAGGATGTCATCTGGACCGTGCCATGGTCAGTCTTACCATTACTCTCATGAATAGATATATCTACTGCTGCTAGATTGGTGAGGATGAAGTCAAAGTATTTACCCTACTTCTTGGTCAGACTATCAGAATGTCAGCTTGTACTTTGTGTTCAGTCATTAATATAGGATTCTACAACCTCTAACTTAGAGCCACATCTGACAGCTGCTAAAACACAGACTGGAAGATTACCCCACTAATTTCAAAAATACTAGACAGCTATTATTCTCACAAAGCATCAACGAAATGCATTGATGTCGTCCTTATCCATCAACAAACTCTCAAATGTCCCTCATTCTGCATGAAAGACAGAAACAGATACTGAGGCTGAGATTTTCTGTTTTGGAGATAACATATGCAGTGAGCGTTTTAGTTGGTGTCACATCTGTTAATGCCAAGGGTGAGCTTTTTCACACGAATGCTTTCTTTTCACCTCACAATCCATGCAACCGATGTGTCATGTGAGCAACTTCACAAATCACATGCGGTGAGCGAGAAGCAAGTTCTTGCCTCCAGCGGCACCTTCTGGTATCAAAGGTCCTGCCGCCATATATCAAGGGCAGCTGAATGTAAATTCAATCATTGCAAGCCAGGAACCTCACAGGAGTCTCTGATAGTCGCATCCAACAGGCAAGAAATGCCAGCAAGGAAGCTAAAGCTGTCAACCAGGTTTGCATCTGCTGCTGGGTGGGATCATTGAGAGAAGCACATCCCATCCTGGGATATGGTGCTGGGAAGGCCATCCCATCAAATCCATCTGGACCAGATAGACAAAGAGGACAATGTTAGTGGCCCTCAACTGTGGGCCTGCAAATAGTGAAGGAAGAAAATTAAGTAGTTGGCTGTGCTCTGACAGCATAATGACACCATATCTCTCTGCCATCTCAATCTACCTCGGGATCACTCAGTCTAACTCTGTCAGTGCACAGGCAACTAACAAAAGCTCATAGCTTGCAAATTTTAATATTACATGAATTACCTGCACTCAAGGGCACAAACCCATCACATGCTCTCATGCTGCTAAACTAAACTATCCTGGGCACTGCTTTCTGCTCATTTACGAGGGACAGCTCAACACCTTGTAATGTTGTTTATGCTTGCAAAGTATACCTGCACCATTTCCATCATACTCAATCCCTCTGAATCTCATTGCAGGAGAAGCTGCTGCACAACTAAATGGAAAGGACCAAACCCAGAGGACGGTACTAGATGTCTAGGTCCTCCTCCTCTTTGAAGTAACAGCTGTACAGCTGACTGGGGAAGCTGTCATGACAGAAAGACAGGACTGGGTGAGCCAGCCAGTAGCCAACTCGTCTCAGATGAGTGCAAAATACACATTGGTTAACAGAAGCTGGTCTGCATCTTCAACTATGATCCATTCTTGAAAGAACTCGTAGCACTCAACGCATACTCAGGGCAAGAAGCTGCAGTAACACTCCTAAGGAGGAAGCCTTTGAACCTCCAGGTCATTCATCAGTATCAATCCTCAAGAGACATTAGATACATTAGCTGGAGTAAACTCAAGGATACAATCTGATGGGCACCTCTGATGCATCTCCACAGCCACTGGAGGAGTAGGGGCGGATGACTTTGATTCTCAGAGGACTGTATCTCTGCTGATGGTGCTACTGGAAGAGTCAGATCCTAGAATGAAAGCTAGCTTGATGGATCATATTTATTTTCGTTAATGTCATGGTCACTCACTGAAACATACTCACAGGCTGCAGGATTAAAAATCAGAAGTTTATTACACAAAAGACAAAGTCAAAAATAAAAACAAAAACAAACCAAGCTATGTAGATGGAGAGCACAGTTAGAAAAATCTTTAAATACCCAGCAAAATAAAGTTCAATTTATTTCACTCTGACATCACTTTTCTACACAATCTTTAAGTTAGATTTAGCTGATTTGCTGTAGTTTCTGTCCTGGAGTCTCCTGACATGAATACTCAAGACTGAATGATTTTCTTCTCATAAACTGCAGATTTCAAACCAAGTACTTGTGATCAGGAAGTAATACAAATTAAGCTTTTCTGCTGAGTTAACTTATTCCCTTAACTATTCTGGAAACCTCTTTTTAAAGGAGAGAGACTTGATATGTTTCTGACCCCAACCAGTTCTCCTCTGAGCATCATCTAAAGCTTTCAATCTCTAGGATTCCTAAGCTAAAACCAATTCTTATTATTCTGAACTAAATACAGAACAACCTTGATTATCTGAACAAGACGGGTGGGGAGTATTTTGTTTGGATAATTGAGAGTTCGGATAACGGATTGTTCCTGATAATGGATAGCATTTTTACGGGACCTTGAGATCTTGTTCGGATAATCTGAAATTCGGATAATTGTATTCGGATAATCAAGGTTGTTCTATACAAGCCAATGGCCATTAATGTTTACTCCACTTATTGTAAACCACCACGGTATAATTAATGTCCCATTAACACCCGCTTGCTGATACACACTGGATTAGGTCACTGTTCTGGCAGAATTATCTGATCAAGTTGCTTGTAAAGCTCATCATAAAAGTAATGAATGTCAAAGTGTCATTATTTTGAAATCCAAATCTGAAAAATAATAATATAAATAGATATAAAATCACAATTTTTATTACACCAGGCACCAGCTTAGCCTAATGCAGGAGGGATGCCTTGGTGTGCTGCCATAGGTGACATGGTCGACTAGCAGAGTGCAAGATCGAGATTGGCACATCACGCAGTTGTGCCTCAGATCTTCAGCAGACCAGAGTGAAAGCTGGAAGAATCTATCCAAGTTTTCATGACAGTGATGGCTTTGACATGAGGACACAAGGTAATGATTCTGACAGGGTAACTGTTGGAGACTGCATTAAATTTTACCCAATCTGATAATGCCAGACGTACTTGGGCGTGGAAAAGGCAGAACATCTTAGGTCTTCACTGTACAAGATCCTATATACACAGGTCTCCTAATAATTTTTGTAACATGTCTATCTTGCAAATTTAACTTCCAGCTGATTGCTTTCATGCAATAAACGACATCATGTTAAAGGAAATAGCATCTCCTCATGAAGCCTCATTTTGTGGGCAGCACTATTAACCCAGCCACAAGTTTCATCACAAAATATACAATATGATACCAGCAGTGGACATCAGTTTTCAATATCACAAGGCAACAACAGAGAGAATTTCAACACACCCAAGAGCAGAGAATTCCACTGGACTTAGGAGCACTGTGGATATTTACAACTCTCAAGACTTTATGACTTTAAGAATTATTCATACAGATAGTCAGTAGTTGAACAGAAAAGCAGCCTGCAGAAAAATACGTGGATAGGTTGACAATAGAAAATGTGTTGCAAAGGTTTTACTTCAGACCCATTGAGATGCACAGAAGCAAGTGTGAGATACAACCTACTCATATTCGGTAGTTTTCTTAGAAGCAAGAGTCTTTAGGAACAGTTCCAATTAGTGGTTTAGTGAGGAATCCAACAGGCACTGAAGCTCCATGAATAAAGTTATATTAGTAGTACAGACTAGATTGAGAAGAAGTACTTACAGTTCACAATGAACATAGTTCCCATAGTGAGTAGACAGGACAAAACACTGAGTCAAGAATGTGGCGCTGGAAAAGCACAGCTGGTCAGGCAGCAGCCATGCAGCAGGAGAATCGATGTTTCAGGCATAAGCCCTTCATCAGGACTTATCCTTCTCAGTGAGTTCCTCTCTCACTGTACTCCCCAAGTCCTCTCCTCTGCCCTGAAGCACTCCTGATGAAGGGCGCATGCCCGAAATGTCGATTCTCCTGCTCCTCGGATGCTGCCTGACCGGCTGTGCTTTTCCAGCACCACACTTTCGAACCTGATCTCCAGCATCTGCAGTCCTCACTTTCTCCTAGGACAAAATACAGCAAACAGTAGAGAAATTAAGGGCTATATTTGTAATTTAAATTGAGGTGCAGCACCAGCCATTCCACAAATCTAAAATTAAGGCAACAAAAGGGCAATTTAAAAGCCTAAACAGAGTCTACACAGGTAATGAAGCAATCTATTAAAGGTGCAGTAAGAGTGGGAGATCCAGAGATAGTTCAACTGGAACATCGAATTGGACATCATTGAGAAGCCAGTTCTTAAGATGAAGAATTGCATCTAAGCTGCACACCAAATCCTAAACTGAGCAAGTAAATATATTCAAATAAGGGTTAACTATTGAAGATGCCAGAGATCTGAAATAAAACAAAGTGCTGGAGAAGCTCAGCAGTCTGTAATTTCTGTAGGGAGGGAAACACTGATAATGTTTTGAGTCAAATATTGAAAATCAATATGGAACTGATCTGAAGAAGAGCAATGTTGGTCTCAAGCCAATAAGAGTGTTTCTCTGTCCATCGATGGGATTAGACCTGCTGAAATTTCTCCAGAGCTTTATTTTTACTGAATTAAATTAAGTTTAAATTTAAATTAATTAAATATCTTATTGTATTTAATGTGGTCTATAACTAATGATATAATGGCTTATTGAAACTTGGAAGAAGTCACAAATACTTTTGGTGAAGCTCAATAAGCTTTGGGAAGGTGGTGGTGTCCTTGTATTATCACTGGATTAGTATTCCAAATCCAAGTATTGCTTTGGAAACTTGAATTCCAATTCCACAATGGTCCATGGTGAAATTTCAATTTTTAAATTCTCAATATGGTAGTGTGCTGGAACTACTATTTCCAGAACTATCACAAAACTTAAAAATTCCAAAACATATACACAAGTTTTTGATTAGCTGTCTTCGAGGCCCAAGTTAATGAAAAGTACAGCACAGGTTTCTATATTCATCTAGGATTGCTAGTTATTTCAAAGTGATAAATGCTAGCTACAGGTAGGCAATTATAAACTGTTGCTACATAATTCTACCAGGTAAAACCCCCACACCCTGAGAAAATGCCTCTTCAGCCATACTTTCAGACACAGACAGGAGAAAAAGTATTTTGGGTGTAATAGTAGAGGTGAAACACTGGGAAGGCAGTTTAGTGGTCCCTGTCCATAGGGTTTGCTGAGATGATCCTTGTGCTGATCAGAATGCTACTTCATGACCTTCATTCTCAAGCTACTTCCACTTTGCAGGAAGTGTAGGATGAATGGTTCCTTCTTATGAAGGTCTTTGACTTCACAATTAAAAGTCATAGCTTACAGCAATTAGAAAGGTAAAATAAACCTCCTGTTTTCAGGTGACATGCATTTTACTACAAAGTAAAGACAGCTCCTCTTCCAGAGGACTACTGATTTCTTTCAAAATATTATGATTTCTTTCAATTATTCCTCTAATGAAACAGGAATAATTAATGACCTCATAGACAGGGATCCTCTTGGAAGGAGTGATCGCAGTAATTTGAATTTAAAATACAGCTGGATAGTGTGAAGATAAAATCCAATACCAGGGTCCTGTGCTGGAATAAGGGGGACTATGATATAATGAGGGAGGACCTGGCTAAAGTAGCCGGGAAAGAGAGACTTTAAGGTGTGACAGTTGACGAGCAGTGGAGGACCTTCAAAGGATTTTTTCAAAGTGCTCAGCGAAAGTATATTCTAGTGAGAAGGAAGGACTGTGAGAGCAGGGATTATCTGTCATGGATGTCTAAGGAAATAAGGCAAGCTATCAAAGTGAAAGACAAGGTATAAAAAGTGGCCACAAACAGAAGGACTCTAGAAGATTGGGAAAAGTTTAAAGGTCAACAGAAAGCCACAAAAAGAGCTAAAGAAAAGTAAGATAGAGTATGAGAAAAAAATTAGCACAGATAACAAAAGTTACTATAAATACATAAAACGAAGAAGAGTAGTTCAAGTAAATGTTTAGAGGATGAGAAAGGGCAGTTAGTTATGGGATATGATGAAATGGCTGAGGCATTGAACTTGACTTTGCATTGGCCTTCACAGTGGAAGGTGCCAGTAACATGCCAGTAAGTGACGAAGAGACAAAGGTAGGTGAAGACCTGGAAACAATTATTATTACGGTAATCTAAGGGAGCTAAGGATAGATAAGTCTCCTGGCTCTGATGGAATGCATTCCAGGGTACTAAAAGAGATAACGGGAGAAATAGTAGGTGGTCTGACAGTAATTTTCCAAAATTCGCTGGACTCTGGGGCAGTCCCAGCAGATTGGAAAATAATGAATATGACGCCACTGTTTAAAAAGGGAAGTAGACAAAAGATGAGGAATTATAGACCAATGAGACTTAACCTCTGTAGTGGGGAAGATGCTTGGGTCTATTATAAGGAAGAAATAGCAAGGCATCTCGAAAGGAATTGTCCCATTGTACAGACACAGCATGGGCTCATGAAGGACAGGTCATGCTTCACAAATCTTTTGGAATTCTATGAAGACATTTCAAGCAAGTTGGACAATGGAGGACCAGTGGATGTAGTGTACGTAGAGTTCCAAAAGGCCTTTGACAAGGTGCCTCATATGAGGCTGCTGAATGAGATAAGGATGCATGGTGTTAGGGATAGAGTGCTAGCATAGATAGAGTTGACTGACAGGAAGCAAAGAGTGGGGACAAATGAGTGCTATTCTGGCTGGCAATCAGTGACTAGTGGTGTGCCTCAGAGATCGGTGTTGGGACTCCAATTATTTACAATTTATATAGATGATTTGGAGTTGAGGACCATGTAGTGTGTCAAAATTTGCCAAGCGAAGTGTGCATAGGACTGTGAAACTTTGCGGAGGAAGATAGATACATTGAGTTGGTGGGCAAAAATCTGGCAGATGGAATACAATGTTAGTAAATGTGAAATCATACATCTTGGTAGGGGTAACAGCAAAATAAATTATTACTTGAATGGTAAAAAGTTGCAGCATGCTGATTTGCAGAGGGTCCTGGGTGTCCTTGTGCATGAATCACTGAAGGTTGATCTGCAGGTACAAGTAATTAGGAAGGCAAATAGAATTTTGTCCTGCATTGCTAAAGGGGTTAAGTTTAAAAGTAGAGAGGTAATATTACAGCTGTACAAGGTGCTGGTGAGGCCACAGCTGGATCCAGTGTGTAGTCTTGGCCTCCTTACTTGATAAAGGATGTACTGACACTGGAGGAGGTGCAGAGGAGGTTCACTAGGTTGATTCCGGAGTTGAGGAGGTTGGCTTATGAGGAGAGGCTGAGTAGATTGGGATTATATTCATTGGAATTCAGAAGGATGAGGGGGGATCTTACAGAAACATATAAAATTATGAAGGGAATTGATAAAATAGAAATAGATAGGTTGTTTCCACTGGCAGATGAAACTAGAACAAGAGGGCATAGCCACAAGATTAGAGCAAGCAGGTTTAGAACTGAACTGAGAAGGAACGCCTTCACCCAGAGGGTTGTTAATCTATAGAATTCCTTGCCCAGGGAAGTAGTTGACGCTACTTCAGTAATTGCTTTGAAAACGAAGGTAGATACTGTTTTGAAAAATAAAGTAATTAAGGGGATATGGTGAAAATGCGGGTAGGTGGAGCTGAGTCCATGAAAAGATTAGCCATAATCTTATTGAATGGCGGAGCAGGCTCAAAGGGCCAAATAGCCTACTCTTGTTCCTAGTTCTTATGTTCTTATTCACATAGCTATTAGCTGTTCAGCTATGTTGGAGCCAATCACACTCCTATTGGCACACAGCAGGACTTTGTCATCAATTATTGGTCACTAGTGCATAGGCCAATCATCTACTTGCTGTCATCCAAAGCTCCATTTGTACACACTCCTTGGGGTGAGCTGATCTCTAAACCAGGCTTACACTACCTGGTTTGTAGAGGAACATAGATACATTGAGTGAGTGGGCAAAGGTCTGGCAGATGGAATACAATGTTAATAAATGTGAACTCATACATGTTGGTAGGAGTAACAGTAATAACAAGCAATTGTGTAAATGTGCCTTACAATGAGTGTCAGGATAACTTGCCTTTTAAAATTGCTGTACACCTTCAACAATCTTTGGTTTATAATACAGTTATAATATTTATAATAGCAGTTATAATACAATTCTCTCTTCAGTTCATTATCAAAAATACGTAAAAATTAAGAGATACGGTGTGCCTCCACCCTTAACATAATGAAATGCCATTTCATTACAAACTGTATGTTTCACAAAGAACAGAATCCAAGACCTTCATTCAGTCATTCCTCCTCACCCCTCATACAACCACATACAATTTTAGCATTCTTTTAAAACTTTGACTTTGTTCCAACATTTAACATTATGGGCAATGCATTGACAATTCTATTATCTTTTCCAGGAATGTGAATAATCTTTACATTAAATAGTTGGGTTAGCATTAGGGGTAAGGTTATTGCAATAAAAGACTTCAGCTGAATAGAACCACTACATTGTGGAAAGAGACCATTCTACCCATCAAGTCTGCACTGACCCTCAGAAGAGCATCCCACCCAGTCCCAGCCCCCTACTCCATTCTTGTATTTAGCATTGCCAATGCACCTAACCTCCACATCCTTGGACTGTGGGAAGAAACCTGAGCACCCAATGGAAGCCCACACAGACACAGGGAGAATGTGCAAACTCCACATAGTCACGCTAATTACTGTGCCATTGTGCCATCCTGAATAGTTTTGTATTTAACATTTTAAGCTTTTCAATGAAGGCCAGTGGTCCCTTACTGTCAGATGTTGGGGAAATTATAATGGGGAGCAAAGAAACAGGAGAAGATTTGAACACATACTTCGGCAGTGGCTTCATAAAAGAGACCACAAATAACCTCCCCAAAAAGTTAGGGAATAAAAGGTCTAGAGAGAGGGTGCAGTTGAAATAAATCAGGATTAATAAGAAAATAGTGGGGGGATATTAATGGGGTTAAAGACTGACAAATCCCCAGGCTCTAATTTACATCCCAGAGCACTAAGAGAAGTATCCCTGAAATTACTGGATGCATCCGAGATCAGCTTCCAAAATTCTTCAGATTCTGAAGCAGTCCCTACAGATTGGAGAGTTGCAAAGGTAACCCGTTATTTAAAAAGGGTGGGAGAGGAAAACCACAGAGCGTTGCAGACCTGTTAGCTTAACATCTGTATTGGAGAAAATTCGGGAAGTATTAACAGGATTGGACAATTCCAGCTTGGGTTTATGAAAAACAAGTCATGCTTTATTTGATTTGATTTGATTTATTGTTATCACATGTACTGAGATGGAGTCAAAAGTATTGTTTTGCATGCTCTGCAGGCAGATCGTATCATCCAAAGTGCTTCAGGCAGCTGAACAGAGTGCAGAGTACAGGTTTATAGCCACAGAGAAGGTGCAGAGAAAGAGAGAGACCAACATTAACACTGAGAATGTAACTAGCCTCCTAAAATGAGGAGGACGCCTTTGGGCATTCTCTGCTCTCCTTACCTTGGCCTGTTGCCTTCCCTTACACTCCCATTTTCCACCCCTTGTAAATTTACAATGGTGATGGAAAAGTGGTTTAGTTTTATGGATGAGCTGATAATCATCAGCCAGTATTGCTACCTGTATAGGAGTGGAAGCTTTTGCTTCTCAATATGGGATGTTATTATGGAAGATTGTAAGATTTTAAATTCCTCTGAGAATAATCTCATAAAGAGTTTCATATATGGTTTCAGCTTCTAATCAACCTGTCAAAATTACTTTGCTTAATCCTTTTGAATTCAAAATAGTTTTGCCCTGGCTGTTTCACAAAGCTCTGGAACTTTTGCCTGCATGCCTCATATGCAGCCAACATAGTTTTCTTTGTAGCATAATCCTGAGAAACCTCCCCTGGGAGTGAAGTGTAAATTTCCTATGTTTTACCCATCAAAAGCAGTTTTCAGTCTTTTGCTCAATTAAGTTTTCTAGCCATTTTGTCAAACAACATGAAGAATACATTTTCCAGAAATTTCAGCAGGACCTGTCCGAACTTAAACATTTCCTGACCGGGTTACAAATTTTACCTCATAATGGACAAAAGTGAATGTTTTTGACAGGGCAACAAGGGGCACAAAGGGGAGAAAATGAGGTCTGCAGATGCTGGAGATCAGAGATGGAAATGTGTTGCTGGAAAAGTGCAGCAG
Organism: Chiloscyllium plagiosum; assembly: GCF_004010195.1. Taxonomy (NCBI): domain Eukaryota; kingdom Metazoa; phylum Chordata; class Chondrichthyes; order Orectolobiformes; family Hemiscylliidae; genus Chiloscyllium; species Chiloscyllium plagiosum. The sequence goes on along the minus strand of NC_057711.1, from coordinate 75,257,130 downwards.
GTCAGGCAGCATCTAGGGAACAGGAGAATCGACGTTTCGGGCATTAGCCCTTCTTCAGGAATGAGGAAAGTTGGTCCAGCAGGCTAAGATAAAAGATAGGGAGGAGGGACTTGGGGGAGGGGCGTCGGAAATGTGATAGGTGGAAAGAGGTCAAGGTAAGGGTGATAGGGCAGACTGGGGTGGGGGCGGAGAGGTCGGGAAGAGGATTTCACCAGTTTCCTCATTTCCCCTCCCCCCAGCCTGTCTCAGTCAAATCCATCAAATTCAGCACCGCCTTCCTAACCTGCAATCTTCTTCCCAACCTCTCCGCCCCCACCCCAGTCTGACCTATCACCCTCACCTTGACCTCTTTCCACCTATCACATTTCCAACGCCCCTCCTCCAAGTCCCTCCTCCCTACCTTTTATCT
>NC_057711.1:75219729-75253312 GCF_004010195.1 Chiloscyllium plagiosum | reverse complement strand
CATAGATCTCGATGCCATCTATCAACCCCTCAGAAAATGAACAGGAAATGACATCACCACAAACCTCAGGAACCCCATCCAGGAGAAAGATATAAATAGAAAGCAGGAGACAACAGCTTCGCTTCACTTGGAGGTCGCCACTGATGATGTTACCTAGCCAGGTAATGAAACGTCTGGATATCAAACCTACAGCTCAGTGAGCAAACCTACACCCTAAACCTCAACTTGAGCTACAAACCTTCACAAACCTTGCAGTTTGGGATAAGTTTGATTCATCTTTAAATGTCTTTAATGACTGATCACTATATAATCTATTATTGAAACCTGGACATGAAACATTGTCAGAAAAATAACTAGTTCACATTGATGGCTAATCTGACACACCTTTGTGATATCGATAATTTACTGTGGCTTAATAGAATATTAGTACACTATATAAGGCACCATGGCTTCTGCAGCTGAGATTGTGGAAAAAGGAGGATTTTGTGTTGGCAGTATAGTTGAAAAATGGAGATGTGAGAGTGAACTATGTATTAGAGTTTTGCTTAATTGCTTTTACAATTCGAAGTACAGAACATTCTGAAGGAAAATGAAATGGATAACGAAGGGTGTGTGAGATGGTTGATTCTGCTTGGTCTATGGTAAAAACGATCTTTTGTGCACTGTTCTAATGTTTCCTTATATTGTAGCATTTCAGTTCAGCACTAGATCCCAGAGCCCAAGGGCATGTAAAGCTCAGCTACCATTGATCATTGGAATGTTTTTTTTAAATTGCTGTAAGTAACTTCTGATCAATAACAAACAATCTTTGTCCACATGAATGGATGTGTGGGGCAGGCAGTTTGAACCTCTGACAAAGCAGAGAAACAGCAGAGCATAAAAGTTTACAAATGTAGCACTGGAATTGATAATAATCTCTTACAGACAAGACGGCTCTTTACAGAATTCAGGGATGGACAACTGCTGTGAGTTATTCTATCTCTTACAGGAGAAGTAGTTTATGATTGAAGAACAGGGTAAATTGGCATGGTGAACAGCATGAATCATAATGTTATTATGCTGTGCTTCACAGAGCTGCATTGTTGTCATATTCCTAATGGAAACACTAATAAAACGTTAAAAGCAGTAAGACTAAGCAAAGTGAATTGGATATTAGGGGTAATCGAGGGAATTCATAATACTGCAGATAAAGATCTGATTGTTAAAATGTAGACTTTAGTTAAGTTTGTTGCAAATAATGAAGATTCTGTTGAAATCTTACAGAATCTCAACTTGGTAGAAATTGAACACATAACATATGATTCTTCATTTAAGTGCAATTGAATCATCAAAAGGTAAACACATGAGCAGCAAAGCCAAAAGATTTTAAAATCTATTAGCATTCTGGTTCTTATATAACCAAGACGTTTACTTCCCTCAAATGTAAGGACTGAAAAAAATCAATTTCATCACAGACAATATGTTTCATATGTTATCCCCTCTAATTATATTTGTTGCTTAAGGCAAATAAGACATATTTCACTCATAAAAGCCATTTATGACAGTTAAAATGCTAAAATTATATGTCAAAACAGTGTTATCAGTTGTGGTTTGATAAATCTGAATATAGCAAAGAAAATTGGGAGGCATGTAAGATATCCAACCAGTTCACTATCCCTATTTTCTAACATAGGCCAAGGTGAATTTCAAACCTATTGCACATAATAAACACCTTGATTAAAGCTATATTCTAAAAAGCTGAAAATAATAGTATGCAAGTACTAAGAAAAAAGATATAATAAGATCCAATAGTAACAATAAAAAAACTATTCTGTTCCTACACTTGAAGCACTCATTTTATTTGTTAAAGGAACAAGAGCTTTATTGGGAAAACTGGCGTATATTTCCCATCCCTTATTGCATTTTTGAAGTTGGTAGTAAGTTTTCTTCTTGGATTGCTGCAGTCAGTTTAATTTTGGTACACTCACAGTGCATTTCATAGTGAGATCTGGAATTTGATGAGGGACAATGGGATGGTGATATATTTTCTAGGCTGGATGTGCACAAGGATGCATGTGGCTGTCTTCCCATTCTTCTGTTGCCTTGTTCCTCTGAGTGTGGAAGTCATAGGCTTGGGAAAAGCTGATGAAGGAGCCTTGTGCACACTGCAGCTACTATCTATCTATGGTGGAGGATGGGATCTCATTAAAATGGTCCACTTTGTTTGCGTGGTTTCAAGCTTCTTTCATGTTTTTGACATTATATTCATTCAGCCAAGCGAAAGATATTCCATCACATTCTGCATGTGAGTTTTGCAAGTGGTATGCACACTTCGTAGAGTCAGAGACTGAGTTAGTTGCCACAGAATTCCCAGCTTCTGATCTGATCTTGTAGCCATTGTATTTATAAAGCTGATTCAGTAAAAATGTTGATGATGGATGCACGTATGGCCTTCACTTAAAGCGAGTTAAAATTGGGTCAAAAGAGGGAGAAAACAGTCCTTTCATTTCCCACATCTGGAATTTTGGTTGCCGCAATAATAAATTTTGCAGGAAATCTCTGTGGTGAAAGCCTTTTTGCATTTACAGAATCTCAAAAAGCCTAAACAAATTTGTCACAATCACACAGACAAACATAATTTCTTTATACTGTACTTACAAAAAGAGAGAAAAGGCTTGCATTTACAAATCATCTTTTACAACCCAAAAGGACATCTCAAAGTGCCTTCCAGCGTGCAAAGTTAATGCCTGAGATATTTTTTGAGCCCAGAAACTGACTGACTCTGACTATATGTTTTATTATTCAGGTGATTTGAGTATAACCTCTGAGAGAGCTCTATAACAATATCCTACCTATCCAAATTTGAACTTGATTTTCATATTTATAATGAAAGGAAACTCTTGTACTTTTTGAGAAAGACTACTATCGACCAACCTAAAAAAACCTGGCTGTAAATTAGTCCATGGTGCATTCAATTTGTACAAAACTGAGATAGATTTTTGATAGACAAGGAATTGGAGGTTGATGGAGACCATAAGCAAATGAGCACTGGCCTTATTGATAGTGGAGAGGTTGTGTGGGGCCAAATAGTCCACTCCTGTTCCTTTGGTTCTGCAGTGGACATAAAATTTGTGAAAGCAATGGCTATTTGATTTCCCAGTACCTACTTGCTCATCAGCATCCCTGGTATGCGCGGAATGGAAAGCCAATCCTATCTGCTCACCTGTCTTTCTAAAACAGACTTCTGAAATGATTCCTTTCCTTTTCTGGAAATTATCCTTGTCTGTGGTAAGTTCCATTTCTTTGCAATCCTCAACTGTTTTTCCACCTTATCCATCTTCCCTCCCGTTCTTTTTAGCCCACTGTCCTCTGTAATGTCTAAATCCATACTATTTCTGCTATCCCTGATGTGACAGAGAAATGGGCAAATTGCCCTCTCCCTTGATTTCTGGAAGACCTCAGCCCCAGTGAAGATTTCATTCACTTTTCCATCAGGCTCGCTTCTGATTTCTCCCTTGAAATGACTTATCTATTTAATTATTGTAGATGGACAACTAATCCATGTATCTGTAAACCCTTTCTTCCCACAACATAGCCTGAAATTTCAAATACTCTTTCCTTAAAAAATAAAAATGTACATGTGTTTCTTTTTGTTTTTTAACATGCGTATAGTGATTTTACTGAGGTCAGGCAGGTGGATCTCATAGAATATGATTTCCCTGCTTGGGGCTGTTAACCTGGTCCAATCAGGGAGCCCTGGCTCCTGTCTATGAGTGTCAGAGTTTCTCTGAGAGCTGGTCTGAGGAAGTAAAGTGTGATTTGGTGATGGAATACCAGCCTCTGTGGAGTTATTTCAGTGGTGATTAGAGAAAAGGAATGCTCCTGAAGAAATTCTCTCGGAACAGTCATCTTTGAGTTGGGAGGTAAGCATTTTTGGTATCATTATTTGGGAAGTTTGTTTTAATCAATCCTGCTGTTGATGATTGGGTCCAGTATATGGAAAGAATGTGTTTTCTTTTCTGGGCAAATGATATTCGGGCAGATGAAAAACAATGAGTCATTCTCCTGGCAGCCTGTAAACCCATAGCTTTTTTTTTATTAGGAGCCTAACATCTTAAAACACACTTTAATTCCCTGTAACCTTGTAAAAAAAAGTTTTCTTGGAAGACTGGACCTCTTTAACTTACCACTTCTTGTTGTATGTCTGATGTGTGCATGATTCCACGGATTTTGTCTAGTTCGAGGTCATGGCATACCAGTAGAATTATAATTTTTGATTCACCAAGTATCATCAAAATAGAACTTTCATGGCATCCAGGCAGGTTGATTTCACTTTCACTCCAGCACTTTTGACATGGAATTGATGAATTGTGGTCTGCTGGAAGTTTTACATTTCTAGGTTTTGTCATGGCTTCCCACATTTTTCAGTCAGTCTCAATCAAAACCAAATTGTCATCAGATCTGGGAGGATAGATAATTTTAAGTTTTCAAACATTTCAGCTGGTATGATTGATGATTTCCAAGAGATTAATAGTGTAAAATTTGTGTTCGCCACTACTTGTGTGTATTGTCAGAAGCTGCTTTGTCAATTACTTCACGTGATTTGGGTTTATGGTGGATTGTGGGTGTGGACTTCGAGTTGGTAGTTGGGGTGGTGGTGGTGGTGTAATAGCAATAGATCTTTATTGTAACTTAGTACTTTGTAGGCACAATCCATTTGGGTTTGTCTACAACACTCTGTCGCTGCATCAAATGCCTTGTAAAGTTAGTTGAAAACTGAGTAATTCCTTATTTCATGCAGTAGACCACATCCTTTGCTATGTTGGAGTATTATAGTGATTGTATCAAGCACCAAGTTTATACTAAGATCCTTTAGCTTCATTGAATTATGAGGACCACCTTGTATTTAGATCCATCTTTCGGTCACTGTTTGATGCTAAACATTTTTGTTCTGTTTACCAAATTCTGTTTGCTAACTTACCATCTAGAAACTCAGTTGATGAACACTTTTTCTCTGCATGTGCTCAGGAAGTGACCTATGGATTCTATAGCCCTTGTTCTGGTTGGCAAGGTGTAATTAGTGGGGTGTCACAGGGTTTGGTCCTTAGGCCCCAATTATGTACAACCCATATTAATGACTTGGACGTAGGGACAGAACACACTGAAGCCAAATTTGCAGATGATACTAAAATAGGTGGGAAAAATAAGGTGCAATGAAGAAGTAAGGAATTAACAAATGGATATGAGTAGGTCAGCTGAATCAGCCAAAATTTGGCAGATGATGTTTAAAATGGATAAATGTGAGGTATCCGTTTTGGTCAGAGGAATATGTGAGCAACATATTGCGTCAATAGAGAGAAACTTCACAGCAGTTCAGTGCAAAGGAATTTGGGTGTCTTCATGCATGAATCACAGAAAGCTAGTCTGCAGGTCCAATAGGTATTAAGAGAGAAAAATGGAATGTTGATATTTATTGTGAAAGGAATAGATTACAAAAGTAACGAAGTGTTTCTGCAACTGTATAAGGCATTAGTGAGATTGTGCTTGGAGTATTGTGGACAATTTTAGTCCAGTTACTTGAGGAGGGACGTAGTTGTATTGGAGGCCATTCAGAGGAGGTTTACTAGCTTTATTCCAGAGAAGAGGCATTTGTCTAATGAAGACAGATTGAGCAGTTTAGGATGATATTCTCTGGAGTGTGGAAGAATACAAGAAGATTCAATTGAGGTATGTAGGATTCTAAAGGGGATTGACAAAGCAGATGTAGAAAGGGTGTTTCCTCAATTGGGGCAACCTGGAATGAGAGATCATAGTTTTAGCATAAAGGGTAGCAATTTAAAACAGAGTTGAGGAGAAATGACTTCTCTCGAAGGGTTGTAAATCTATGGAATTCACTACCCAGAGTGTGGTGAATGCTGGAATTGGGTAAATTTCAGGAGGAGCTAGACAAATTTTAATTAGTAACAGAGTGAAGAGTTATGGAAAGCAGGTAGGAAAGTGGAGTTGAAGCCAGGATGCGATTAGCCATGAACATATCAAATGGCGGAGCGGGCTCGAGGGGCTTCATTGCCTGCTAGTAGTTCTTCTGTTCTAAATGATGTGAATTCCAGTTGATGACTAGAGAGGTTAATCTGACTCTGAATTGGTCTTCTAATTTAGCCCGTATCTTTTAGGATCTTTTACCTATTTACCTGTTAATTCTAATGTGTTAAGCCTGTGTAAACCTTCTTTCACAATTGCTAAGCAAATCTTAAAGGCTTGCTTTTCTACATTGGATATACCTAAATCTAGAAACCATAACTCTGAATAATACTTCGGTAGTGATTGTAATGAGTTCAGCCAGTGGCTGTCATTGAAGATGAGTTCCCTGGTTGAGGCTGTTAAGTTGGTCCAATCAGGGAACCCTGGCTGACAGATATAAACAAGTATGTCAGAGATTCTGTTGTCTCTGAGAGCTGGTTCTGAGGAAGCTACATTAGTGTCAAAGAATTTCCCGCATGTAAATAAAGGGTGATTTGGTGATGGGATACCAGCTTCTGTGGAGGTATTTCAGCGGTGACAAGAGAAAAACATACTCTTGAAGAAATTCACTCACAACAGATGTCTTTGAGTTGGAGTAAGCATTTCTGGCATCATGCTATTATGCAGAAGCTTGACACATTCAATCCTGCTGTGGAAGACTGGGCCCAGTGTGTGGAACGATTATATCTTTTTTCCAGGCAAATGACCTTGAGGCAGTAATTCTCCTGACAGCCTGCAGGCCCATAGCATTTTTAGTTATTAGGACCTGGAATTTCCCTGAGGCACTAGATACTAAAACCTTTCAAGAGTTGACATTAGTTCAGGAATTTTACCATCTTGCGATTCCTCTAATTCTGAGATGCTATTGGTTTTACTTGAGAACCGGGGAATCCGTATTGGGAGTTTGGACAAGGTTAAGCACCTGACAGAGGCATGTGACTTTGGTTTAACCCTTAATGAGATGCTGAGTGATGGTTTGGTGTGTGAGATTAATTATATAACCATGCAAAAGTGTTGACTAACTGAAGACTTCAACAGGCACTACAACTAGGTTTATCATTGGAAAGTGCAACAAGTGGTTGCAAGATATTCTGTGTTTGGGGGAGCACCACTTGAATGAAAATAATTGCATAGCCTCACTCAGGACATATCCTGAACAAAGAGACTCTAGGTCAGCCCACAGCAAATCCTCAAAACAAAGCCTCGACCAACTGGTTAACACTTTCTTCAGGATCCAGACTAGCAATCAAATCATTTTGCTGCAGCAATGCAGCCTCGAGACAGCAAAAGAATCCCATTAGACCTAAATAGAGTAAGAGAACTCATATGTCCGTGTCCAGGAAAGTCCACCTACATCTGGTTTGGAACAGTTAAGTTGCTTAGCAGCATCCAAATCAGAATCAATCAAAATAAACAGCTGGTTGAATGGTGACTCAGTTCTAATGGAGGTCAATACTGGTGTGGCCAGTTCAGTGATTGCAGAACCTGTCTTTAAGAAAATTAGCTCTGGACTCCAACCCTTAAGTTTGCGTAAGACCTTGGCTAGACTGAGAACCTACATGGGGAACCCATTATAGATTAAAGGTACAACTTCAGCTCCAGTCTCTCAAGAGAAGCAGCTGCTTCAGTTCCTTCTGATTATTGTAAAAGGTTTGGCATATGTTTGATGAGATGAAAATTGTTGAGAGGGATTCACATAGGTTGGCTCAACACTTTTCAATTAGAAAATGACTGCCTGAATGAAGTCATAGTTACATACCCGTTTTGCCTTTTGGGAGGTTGAGGGACTATCGGGGAGCCAGGGCCACCTTGCGGGTTGACCAGGAAGCAATTCCTGCAAGGCCTACTCAGTGTCATTTCCCTTATGGGCAAAAGTAGAGGCAGAAATTAGAAGGCTGGAAAGCGAAGGAATAACCAAACCAGTTTGTAAAATGAGCAGCACCAGTCATACCAATTGTGAAACCCAATGAGTCAGTTCGTCTTTGTGGAGTTTTCTTTTTACAAATGGTAAACTACTTCTCGCATCTGGATAAATACCCAATCCCTCATATAGAGGATTCATAGGCAAACTGAAATGTCCTTTACAAAGCCATGCATCCTTGCAATTGTGGTTAGATGAGGATTCTCAGAAGTATGCTACAATTAATACGCAGATGGGTTTTTCCCAATACCAGAGATTGCCAGTTGGGATATTGTCAGCCTGTGCAATTTTTCAGTGGATGATGGGGAACATTTTACAAGGTCTACCCCAGGCCACCATTTATACAGATAATGTGCTGATAACAGGGAAGATCAATAAAGAGCATTTAGAGAACTTGGACATAGTTCTTAGATGTTTCTCCCATGTGGACATACACTTTAGAATGGAAAAATGTGTGTTCCAATCACCTCAAGTGACCTACTTGGGCTACAGAGTCAATAAGATTGGGTTACACCTGTTAGAAGGGAAAGAGGGGGCGATAAAAGGTGTCCCAGCTCTCACATTTGTACCAGAGGTCTTTCCTTTGGCTGGTTAATTATTAGGGAATGTCCATACATAAGCTGGTCTCCATCCTGGAATCTTTGCATCAACTCTTATGAAAAGGTCAGCCTTGGAAATGGTCGCATAGCCAAGCCATAGTTTTCAGGGAAGTGAAGAAACAGCTGTCATCCTCCAAGGTTTGCCACACCATAATCCCAAGTGAGATGAGATGTCTCCCCTTAAGGCATCAGGATAATATTATCTCTTAGGTGGCCCAATGGAGAGGAACGCTTAATAGTGCATGCATCCAGGACTTTGGCTAATGCAGAACACAAGTATGCCTAAATGGAGAAGGAAGGTTTGGTGGTCATTTTTGGAGTAACTGACACCTTTACAATTGTAATTTTGTAATAACAATGAACTACAAACTCCTGCTATGTCTACTTAAAGAGGATAAGTCAGTGTTGCCCACAACTTCAGGCTTGATTCAGTGGTGGGCTCTAATACTAGGTGCGTATAATTATAAGTTGGAACATCATCCAGGAGGCCAAGTACCAAATGAAAATACATTGATCCTCCTCCCACTGGCAGATACACCAACGGTGATACTGCCACTAGAAATGTCCACAATGGCTTTACATTTTCTGGACACACTTTCAGCTTCAGCTGAGCATATTAGAAGGATCCTGTTCTGGCAAAACTGAAACAGCTGGTGGTGATGAGGGAAATCAAAGGGCTGTCAGAAGCAGAATTTAAACGTTTTGGACCCAGAGAGACTAGATCACAGTAGAGGATGGGACATCATTATAGGTTCCCTGATTGGGGCTGTTAGTCTGGTTCTGTTGCTGAGCCCTGCATGGTAGATAAGTAGAGGAGTGTGTCAGACATCCTGTTCACTCTCAGAGTGAAGGACTTTCGATGTGTAAATGAAAGGTGACTTGGTGATGGGATACAGGCCTCTGTGGAGTAATTGCAACTTCAACATTTTAAATTCTTAGGAGGTGTCTGCATCCCAGTTTACTGTAGAGACATGTGGATATTCTGACAGTATATCTTTGACCTTCCCTTCCTTGCTATTGATCCATTTCACACCTTGATCACATCTTTCTCACATGCTTTAAATTGGACTTTTGACAGGGATTTGATTCGTTATAGGAGACAATGGGGGACTGTAGATCACTAAACTGTGTTTTCAAAAGTCTCCAATGTTGTGATGAACAAAGACATCAAGATTTGTGATATACATTTGCGCATAATTTTAGATTGCTAACCGTGTGTTTCACCTGCAGATTAATTTGCTTGCTAACTGTTCAAGTCCAATGGGCTTCATCAGCACAACTTGTCCCACCCCTATCACCACATCACACAAATGATAATGGTTGAATAATTAATTGCTCAACAGGGTTTGTGCAGCTCAATTGGGTAGTTTATTTAAACAGTAAAGCACATTGTAAATTACGAAGCAGACATTGTAACTTATCTCTATGTGTATGTGTGTGCAGTTTGCAAATGCACAGCAGACTGACATCTAATCAGAATTCAAACATACATGTAACCAATACATGGAGTTCTTAAATGTGAACTTGCTTAAAGGCAAGGTACAAATAGAACACAACCATTTCAGCCTTGAATAAAACTGAATTTCAAATGACATTTTCTCTGTATTGGGGACATGAAATGCAGGTTTGATCAACAATCTGAATAAAATTTTCTATCTATCTGATTCTGTCTGATTCAGAAAGTATGATTCTGGTAATTCAACTTCTGCTATTATTCTCACATCTATCTATTTTGTATACTGATTTAACAAGAACAGTAACCCATCTCTTTGTGGGAAATCTGTGTGTCTGCGCTGAGGATTGGTGGTGGCATGGTGGCTCAGTGGTTAGCTCTGCTGTCTCATAGCACCAGGGTCCCAGGTTCAATTCCCACCTCGGGCAACTGTCTGTGTGGCGTTTGCATATTCTCCTTGTGTCTGTGTGGGTTTCCTCCCACAGTCCAAAGATGTGCAGGTTAGGTGAATTGGCCATGTTAGATTGCCCAGTGTGTAGGGAGCATTAGTCAGAGGGAAATGGGTCTGGGTGGGTTACTCTTCAGAGGGTTGGTGTGGACTTGTTGGGCCGAAGGGCCTGTTTCCACACTGTAGGGAATCTAATCTCATTGACTGTGAAAATGCATCTGTATGATCTTTTCCTCCCAGTTATCTTTTTGTTTTACAGCTTGGAACTTATTTAATTGTCATTTCACGTCAAGATTGAACTTGTACTTCAGCTTTGTACATCTTTTAGTATTTCACAGAAAATCATTTTTGCAGGAACATACATTCGCTCGCATGGCAGTTAGTCTTTCTGTATATTCAGTCTTTGTCCATTGTCCTTCCCTTCTTTTGATCTATTGTTAATAATGCAGCCTTCCTTCATTTCAGTTCTGGTGAAAGATCTCAACCCAGACTTATTTTTTTTCTTTTTGAATCTTTTGAAAAAAAAAATGTCTGGGTACTTCCAGCACTTTCAAATATTTTTCAAGCATTCCAAACTGTCCCTCTAAATATTTCAACGAAAATGAATGTTTCCATTGTGTCAAAATTCACAAGTTCCAAAATCTTTTATTGCCGTGGAAATTTTTTGCTATTAGATCCACCCTTGGCCTTGATACCATGAACCATATCAGAAAATATTTGCATGTTATCAGAAAAGGAATGCCACTCAATAAACACATTCTGATTCTGTTCTGTCAGTGATTCTCTGGAATAAGAGAATGCAGTCCCAATTCTCATATGAAATGCTTGGGAATGCTTCAAAGTCAATGTTGACGAATGAGTTGGATTTGCTGTTTAATGAGGATTCTTTCCTTTGTGTGAGGAAATAAATGTTATGTATCCAACGGTTTCTGGAGTGCATGTCTCAGAACAGCACTTTGAAAGAGGCAATTTGGATTTAGATGTTGACACAAGCCACTTCACAAGCCTTTGAAAACAAGGTTTTGTGCAGCATAAAGACTGGATTGCTCTTTGTGCTTCCATGCTTTAAGTTAATCAAAAATCCTACCTTTTGGAGAGCTTAGGTGTTGACGATGTTAAAATAATTTCCAGCCGACCCTTTCTTCTGAATTCCCAAAAATTTAACACGATGCTGCAATATTATTAAAGCGTTTGTTTCTCTCAAAGCTAATCTTTGTTATTTTATCACTGGCAAATGGATGCTTTAGGATCATTGAGCAATATTTGGATTCTTCCTCCAATATTGACTGTTGAGCTGAGAAAGAGTAAATGTGTGCTTTAATTCCCAATGGATTGCCTAGATTTTTTTCAATTTCAGGTATAATCTAAGCAAATAAAATACCAAAGAGCCTAGGGATATGTAATATAAGCTTCCATACTCCTTAGATGATGTTAGATTAGTCATGAATACTTGAGTCTGTCACCTTCCCCCCATCTGCTATGAGTGCTAGTGTAGTTATATCATTCCACACTAGATTTTCAATAGAAAATATTGATATATTCAGCATGTCAGGTAGCTTTTGTAGAGTGAGAAGCAAAGTTCATGTTTAAGGTTGATGACCTTTCATCAGAAGGGGCAGAAGTTTAAAATGTGTAAACATTGAAAATGTTCGAAATAAGCAAGTGAAAGAGGGAAGGTAGGAAAAGAATATGAGGAAAGTGATAAGGTGGAAAGTGGGAGAGATAAAATGGGAAAAAAAGGGCAATGGTAAAATACCAAAAGGATGAAAAAGATGTGTCTGGAGGAGGTGTAAATGGCAGATTCACAAACATCTGAAAACAAGGAAGGAGGAAGAATGAAATTAAAACAATAATCATCAGAGAAAAGGGATACAAAATGAGGGGCAGAAGTTAAAAGACTTGAATTCAAAGATGAGTGAGAGAGACTGGAAAGTGTCTAATTAAAAGGTGAGCCAGAGGTTCTTAGACTTGCATTGAGCTTCACTAGAGTGTTGCAGGAGACAGACAACAGAGAAATCAGAATGGGAGCAAGTTGCAACTTAAAATGACAAAAATTAGGATAGTTGGGGTTATGCCTGTAGAATGTTCTGCAAAGCAATCAGCCAGTCTGCATTTGTTCTTCCCAGTGCAAGGTACATTACATTTGGCATCGATGAATACAATAGACTATGTTGAACAAAGTACAGATAAAGCACTGTTTCACCGGACACCATATTTGCGCGCCTGGTCAATAAGAAAAAAGGAACTAAAAGGGTTATGTGGAAAGATGCCCTGGAAAGGGAAGGACAAGTGTTGGGGTAATAAGGAATGGCGAACTTTGGAATGTTGGATAGGGGGAGGATATGTGCTTGATCACTTTAGAGATACTGAAAATGGCAGAGGGCTATCAATTGAGTACAATGGCCTCTGAGGTGGAAGGTGCAGGTGAAGAGAGCACTATTATAGTTCAGGAAAAGAGTGAGAACAGAGATGCAAAAAAATGGGATGGACTTGGTCAAGACCTCTATCAACCATGCTGGGAAGGAACCATGCTGAGAAACAAAAGAGAAAAGAAGTTGAGGATTATAGGGAGGCAGACAGGAAAGTGGAATTGAGACCATGGTCTGATCAACCATCATTTTATTTAATAGCAGAGAAGGCTCAAGAGGCCAAATAATGCCAAAATGAGGCCAATTACACTCCTAATTCTGGTGCTGTTGTTTTAGAAATGTTGGTATGGGAAGTTGCATCATCAGAATAAATGCAAAGAGGAAAATGCAATGAAACTGGGAGAATGCAATAGAATTCTTCAGAAAGCAGGGTGTGAGGATGGTAGCTGTGGGAGACAATGGGATAAAAGGATTTCATTGATTGTGTGTCCCAACATATGGAGACAGGGAAGTTCATGAAAGAAAGGGAAGAGTTGGAGGTCAATCTTTTGAAGGTGATATGGGGTGAACATTGAAATCAAACTTGATTAAATCCTTCAGTTCAAAGTAAAAACACTAAATAGCACCAGCAGTCATCAAAATACATGCAAAAGAGTGGGAGGAAAGGGGAACCATAGGACTGTTATAAAGATTTTTCTGAATTTTCCACAAAAAAAGGCATATCTATTAATTATTTTGGCAAGATCCCTTATTTGGAGGAAGTGATTCATGTTCAAGAAATTATTTAATGGGGTAGTGAAGTCAGGTAGGTGGAAGATGGTTGTGGCGGATGGAGACTGATGGGGCTTCCATTCAGGACAAAGCTGAGAGCCCTTAGACCAGTCTAGTGATGGATGAAGATGCAGGCAGATTGGATATCTGTGATGTAGAGAAGATTATTTGAACCAGGAAACTGCTGACATCAATAGAGTCATGTTGTGTGAAGTAAGAATCTGGAAAAAGGGAAAGAAAATAAAGTCAAAATAGGAAGAAGTCAATTCATTGTGATAGGAAGAGGTTGAAGCCATGAGTTTGCCAGTAATAGCCTTTAAGTGATTTTGGTAAGGAGATAGAAGTTCCTGATTGGGAGCCAGTATCAGAGAACAAGCTTGGAAGATTTCCAGGCCATAAGCTTAATGAGAGAATTGAAATTATTGGTTTGGTGTTTAGTGTTAGGATTATATTTCACTGTAAGAAAGTTTTGATTTGGCCTCTGTTATATAGAGGTTGATGTGGCAAATAACAACAGAACCACCCTTGTCAGAAAAGTTAAAAAACACACAACACCAGGTTATAATCCAACTGGTTTATTTGGAAGCACTAGCTTTTGGAGCGTTGCTTCTTCATCAAGTGGTTATGGAGGTTAAGCTTAACCACGTGATGAAGGAGCAGTGCTCTGAAAGCTAGTGCTTCCAAATGAACCTGTTGGACTATAACTCAGTGTTGTATGATTTTTAACTTTGTTCACCCCAGTCTAACACCGGCGCCTCCAGGTCTTGTGGAAAAAATGTAGGTGCCTGTTTTCTAGTTGGAATTTGTGTTTTTTTTAGTTAACCTTTAAGAGCAAGATTAGCAGGTATTTCAAACAACTACGCACCATAATAGGTCTGTATAAATGGAATCAAATTTAAGTGACATTTCTGTCAAAGGTTTACATGCTCAATTTTGATAGTTTACACCTGTATTTAAAACTGCTTAACATTGTCCATAGCTGTCAATATATCCAGTGCCAATTGTGCAGTTGGTTCTAGTGTAAAAAGACCATGAGAAAGAAATATAACTGACACTCAAAAAAAAAATCACTCCTGTATCATTAACTTAGAGCATTAGTTTTTATTACTTCTGTATTGGTAAGGGCATTTTATGACTTCAGTAATCTTTGCGTAAGTGCATAGTACTTTAACCTAAATAATGGGGTGTAATTGCAGTTGCATGGAAAATTATGGAAGAAGTTCAAGGAAGGAGGGGTCAGCAAAGATTATTAAAGTTTCCAGAAGAAATAATAGGACAGAGAGGATGGAAAAGCTCAAGAATGGAACTTCAGGTACAGGAGGGAAAAGGACAACTCTGACAAGGTGGGGTTGGTCATCACAGGACTGAGGGTCTTGTGCTCAAATGCACACAATATACGAAACAAAGCTGATAACATTGAAATTTGTGAGTATATAGTGTGAGGATCATAGAGATGTGGCTTCAAGGGGATCAAGGTTGGGAATGAAATATCCAAAGATATCCATCCTGTCAAAAGGACAGAGTTACCTTGTTACCTTGTAATATAGAGACAGAAGGCTATGTGGGTAGAGTTGAGGGACCGCTAAGGTAAAAAAGCCCTGGTGGGAGTTATGTCAAGACCTCCCAGCAGTAGTTAGGACAGGGGGAAGAAACTAAATCAGGAGACTGAGAAGGCATACAAGAAAGACATGATTACAAATCATCTGGGGAACTTCACTATGCAGATGGACTGGGAAAATCAGAAGGATAGCAGAACCCAAGAAAGGGAATATGTGGAATGTCTACAGGATAGTTTTTGGAGCAGCTTGTGATGGAGCCTACTAGGGAGCAGGTAATTTTGGATTTGCTAATGTGTAATGAGGCATACTTGATTAGGAAGCTTAAGGTGAAGGAACCCCTAGCGGGCAGTGACTATAATATGATAGAATTTACCCTGAAGTTTGAGAGAGGGAAGCTGGAATCAGATGAAATGGCATTACAACTGAATAAATGTAACTGCAAAGACACGATGGAGGAGCTGGTCAGAGTTGATTGGATATGTAGCAGCAATGTAAGAGGTTTTTGGCAGTAATTCGGGACGTGCAGAAGAAATTCATCCCTATGAAAAAGAAACGTACTAAGGGGATGATGAGGCAACCATGGCTGACAAGGAAGTCAGGGACTGCATAAAATGACAATGTAGTAAAAATTAGTGGGGAAGCCAAAGTATTGGGAAGTCTTTAAAGACAGAGAGTGAGGATAAATGGATCATTTTTCAAGATGGCAGCTGGTGGTTAGTGGAGTTCAATAGGGGTCAGTGTTGGGGTCACAACAATGCACGTTATACATTAACAAAGTGAACGAAGGACCTGAGGGCATTGATGCTCAGTTTGTAGATGACACAAAGATAGGTGGAGCAATAGGTAGTGTTGAAGAAGTGGGGAGGCTGAAGAAGGACTTGGTCAGGCTAGGAGAGTGAGAAAAGAAGCGTCAGGTGAAACATAATGTGGGAAACATGTTGTCATGCACATTGGTAGGAAGAATAAAGGCATAGAATGTTTTTTAAATGGGAAAAAGCTTTGGAAATTTGAAGCAAGAAGGGACTTAGGAGTCCTAGTTCAGGGTTCCCTTAAGGTTAATACACAAGATCAGTTGGCAGTTAGGAGGGCAAATGCAATGTTAGCATTCACTTGAAAAGGGCTAAAATACAACAGCAGTGATTCACTGCTGAGGCTGTATGAAACTCTGGTCAAACTGCATTTGGAATATTGTGAGCAGTTTTGGGATAGTTTTCTATCTAAGGAAGATGTGCTGGATTGGAAAGGGTCCAGTAGAAGGTTTACCAGAATGACCTTAGGTAAGAAAGGCTTGTTATATGAGAAGTGTTCTCTACACAATGAGTTTAGAAGGATGAGGAGAGTTCTTATTGAAGTATAGATGACTGAGAGGCCTGGACAAAATGGATGTAGTGAAAATATTTCCACAAGCAGGTGAGAATAGGACCTCATGGCATAGCCTAAGAGTGAAAAGATAGCCCTTTCAGATGGCACGGTGGCTCAGTGCTTAATACTGCTCCATCACAGCGCCAGGGACCCGGATTCAATTCCCACCTCGGACAACTGTCTGTGTGGAGTTTACACAATCTCCCCATGTCTGTGTGGGTTTCCTCCGGGTGCTCTGGTTTCCTCCCATATTCCAAAGATGTGCAGGTCAGGTGAATTGGCCGTGCTAAATTGCCCATAGTGTTAGGTGCATCAGTCAGGGGTAAATGTCGGGAAATGGGTTGTTAATGTTTGGAGGGTAGGTGTGGACTTATTGGGCAAAATGGCTAGTTTCCACACCTTAGGGAATCCAATTTAAACTGAGATGAGGAGGAATTTCTTCAGCCCGGAGGGTGGTGAATCTGTAGAATTCATTGTTGCAGCGGGCCGTGGAAACCTAGTCATTGAATGTATTTAAGATAGAGATAGGTTCTCGATTATTAAGGGTATCAAGAGTTATGGGGAGGAGGAAGGAGAATGGCGTTGAGAAAGATATCAGCCATGATTGAATGGTGGACTCAATGGGCTGAATGGCCTAATTCTTCTCCTATATCTTATCGTCAATTGTTACACGCTGTTTCCTTTGATAATTAGAAACATGAGCTGAATTTTCCTAGCCTCCGGAACAGTGTGGGCAATGATGAGAACTTACAACCTCATTATGCTTTTTGGAAATCTTAGATTCTCTGTGTCAAGAAAAAAATGGTTCCAATTTTGCACCCAAGGTTTGAATGGTGAGATGAGAACCTCAGCAGTGAGCAGTAAGAGTCCTATTTGCCTGTATTAAAATCTTACTATAACCTAATCTCACTTATGATATGGAAGTGCCGGTGTTGAACTGGGGTGGACAAAGTCAGACATCACACCACACCAGGTTACAGTCCAACACATTTATTTGAAATCACAAGCTTTTTGAGCGCTGCTCCTTTATCTGGTGAAGTTGATTTCAGACTATAACCTGATGTTGTGTGACTTCTGACTTTCACCTCATTTGTATGCAGTTTATCATTCCCCCATGCATCAGAGAATTCTGTGACAATTCCAGGCAGGACAGCACCTCGCAGCTCCAGCTTTCCATCTGCTCCTCTGGGCATCCATCTTATCCAGCATTCCCCAACATCTCTTGGCACTGTACATGGGTAGAGACCACGCACATTATTTGACCTGTAAAGGTTGGCATTGCACATGGGCCAGTCTCACCGCATCATCATGGCACATATCTGGCTCACTTAAAATCCAATTATCCACTTCAATACTTTGGAATGCACCAACAACTTACATTGTAATGCTCCGGTCAGGCCACTTGCATGCAAGGGCATGCACCTACCTCATGGATTGGAATAGTTTGTAACATCCTGTCTTAGCATCTTAGCATCCTGTCTTGTTGCCCATTCGTTTTGTGCCTACTTAGAGGTTTATAGCTTCTCTCGCTTGCCTTTTCGTGCCTTGTCACTTCATTGAGAACTTACAGCCTCATTATGCTTTTGCCTTGCCTTTCAATGCAGACACAAACCCAATTAGCTTGCTGCAGTTGCCAGCAATGAACAGTGGTGGGGCTGGATATGTTGCTGTATGGCACCATGCTATATCACTGTGTTACCATGTGCCAGCAGCTTATGTGGCAAATACGTTGCATGTACTTCAACCAAACGGCCATCTCTGAAACTCTAAGGGGAGTGGTTCTCAGTTAAGTCAAGGAATACATCCATTAGTCAGGGGCTACCAGCAAACTAAGTCAATGACACTGTCTGATATCAGCCCAGGAACATAGACATAGTCACTTGAGACTTTCAGAATTCCCTGTTGTTATAATCTGGGGAGTGGGACTATGGTCAGTCCTGTAGGTCCAGTGCAAACAGTACTAAGTCAGTTTGGAATTTCTCAGAGGTCAGTTAAGGTCAAGGGACATTGAACTCAAAATTGAATGCTCTAATTTTAACCAAAGCTTGGACCTGATAGAAAATCATCCAAACTAAATTAAACAGCAGCCAATAGCTATTGTCTGCAGAGAACAGTGGAAACCAAGGTCAAAGAGACTCAGGGGAACCATCACAACCAAACTGAGGGGTGTGAATTGGAGAAGTATCAGTCAGATTTTCTGACACCTTGACTTCTAGCCAATGCCTGAAGATGTGCACTTACCATCTCCCCAGCATGGCAGCAACAAAGGGTGTTGATGTGATCTCATTGGATGCTTCGAATCCCACTCATGACCCAATTGGCAAAGGCCATAGAACATTCCGGAAGGTCCAGAGTGAGGTGGGATAAAAACCTACACCTGGTTGCATACCACTCAGCGAAGACTCACAGCAAAACCTCAGGTGGAAACAGTGCAGCAAACCAGGAAGACCCAGGAGAAGATCTGCCCTGACCACTGAGATACTCCATTGTGGAAGAGAGCAAGACCTACTTCAGAGAGGAAGGAGATTCCAACGGACCATCTCAAACATGTGGATCATTGTGGGTCATATCCTTTCTCAGACTGTTGGAGCTAGAGAGAAAGCAAATGCTTTGGGAATTTTGGAAATGCTCATGTTGCATTTTTACTAAGGAATAGTTTGTAAATAAAATCAAGTAATAGAGTCATAGAGATGTACAACACGGAAATAGACCCTTCTGTACAACTCATCCATGACGACCAGCTGTCCTCACCTAATCTAGTCCCATTTGTTAGCATTTGACCCATATCCCTCTAAACTCTTCCTGTTCAAGGAACTGTGAACCTGCACTCCAAGGTCTCTTTGTTCAGCAACATTTCCCAGGACCTTACTATTAAGTATATTAGTCCTGCTCTGATTTGCTTTTCCAAAATGCAGCACCTTGCATTTATCAAAATTGAACTTCATCTGCCACTCCTCAGTCCATTGGCCATCTGACCAAGATCCCGTTGTACTCTGAGGTAACCTTCTTCGCTGTCCACTACACCTCCAATTTTGGTGGCTGCAAGCTTACTAACTATACCTTCTATGCTCACTTCTGAATCATTTATAGTAGTGGACCCAACACCAATCTTTGTGGCACTCCACTGGTCACAGGCCTCCAGTCCAAAAAGCAACCCTCCACCACCACCCTCTGTCTTCTGTATCTGTATCTAAATGGCTAGTTCCCCCGTAGTCCATGAGATCTAACCTTGCTAACCAGTCTCCCATGAGGAACCTTGTTGAACACTTTACTGAAGTCCATAAAGGTCACATCTACCACTCTGCCCTTTGTTACTTATTGAAAAAGTTCAATCAAGTTCGCGAGACATGATTTCCCATGCACAAAGCCATGCTGACTATCCCTTATTAGTCCTTGCCTTTCCAAATACATGTAAATCCTGTCCCTCAGGATTCCCTCCAAAAACCTGCCCACAATCGATGTCAAGCTCACCAGTCTATAGTTCCCTGGCTTTTCCACACCACTTTTCTTAAATGTTAGCGAAACCAGTCTTCTGCCAACTCACCTGTGACTATTGATTATACCAATATCTCAGCAAGGGTCCCAGCAATTATGTCCCTGCCTTCCCATAGATTCTAGGGTACACCAGATCGCGTCCTGTGGATTTATCCACTTCTATGCATTTCAAGACGTGCAGTTGACTAACAAAATGAGTTCTATGTCCCTTTGTTCGCCTCACTAACAAGAGCATGTAGGCGAAATGTTTTTAATGTATAAACTGGTTGAAGTATTCAAAGCATGGACAATAGTCTGTTCACTCATCAGTCAGGGCTGTCGTTCTAATATGGTCAGGGTGAGCTAAGAAGAGTTCTGTTAAAATGATAAGATGTTATGAAGCATTGGACATTAGGGAAAGAGAAACACTCTCTGATACAAAGTTCTAAGATGATATGGTGCTAGCCTTTGTCTCTTCACGTTTATGGCTGCAGTTATAACGGCGGTCAGTCATTCAGATGCTGGTGTAAAATAACAACACATGTACGCATGTTGTGATTCTACTTGCCATGATGTGTTACCCTTGCCACTTATGTGCCATCAGAAGCTTTTCCTTTTTGTTTCCCTCCATCTATGTGTATTGTGAATGGCTGTTCATAGCTTCAACTCCTTGCCAGCAAGCACAATACCCAAGGTTTCTTCAGTACTGCTAATATACTATATGGACCCAACACTCTTGGGCTCAAACTAGTGTGGAATAAAGGTAGTACCCTTTTAAGAGACAGAGAAAACATCAGCCTCAGATGACAGAACACTTCAAAGAACTCCTAAACCATGATACAATCATTGCTGAAGACTTGTTTGAGGAAATCTCCCAAATCGCCATCAAAGATGATTTTGGATTCCCACCTAGTGTGGCAGAAATTGAAGCCTCCACTAGCCATATGAAGAATGGAAAAGCTGCAGGGCTAGACAGGGTTCTAGCAGAGATTTGGAAGAGCAGAGCTTACCCATCTTCTCCATTGACTGCTCCTGAAAATCTGGGACAAAAAAGAAATCCCTGCCGTTCTCAGAGATGCTGTCACCATATTCAAGAAAGGAGGCAAAATTGACTGCAGGAACTATTGAGGAGTCTCCCATCATTGGGAAGGTCCTTGCCTGAATTCTCTTTAGATACCTTCTCCCAGTCTCCGAGAGATTCCTTCCTGATAGCTAGAGCAGATTTGCATAAAGCCGTGGAACTATGGACATGATATTCAATGCTCAACAACTCTAAGAAAATAGGAGAAAGTGAGGACTGCAGATGCTGGAGATCAGAGCTGAAAAATGTGTTGCTGGAAACGCGCAGCAGGTCAGGCAGCATCAAAGAAGAAGGGCTTATGCCCGAAACGTTGATTCTCCTGCTTCTTTGCTGCTGCCTGATCTGCTGCGCTTTTCCAGCAACACATTTTTCAACTCTAAGAAAATGCCAGGAACAACACCAACCATTCTACATGGTCTTCATTGACCTGACTAAGCCTTTTGACTCTGTCAATCAGGTAGTGCTATGAAAGAAACTGTCGAGGATTAATGTCCAGTGCAAGCATCAACATCCTCTGTCTCCTCCTTGACAAGATGTTAGTGACACTCCTCACTGACAGTAATATGATCAATACAGGGGTCAATCAGAGGTGTGTCATTGCTTCCATTTTCATTGCCACCATTCTTCATCTGGGCAAGAACAAATTTCCTAATAGTGAGGACGTAGTCTGCAGGATTGGTGGAAAACTTTTCAACCTCACCTGCCTGAAATCCAAGAAGAGAACAGCTCCAGCTTTACTGATGGAGCTTCAGTTTGGGGATGATAATATCACCTCTACTCTCTCAGAAGAGAATCTTCAAGCCTCACTTAATGCTTTCACATAGACATACCTCACAATTAGTCTCAGCCTCTACATAAAAAGACTTCAATCCTTTACTAACCTATTCCAGATCACATTCCTGTCCATCCCTCCATCAGGATCAGTGGAGAAATGGAATACTGCCCTCTTGTCTGGATGAGTGTAGCTTCAACAACACTCAGGAAGCTTAACACCATCCAGGACAAAACAGCACACTTGATTGGCATCATATTGTTGAACATTCCCTCCCTCCAGCACTGATGTTCAGCAGCAATAGTGTGTACCATCTGCTCGATGTACCGCAGACATCTACCAAGGCTGCTCCGATATCACCTTCCAAACACAAATACCACTTCCATCTGGAAGGACAATGGTAGCTGGTACACCACCTCCTGCAAGTTTGTTTCCATGTTAGTCACCATACAGACTTGGATATATATCGCCATTCTTTCAGGAACTTACAAAAATCCTGAACTTCTTCCTACACAGCCAAATGGACTGCAGCTTTTTGGGAAGTCTACTTACCACCAACTTCTCAAAGGCAATTAGTGATGGGAAATAAATGCTGATCTAGCCACATCCCTGAATGAGTAAAACAAACTGGCTGGCCATTGCATGATCTTGTTTGGCCAACCTTGCCTCAAGCAAGCAGAAGTTCTGTACACTTTCAGATCTGCCTTCAGAATCCTCATTGCTAATAGAGTACTACCTCTTATTTTATGCAGCGTTATCTCAAATAGACAACTGATTACATTGGAAAGAAAATCCGTAATAAACAAGTTAAAACCTGAATAAATAGTTGAAAAAGATTAAAATTGTTTGGGGAAGTGGCTGGGAAATTCCACTAAATAACGCTCTTTCATTAAGTATCAGTTGAACAATGGGCTGATTTATTCTTCTGTTATTGTCTGTGTCATTTCCTGTT
Source organism: Chiloscyllium plagiosum (assembly GCF_004010195.1). Lineage (NCBI taxonomy): Eukaryota > Metazoa > Chordata > Chondrichthyes > Orectolobiformes > Hemiscylliidae > Chiloscyllium > Chiloscyllium plagiosum. The sequence goes on along the minus strand of NC_057711.1, from coordinate 75,230,551 downwards.
TACGTACATGGATCTTGGGTATGACCTTTGGCTTTTGATTGGAGCTGGGTCGATTTACATTGAACACTGTGTCACAAGCTCATTCTCTATCTCTAGCCTGATTTTGGGCCATTTTCTTGAAGTTAGAATGGAGGAAAGTCTTGAACTACTTGATGTTTTATTAAGGCTTTAGCAGATTCCATTTGGGACTTTCCTGTTGACTCCACGTCCTTGAGTGCACAAGGGACAGTTTAGCTGCATGAAGGTGGACTCCCAGAAACTGGATCCATTTTCCATGTAATGTGCAGTAATGACCAATGCCAAAAGCCTTTATTTACATATGATGCCATCACATGAGTAAGACATGTACAAATTTATTTATCAAAATAATTTTCTTTCCATAATGATATGAACACACTATTGTTTACAAGTTACTCCTTATCCCTAGTCCACAACAAAATGATCATGCATGAACATAGAGCTCTTTGTTCTTTCTTGTCTATTCCAATTTCCTCTGCTCCTCCTACGCATAATCCTTAAGGTTTTTGGGTCTTTTTATGAATGTTATTTTGTGTTATTTTTAGTTTTTCATCTGGTATCTGCTGGTCTCATACTATTAGCTCTGACAATGATTTGGCTGACTTTCTGTCACTTCACTTATATCATAGAACTCCTACAATGCAGGAGGAAGCCATTCAGACCTTTGAGTTCATACTGATTCTCCAAAGAGCATCCCACCCAGACTCAGCCCCCTACCATATTCCTGTAACCCCATGTTTACCCCAGTCTTCACATCTCTGAACACTATGGACAATTTTAGCATGGTTAATCCACCTAACCTGCACATATTTGGATTGTGGGAGGAAACTGGAGCACCCAGTGAAAACCCATGCAGACATAGCGAGAACATACAAACTTCATGCTGTCAATCACCCAAGGCTGGAATTCAACTGGAGTCTCCGGTGCTGAGGCAGCAGTGCTAACCATTGAGCCACCATGCCACCGGTCACTTTCTATACTGGACTACTGTCCATGTTTTCAGCATGTCCGTTTCTGTATTCTCAGAGTGCCTACTATCTATCTGTGCTGCATCTGGTTAACTTAATGCTGTACCCTTTGAAAATTTGCATTGCTGTCTCAGCCTTTCCATTTGGCTAGAAGTAGTGTGGAAAATGAAATGTAGTGCTGAAGTTCCCAATCATTCAAGAAGGGTCTGAATTCTTCACTCAATAACTGAGGGCCATTGTTGGTCATCACAATGTCAGGAAGCCATAATGAATGTACATGCAGGAATGCTACAATCTAATTGATAGTTGTTGACCTGTTAGCTGGTCTAACACTCAGTCGTCTGAATAGTAGTCAACATTGTGACAAGATGATCAGTTCCTATGAGAGTGAAGTGTCTATTTTATCCATGGGAGCTTTATCCATGATCACTCTTACATACCATGAGTCATGATAGCTCTTTAGCTTGCTTGGATTGATGTTTATTGCAAGCATTAAGGGCTGATGACATCCTTAAGCTCATTGCTCATATTTGACCAGTATAACATTTCTCCTGCCTTCCTTAGGCTAGATTTGATTACTTGCTGGCTTGTCCGAATGTGCTTCTTTATCTCTTTTAGATAAAGAACCTAATCCCTTTGTACAAAGTGATATCTTGTTTGGTCACCATCTCTACATGTCCAATACTCCTTTACAGCAAAAGATGTGCCCATGATGATTTCGGACTGTCTTTTGATCTGAGCAAGATGCTTGTTTGTTTGTCAGATGGCAATGTCGCTGCAGATTGATAGCTTCCAGAATATGTTGTGCTATTGTTTCCTGTTGGATCTTAAAGAATTCCCTCTCTTTATTAACTTCATCAGCTTCCTTTAAAGAGACTACAGTTCTGAACAGCATTGTGGCAGTGCACACCTGCTCTTTTGCTCAGGCTTCAGTTATAAGCAACATCTCTGGAAACAAAGTAGCATCCTTTGCAAACACTTGGAAGCAGATTGAAGTGGTTTGAGAAAGATGCTTTTAAGCGGCTTACAGTCAGATTTTGTCATCACTTTCTGTTCAATAATAGGTTCTTCGTAACTGCTCACATGCAAAGACAATAGCCAGGTACTCTTTTTCAATCTGTAAGTAGTAGTATTAATTCAGTTTGTATTAATATCCGAGTACAAAAGTATTTATGGCTGTATGAGGATTGCTTTAAGATCTGTTTCTTTGGCATCACACTGCAGGGTAACTGGATTGCTGACATTATGATACCTCAACTTTTTTTCAATAAGGAAGGCCTTGTTTTAGTTCTCCAGCTTTGAGAGCTTGCTCATACAATTGGATGGAAAGCATGCCCACTGACCATGAATTGGCCAACTTGGGAAAACTCACATTGAGTGACCTTCCTGAGCAGTGCCACTTTTGAAGCAGCTTTGAACCTAACAGTGAAGTATAGAAGCCCACAGGAAAATCCCGCCTTTATGTCTCTTGCTGGGTTCTCTTCCATTGTGACTCCATTTTGTAATTTCAGCTAGATTTTTCTATTGCTGATTTTTTTAATACCTGTGACAATTATTTTTGCTGGATTATGTCAGGTAGCCTCTGCTGTCATTGGCTGTGTCTAGTGATACTCAAGAAAATTTAAAACTATTTTGGATAAGCACATGGATGATGATGGGATAGTGTAGGGGACGAGCTGAGAATAGTTCACAGGTCAGTGCAACATAGAGGGCTGAAGGGCCTGTTCTGCGCTGTATTGTTCTATGTTCTATGTTCGATCCAATAGGGCACAGTTCCATTGGCACAAATCAGCTTCTGATGTATTTTGTGTGCATTGAGCATGTGAAGGCTAGTCTACCTTGCAGGCAATGAGAGCACAGTTAATCCAGTGTTGGCGAACTTCCATTACAATAAGCAGTATCAACAGAGGGTAATGATTTCTATTTTTGCAGGAAACAAGAAACAACAAAGTCCTGGGTTTAGATTCTCCTCCACTTAGCAGTTTAGTGGAGCTGGCATTAATGATTTCGTTTCAAACCGATTATGCTTCTTCTGCCTGGCACAAATGGATGGAATGTGTATGATGTGAGTAAATGTGGAGATGGGATACTGCCATGGAAATCTGATTTAAGTAGCTGGTGTGCTACTTTAAGTAATTTTTTTGTGCTGTTCACATTGTCACATGTTATAACCAGAGCTCAAGTGAGATTCCACGATTAATTACAGTTCCAGATGGGATACCCCCACAACTGTAAAAGACCTAGATTGTTTGTTCAATATGTTGTTTCAGTTGTGTGACAGTGTGGTCTTTTGCTATAAATTCTGTGTCTTATGATCCTGCTCCACAGCTACCTGATGAAGGAGTAGTGTTCTGAAAGCTTGTACTTCCAAATAAACCTGTTCTACTATAACCTGATGTTGTGTGATTTTTAATGTTACACACAGGAAGAAACGCTGATGAATACACACAGATTAAAAATAAAAGGTGAGTTCAAAAAGATGAAAGAAGGAAAAATCATCATAGGAACCAGCCTCTGAATTGTACATGAAGCACAGATAGTTGACTGCTGTGGCCATTAAAGTGCAAGTTAGCAGTATCATTGAGGTTTTTGAGTCTTTTTGACATTCTTGTGTCCTGATTTCTGATTTTTTAACTGGCTTTCAGCACTTGGAGTGAGACAAGGTCTCCCTTTTTTTGTCTAGTCCTTCAATGTGGCCTTCACAACATACTCACACTCAAGTGCAGGCTGGCACACATGAGAGCAGTCAATCCCTCCAGTTTGTTCCTGTAGCACTGAAACAAGCTTTTTAATTCCTGTCTTCATGTTTTCTTCAATGGAAAAGTGCAATTGTATCTGCAGTTTGGGACATAATCCACAGAGTTTTGCTAGTTGTTGAGCAGGCGGATCATTAGCCTCTTGTTAACCTTGTAGGCCATTTTGACCGGATTGTTGCTGTATGCTTTATTAATATTATCTTCCTTGGGTTTGACAGTCAATATATTTGTTCTATGACTTAAGAAACCGTTGTTGATTGGCTCCTTATTGCTTACAGCAAAAATAGTTAACTATATTTTATTGGAGAGAGGTATAGACTCATGCAAAAAGAACACATATTTTTGTTACGACAAACTGAGGAGACTGAGTGGTTCACAGCCAGTTCATCCTTTCTCATCACGTTGCAGCTAAATACAAATTGCATTGAGCTTCCACAAAATGGTTGAGGAGCTCTTCAAATTCCAACGATTAACTGCCTATTTTCCGCATAAGAAATGGGTAGCAATCAATTGAAAATCACTGTTCTTCGTAATATTGTAGAAGTTTAGATGGCCAGAACTGGATTAAAGCCTCTTAAAAAAAAAAGTGAGGGATTCAAGAGATCATATTAAACACTCCTTGGTTAGTATTCTATGATGTAATTTCAGGACACAATGGATCCAATTTCTCCTCCATATTTTCTTTACTGTATTTCCATCTGAAGGCTGATTCAATCTGTTTTGCCCATTAGAAAAAAAATCATAATATTGAAGCTTGCAGGCTGCTGATATATTTACCTTATCCCAGAAACAAGAACTAATCTGGCTCCTCTGCACACAGTTACAGAAAGAGTGCAGTCATATATGCAGCTGTTAGATATAAAATATCCAGGTTTAATCCAAAATATTTATTTTTATTTCTTATACGTTTCTATCTGCTTTTTTTAGTTGCAATTATCACACTGCATCACCTAAGCAGACAATTAACTGTTGTGATATCATCTTACTTAGCAACCATGAACACCTCACTGATTAGGTCACAGTGCATCATCTTTCATCCAAATTTAAATGAACAATCAGGAAATTCAGCAGCTGAAGGCTTTATGGAAACCTTAATTTAAATGGTAAGTTATTGAATGTGGTTTGTAAGTCAGTCAAAGCACAAGTAGAAAGTCCATGGTTTGTTGACTGTTCAGTTTGAAGTTAATGACAAATCACAATGCTAAAACACTCCTAAAGTTAATATCCTGTACCTGTGAAGACATGTTGGGATCATCAGATTGGTGAAAAAGTGTGGAAAGTTTATCAAAGAAATAAATAACATAAATGGAGACTAAAGTTGGAACTTTTCCCTGGTGTGATGTGAGCATTGACAAAACAATTGGGGAAAACAACAAGTGAAAAAAAGCAGACTCTTGATATTAAAATAAAATGCTGGACTTTCTTCTCAAACCTTAAATGGCAACTTGAAAATCTCATATTGAGCAGTGATTACTTTAAGTTCTAAATGGCTTTATTTGTTCACCATTTCTCTACAGGTAGATCAGAGTGGGTACCTGGTGCCTGCAGCTCACTGAATGCTTGTACCAGCCATCATCCAACACCTTCTTCACAGCAACATTCCTGCATACTCAATGGTCACCTTCCTCTTTGACAACTTGTCCAAGTAAGTTGATATCAGAAAACCATTAGCCTCACCATGTTATCATTGTCTGCTCCAGGACAACCGCACATACCTCTACAGTTCTTCAATTCTTTACTTTGGAGTTCAGAGATGCCTACATCTTGCATGGTTCTATTGGTCACCTTTAGGGCAGACAAACACTAGGCAATTCATATACATGTACAGAATGTATCTTATGACTCTTAGTTTGCTTTCTTAGCACTCAATTACTGACTTCAACATAACTTACAGACTACCAGCCTCTGTGTGGGTCAACATGCTTTCTTAGTGTTCAGTTTTAAGCCAGTAGCCTCTGTGATTAGAATTGCTTTTTAGCTCAATAGGTGAGGTGGGCAGCTTGTGATTATAGGGATGTACAGCATTGTATGGTGCCATTATCACACCTGAATTAAGCACAAGCAGTGTATACACTGTATGTGAATGTCAAACGGGAGCATTGTTCAGTGAGATGAAAGTCAACTGTGCTGAGGCAGGGGTACCACCACTATCAGTCAAGAAGCTCATTCAATTCCAGACCAGAACTCTTCTTCAGAATTGGACATAAGTGAACCTGATGGTTTTTACAACAATCAAAAATGGTTACATGATTGTCATAAGACTAGCTTCTTTTATAATTCCAGATTTTGCCCTGGTGGAATTTAAGCCCATGTCCCAGAACATTAGCCTTGGTCTCTGAATAACCAGTCCAGTGACTATTATGCCACTGCCTTCACTTATTCTCGTGGAGTACAAGAAATCACTGCCTTTTTATTTGCAATGCTGGGTGCTCTTTTTGCTTAGACTGAGTGAGCACTGGCTGTTTTGGTCAGGGGTGTTGCCTCCTGTAGTGGTCCATAGGAATAAAAATGGTTATCATTTCATACAAAAGCATCACCAGGTCTGTTTCTGAAAGGCAGGAAGCAAATCTGCCATTCCCATCAATCATATCCTCCGTGGTAATGGTTGAATATCAAAAAGTGATGGGTTGTTCCCACCTTGCAGTGTCTGAAGTGAGCTACAGCTGGACTTTAGGTATGACAATGTTTGGACAGTATAGACATAGTCCATGACATACAACGTGGGACTTGCAGACATACATTTTCTTATGAAAAGAGCTTTGGGAACTTTTCCTGGCATACAACACTCACCTACTTCTCAGAAGTATGACATTCTGGTGAGAAGTGAAAGCTGTTGTTTTCAGCCATATGAGGCAGGAATGGGATGTAATTTGTTATTGTGACTAATAGAAAACTGTGTGTCCCAGTCACTCAACTCATAGTAACTGATATTTCAACTGAGCAGTACTTTTTCAGTTTTGAAATTTTGGGATAAGGTGTCATCAACTTACATGAAGCTAACAGTGTCTAGTAATTGAAACATTGAAGGCCTTTCCTTGAACTTAGCAAAGATATGAGATAATGGGGCTAGTACTATGGCCATATGAGAGAAAGTGAGTACTGCAGATGCTGGAGATCAGAGTCGAAAAGTGAGGTGCTGGGAAGGCACAACAGGTCAGGTGACATCCGAGGAGCAGGAGAGTTACCATTTCAGTCATATGCCCTTTACCAAGAATGTGGCGGAGGATGGGCAAGAGGGCTGAGAGATAAATCGGAGGGTAGGGGTGGGGCCAGGGAGAAGGTAGCTGGGAAGGCGATTGGTGGATGCAGTTGGGGTGTAATAGTAATAGGGGAGGGTGGAGTGGATAGGAAGGAAGGAAGATAGACAGGTGGGACAGGTCAACAGGGCAGTGCCGAGTTGATGGGTTGGATCTGGGATAAGGTGGGGTGGGGGTAGATTTAGAAACTGGTGACGGTGATGTTGATGCCATGTGGTCAGAGGATCCCAAGGTGGAAGATGAGGCATTCTTCCTCCAGTTGTCGGGTGGTTTGGATTTGGCAGTGGATGAGACCCAAGACTTGCATGTCCTTGGTGGATGGGGAGGGGGAGTTGAAGTGGTTGGCCACTGGGCAGTGGGGCTGTTTGGTGTGTACATTTCAGAAACGTACCCTGAAACATGCTACAAGTTGGCGTTCTGTCTCCCCAATGTAGAGGAGACCACATTGAGAGCAATGGACACAGTAGATGAGGTGGGTGGATGAGCAGGAAAATCTCTGCTGGATGTCAAAACATCCTTTGGGGTCTCGGATGGAGGTGAGGGAGGGAGTAGGTGTGGGCACAGGTTTTACATCTCTTGTGGCAGCAAGGGAAGGTGCCGTGTGTGAAGAGTGGTTTGGTTGGGGGCATGGACCTAACGAGGGAGACACAGGGGGGATCGGTCTCCACAGGTCATAGATAGAGGTGGGGAGGGAAATATATCTCTGGTGGTGGGGTCTGATTGTAGTTGGCAGAAATGGCATAGGATAATGCACTGTATTTGGAAATTAGTGGGGTGGAAAGTGAGGACAGGGGAGTTCTGTCCTTATTGCGGTTGGAGGGGTGGGGTTCAAGGGTGGAGGTGCGGGAAATGGAGATTATGTGCTGGAGGGCATTGTTGACCATGTGGGAGGGGAAATTGTGGTTCTGGAAATAGGAAACCATCTGGGATGTCCTGGAGTGGAATTGCTCCTCCTGGAAACTGATACGGCCAAGGAAGATATAGCCATATGGTATGCTAGTAGACATCTCAGCCACCAATGAGGGTCTAATAAAGCTTGGCCCAAAAATATTGATAGCTTTGCCATTTGCGCTCAAAAAAAAGGAGGTATTCACATTGACTGGATTTTGAGGGTCCACAACATAAAACAAAAATCCACAGCTGAGGTACTGTGGAACCCTGAATAATGCAAAAATCAGGAAAAAGTTGCAGAAGCATGAGGTCAAATTTACTAACTAAGTAGACAAAGGTATAGAATGAAGGCAAGGTTTAAACATGACTCACGTGGAAATCTGAGATTTAATATGCTGTAGTAAATCTACCAGAAAAAACATGTTTGAAATAATTTGTTTGTAAAGAGTGAGTATAAATTGGGAATGCATAATATTTGGGTGAAATACCAGGAGTAGATATAGACACTTAAATGTTTAAACAAATGTAAGAAAACATTTAGGGGGAATTAAGTACAAAAGAGATGAATAAAAGTATACAATTAAATAGTGACAACATAAGGCAGAAAATCCTTGCTCCTAAGTTAATGATTAGGAAGAAGCTGAAATCTAATGCTATTTATTTATAACTATTCAAGGGAAGTGGGCATTACTGGCTCAGCCAGCTGTTATTGGCCATTTCAAACCTCCCTTGAGAAGCTAGTGGTGAACTGCCTTCTTGAACTATTCCCATCTGTATGGTTGAAGTGGAGCCCAAAATGCTGTTAGGGAGGGAGTTCCAGGTATGTTGACCCAACAGCATTGAAGGAATGAGGTATACAAGTCAGAATGGTGAGTAGCTTGGAGGAAACTTGAAGATGGTCCCATGTATCTCTGCCCTTGTCCTTCTGAAGGATAGTGGTCATGGGTTTGGAAGTTGTTGTCTAAGGAGCTATGGTGAATTTTTGTAACACATCTTGTAGATGATACACAATGCTGTATGTCACTGGTGGAGGGAATTCATGTTTGTGCTTGTGGTTCCAGTCAAGTGGGCTGCTTTGTCCTGAATGCTGTCAAACTTCTCGATTGTTATTGGAGCTGCACTCAGTCAGCCAATGTGGGAAATATTCCATCATACTCTTGACTTGTGCCTTGTTGATGGTGGACAGTCAGAAATTGAATTACATACTGCAGGATCCCTAGCCCCTGAGCTGTCATGTAGCTGCAGTATTAATCTAACTAGTCCAGTTCAGTTTCTTTTTCATGGGAAGTACCAGGATGTTGAGTAGTGGAGGATTGAACAATGATAATACCACTGAATGTCCAGGTATGATGTTTAGATTCTCTCTTGTTGGAAATGGTCATTAGCTGGCAATTGTGTGGTGCAAACTTCACTTTAATACATGAAAAAAAGCTGAGAATGCTTTTTTGAAATTTCAAAAGTCAAGCAGATAAGTAAGTGCTATTATACAAGATCTGAGTTAAACAGGAAGACATTCCTGGTATAATCAGTCATTGAAGTTTCTAACTAATGATTCAGGCCTACTCTTGATACCTTCGGAATCTTGCTCAAATATCAGCCAAAGGAACTTAAACAATATAATTACCTTCACCTTCTGGAGAACCATCCTAGAATTTGTTTCCCATGTTAGCCAATCAATGAGAATGGGAAAATATTGAAAACAGAATTGTATTTGCAATGCCATTATTTAAACATGCCTTTGCAAAGCCTACCTTTGATCATTTGGCAAGAAACAACCAGAATTGGAATCTAGAAAATGTAGTATTAGAAAACACGAAAGATTTAACGTCAAAAACATGGAAAGATATTCTCTGAAAGATTCTTTCTACTAGTTAGAATATATTTTCCCCAATATGAGCTGCGAAGCTAAAACTAATTGGAGTGAAGCCAAAATAGGACTTGGTCTGCTAAAATGGATATGTGAAAACCAGGTGCTTCCTTTTTTATTCAGCCAGTCTGTCACCAAATGATTGTCTGCAAGAGTGTAAATGCAAGACTCACAAAAAAGGAAATAAATGTTTGACAAACTCAGACATAGTTTGGAGTTCCAGGTAGTTTATCCATATCTCTTTCATTCTGAGTTGGCCTGACAGTTGATATGCTAACATGCCATCCCATCTTTTGTTTGATGCAAATCAGTAACAAAAATAGAAGATGGCATGAAGCCTGGCTACCTGGAAGTGATTTTCAGTTTGCATTCACTTTTTCACCACGTGTCAAGGGAGTAAGAGATGACACCTCAAAACGTATTTAATTAATATGACTGAGGTTGATTTACAGATGAATCATCATTGACCTGTTTATTATTTGGAGGGGCTTAACGTCCCATAAGTGTGGAAAGAACTCTTGAAATTGTCCATAAATCGAGAAGTATTTGACGTATTTATCTCAGTAACAACTTGCACTTGTATGGCATCTTTACTGTGTTACATCATCCTAAGAAGCTTCATAAAGGCATTATCAAACAAAATTTGAAATGGATCCACAAAAAAAGAAAAGGAGACAATAGACAATAGACAATAGGTGCAGGAGTAGGCCATTCAGCCCTTCGAGCCTGCACCGCCATTCAATATAATCATGGCTGATCATTCCTAATCAGTATCCTGTTCCTGCCTTATCTCCATAACCCTTGATTCCACTATCTTTGAGAGCTCTATCCAACTCCTTCTTAAATGATTCCAGAGAGTGGGCCTCCACTGCCCTCTGGGGCAGAGCATTCCACACAGCCACCACTCTCTGGGTGAAGAAATTTCTCCTGAGCTCTGTCCTAAATGGTCTACCCCATACTTTTAAGCTGTGTCCTCTGGTTCGGCACTCACACATCAGTGAAATATGTTTCCTACTGCCAGAGTGTCCAATCCATTCATAATCTTATACGTCTCAATCAGACCCC
>NC_057711.1:75204965-75216887 GCF_004010195.1 Chiloscyllium plagiosum | reverse complement strand
GCTACTTAGTTTAAATGTAGCTGTGTTGCAGTAGAAAACCTGCCTGCCAGAATACTGGTCCCTAACCTATTTAGGTGCAAGCCGTCTCTCTTGTAGAATTTATGTTTACCACAAAATATACCCCAGTGATCCAAGAACTTAAATCCTTGCTTCCTGCACCAGTTCCCCAACCACGCGTTCAAGTCCATTATCTCCCTGTTTCTGGCCACACTAGCCTGAGGAACTGGGAGCAAACCGGAGATAACCACCTTGGACGTCCTGCTTTTCAGCCTTCTTCCTAGTTCTCCGGAGTCTCGCTGTAGTATGTTCCTCCTCTTCTTCCCGACATCATTTGTGCTGACATGTACCACCACCTCTGGCTCTTCACTCTCATCCTTGAGGATTTCCTGCACTCTGTCCGCGATGTCTTTCATTCTAGCACCAGGAAAGCAACACACCATCCTTAAATCCCGTCTGCTGCCACAAAAACCCCGGTCAGTTCCTCTCACGATGGAGTCCCCTATTACCACGGCTCTGTGCGATGTCCGACTCTTCCGCTCTGCCTCTGCGGCAACGTTTGATTGACAAACTTGGCCGCCTTGCGAACTGGCAGTGTCATCAGTCTCTGCTTCCAAAAGCTTCAACTTGTTCCTGACCAAAAGCTTAGTGAATGAGTTGGCTTTTAAGGAGCATCTTAAAGGAAGAAAGTGATAGAGAAATTGAGGATTGGACATTCAATTGCCTGTGTGGGTGAAGCTAGATACAAGTGCACTTTGAAAGTAGCAATCTTGGATGATGTTTCACTCTTCTCATGCCTTTGTGATGCGCTAGTGGCAGGAGATGGGAGGAGCCAATGACTCATATGTCTCTAAATACAGCTTGTTGAAATGTTTTTACACAGGCTGGAGAGGGACAGGATCAAATCTTTGAACTTCATATTGATTGGAAAGAACATTGGAATGAATGGGACATGTTAGTGCATAGTTATCAGAAGATCACTAGGAGCTGTTATTGATTGTGACTTCTGATCCTGCATCTTTAAAATAAAATAGAGGAAATGAGGTGACCCTAAACCATAGATGATTACAACATAGAAGGGGGCCATTTGGCCCATCTTGTCTGTGCTAGTCAACAAAGGTCTGACTACACTAATCTCATTTTCAAATGTTTGGTGCAATAATCCTGGAGGTAATGACAATGCAAGTGAACATCTAAATATTGCTTACATTTTCTGAGAGATTCTGACTCAACCACCCTTTCAAGCAGTGAGTTCCAGGTTTCCACCACTCTATAAGTGAAAAAGATTCCTCTTCAACTCTTCTCTTTGCCTTCTACATCTAGTTCTTGACCCCTGTACTGATGAAAAATGTTTCTTTATCTATCCACATTATTTATGATTCTCAAAGCTGTGACAACATCTATCAGATCCCTTTGCAAGCTTGCCTACTTCAAGGAAAACAACCTCAGACTATACAATCTTTTCTCATAGCTCAGACACTCCAAAATAGGCAACATGCTGGTAAATCTCCTCTGTATCCACTCTAGTGCAATCAGATACTTTCTATAATATGGAAAGCAGAATTGCATGCAGAACTCCAATTGTGGCCGAACCAGTATTTTATACAATTCCAATGCCCTGCATTGGATTCTGCACTCAGCTAATAAAGGCAAGTATCCCATATGCTTTCTCAATCATCATATCACCTGTCTGGTTGCTTTCAGGAATCTCTGGATATATTAGGTCCCTCTAATTTTCAGTATTTTCCAGGGTCCAACCATTTGTAGTTTGTAATCCCTCGCTTTAATGGCCTTCCCCAAGTTCATTACTTCACACTTTTATGGATTGAATTCTATTTGCCGCTGTTCTGTGAAGTGACCCTTCTATTGATATACTCCTGCAGTTTCTGGCTATATTGTTTCCAGCCTTACCAACTTTTGTGTTATCTGTGAACCTCTTTATCATACCCCATCACTTAAATCAAAATAATAACGTACACCACCAACAGCAAGGGTCCTAGACACACAAAGCTTCATTGGAAGCAGACTTCCAGGCACAGAGACATCCCTCTACCATCACCCTCAGTTTTCTACCTTAGCCAATTTTTGACCTCAGATCCCATATGCTTTTTTTCCTTTCTTGACCAGTCTGCCATGAAGGACTTCATCAAAAGCCTTGCTAAATCCATGTGAACCGCATCAATGTGCACACTCAACACTCCTGGTTACCTCCTCAAAGAAATTGACCAAATTTGTCAAATACAAGCTTCCCTTCGCAAATCCATGCTGACTACCCCTGATTAATCTGTGTTTCTCCAAGTGTAGATATATTTGTCCTTCAGAATTTTTCTAATAACATCTCCACTAGCAAAGTTAGCCTCACCAGCCTGAAATTTACTTGTCCTTTCCATTGACTTGGAAGCAGTGTTGGCAAAGATAAGCAAAGTATTGAGGGCAAAGAAGTTCCAGAAACAGACAGACTGCTGGCGAAACCAGCCATGTGGGACTCAGGAAATGTGGTTATAAATCTAAATGTAGCAGCACAGAGTGGAGATATCCCAGTAGGCAGGCTAGTGATGGACTAGTGTGCAATCTGGGAATGGTGGCTATCTGGTTAAAAGGAGCAGCATGAGAGGAGAGATCCCAGAAGCAGACAGACCTATGGTGGATCTATACAGGACTTGGGAGCTGTAGTTGCAATGTTAAAAGGAGCATCAAGAGAGGAATGGTCTTAGAACTTAACAGAGCTGGACCTCTGGAGTGGTGGCAGTGAGGTTAAAAGGAAAAACGAGATGCGCGAAATAGAAAGACCAATGGCTAACCTGGGTGAGAGTCTAGACTGGTAGTGTTACAGTTAAAAGGAGAAGTGAGTAAGGAGAGGTTCTTGAAGCAGACAGATCACTTGTGGACCTGTGTCAGACTTGGGAGCGATGGCAATGTGTTTAAAAGGAGCAGTGAGTGCAGAGAGGTCCCAGTAGCAGACAGACCAGTGATGGACCTGTTCCAACAAAATCGAAAGGTGATGCCACAGGAGAGCAGATAGGCAATTTTGGATATTTTGTTTCTTGTGTCTTGTGATTAGGTATTCATTTATTTTAAGGTGTAAGTACAGCTTTTAAACTTTATATGGATAATTCTTAGTTTTGACTTTTAAAACTAAATTTGTTCACTTGATAGAGTTACAGCGGTTCTGGTTGTTTGTCCAACATAAATAAGAATAAGATTTTTCTGGTCCGTACATTCAGTCGTAAAGGAGTAAAGGTAAAATAAAAGAATGATTTTGTACTCTATTAAATTCTGATGTATCTAAAACGCTTAGGCCTGTGATTTGCACATCTTGCACTAGATGCTCAGCATGATCTCGATGATCATGAGTGCAGTAGATGACTCCAACTACAGCAACTCAAGCTTCAGGGTTTGGAGTGGGATAGAGAAGTGTGTGGGTAATACATCTCAGGATGTGGTGACCAAATGGGAAAGAGTGACTACCAGAAAGGAGAAGGGGGTCTGACAGTTAGTTAAGGAATCCCACAGCACTGGGAAAGACAATGGCAAAAAAAGCCCTGTCAACCCTGCAAAGCCCTCCTTATTAACATCTACTGGCTATGGCAAAATTAGGAGAGCTGTTTCAAAGACTAGTCAAGCGACAGCCTGACATAGGTCATTCTCACAGAATCATACCATACAACAATGTCAAAGATACCACCATCTAAGCACCACATTCACTGAATCCCCTAGCATCAGCATCCTAGGAGTTACCATTGACTAGAAATTCAACTCGATTCACAATATAAAATACTGTGGCTACAAAAGCAGATCACTGACTAGGAATACTACAGTGAGTAACTCACCTCCTGACTCCCCAAAGCCTGTCCACCATCTCTACAGGGCACAAATCAAGAATATGATGGAATACTGCCCACTTGCCTGGATGAGTGCAGCTCCAACAATAGTCAAAAAGCTTGACATGCTCAGGTCAAAGCAGCCTGCTTGATTGGCATCACATCCACAAGCTTTCATTCCTTCCATCATTGATACTCAATAGCAGTAGTACTATCTACAAGATGTTTTCAGCAAATTCACCAAAGATCTTTTGAAATCATCTTCCAAACCCATGACCACATCCATCTAGAATGACAAGGGCAGTATCACACTTGTAAGTTCACCTCCAAGTCACTCACCTGACTTGGAAATATACTGTTGTTCTTCCTTTGTTGCTGGGTCAAACTCCTGGAATTGCCTCCCTCATGGCATTTCGGATCTATCTACAGTGCACGGGCTGCAGCAGTTCAACAAGACAGCTCACTATCACCTTCTCAAGGTCAACTAGGAGCAGGAAATAAATACTGGTCAGCCAGTGCAGCCCATGTCCCAAGGTTGAATTAAAGAGGCATAGAAATAATTTGTCTGTTGAAGGCACATTTAAAAACTTTTATACCCATTTCTCAAAATACAGCTTCCACCTTCTCTTTAATTGAGAATTTGGCACTGCTGAATGCATCAGTGACAATCTTTTCCCTGTGCCATTATATTGCCTAACAATTTTTAGAGATGTACTCAAAATCCAAATTGAGGCACCTTTTCAGGATTTGTCACCAGAGGACCACCAACAATACTGCAGCACATATAACAGCGCTTTCTCAAAACACTGGTTAGATTTCAATTGTAGTGACTAGTTTCAGTAAAAGTTGGATAT
This sequence comes from Chiloscyllium plagiosum, assembly GCF_004010195.1. Classification (NCBI taxonomy): domain Eukaryota; kingdom Metazoa; phylum Chordata; class Chondrichthyes; order Orectolobiformes; family Hemiscylliidae; genus Chiloscyllium; species Chiloscyllium plagiosum. The sequence continues at coordinate 75,212,215 of NC_057711.1, read as the reverse complement.
ACTATTGTAACTATATTACAGAGGAAAATGATTGTCTAAACATTCATGAAAATGAAGCTTTTGAGGTAAATTTATGTACTGGTAAATGCATCTATTGTTAGAAAATGAACAGCAGCTCCTGCTGTTAGTAGTTTCCTCCATGAAATCCTCTGCTATTGGTTAAAATACCTTGTGCTACATTCAGCATTGTGATGGAATCAGGGTCATGATGTTTCCATTCAGAGAGGAAAGAATAAGTGGAAAGTAATTAATTTCAATTAATTATCATACATCTATTCAAGAGCTATTTGAAGAATAGAAATGCTGCAGATAATTTAGATAGAGGACTTCTAACTTGACAAGTCTTGAACTTTGAATAGATAGAAGGTAAGTCTGGAGATCTGTACCCCTGCAAACTTATTCATAGAACTTTGCAGTACAGAAGGAGGCCATTTGGCCCATTGTGTCTATGCTGGCTCCTGAAAGAGCTACCCAGCCAGCCCTATCTCATTGGCCCTCTAAATTCATCCGTTTCAAATATATATCCAGCTATTTTTGAAATCTCCTGCGGAATCGCCACCAGCATCATCCCAGGGAAAGAATTCCAGATCTTAACAACTCTCTGGATAAAGAAGTTTCTCATCTCATTCCATCTGAATGCTTTAAGATCCTGGGCTGTCTAACAGTGAAGTTTATTTTATAAGCAATTACTTGTATTTAATACCAGTTGTCACAATGACATGAGGTGATGGGATATACTGATAATCCACAATTATCACACTATATTTTTGTTAGCTCCCATAATATGAGACATGGGTCACATGGTAATGAAGAATTCAGTGAACTTTTATTACAGCTTCTGGTAGTCACAATTTTATTCCACAATGTGCTTTAGGGAATAAAACTGGCATCCTTACCGAGTCAGACCTACATGTGACTCCAGACCCATAGCAATGTGATTGACTGGCCTCTGTGCAATTAGAGATCAACTAGTCAGTGACACCCAATTCCCATAAATGAGTTTTAGAAAATATTTCACAGGTACTTGCATGTTTGGGCCCAAACTAAGCGATTCAAATGTACTGAAGCTCTCCTTTCTCAGCATTTTATGCTTCAATAGAACAGAGATGGAGACTGAGAGCTTTATAATATTAGGTCACATGTAAAATGTAACAAAGCCATGAGTGTGTCCCTTGAAGGTGAATTGCATTGCTTTTTATTCATTGGATGTGGGTCTGGCATCACATGTAGGCCAGACCAGGTAAAGATGGCAGCTTCCTTTTCCAAGGGGCATTAGTGAACTAGATAGGCTTTTCCCCCAACAATGATCGCCAATCAATTCTTAATTCCAGATAATTATTGAATTCAAATTTCACCTTCTGCTATAGCAGGCATTTGAATCCAGGTCCCCAGAACATCACTTCGGTTCCTGAATTAACAGTCTGGTGCTAATACCGCTAGGCCATCACCTCCCCACTACTGTGCACCATAAGACAACACATGTTTCTCTACATGAAATGCAATCACCACAAATGCACCTTGCACACGAGTGAAATCACAGCCAATGCTTTTCCAGTGTAAATGCACAAAGCTAAAACACTTTAGCCCGGCAGTTCCAATCCTCCTTACTATATCACGCATTTCAATCTCAGGTTGAGAACAATTGAACAGTGTTCATTTTTTTTCCAAATGCAGTAGCTCCTAAAATTACACAGCCCTAAACCAGCCATTCTACATTCCCTTGCAAAGAATGAATGGCCTCAGTGATTTGAAATTCTCTTGGATCCCAGTTAACTGAGTACTCCTTTATTGACAGATTTAAAGCTATCTTCGACAGCTAACATTTGTGAACTAAAGAGAAGCTTATGGCTACATGTTACACTGTCAGAAAGACCACCTCCTTCAATCACTCTCATTGTTTTTGGTTTTGTTCCTTACTTAAACACTTCTACTGCAGCAACCCTTATCCATATCATAATTATTTCTAGACTGGCTAATCCAATGCTCTCCAGATCTATCTCATATTATCCATAAACTTGACGTAATTCAAACCTCAGCTGCCTGTTACCATTTGGCTTGCTCACCCATCACCCCATGTGCACTGATCTACATTGGTCTACATTAGCTTCCACCTCAATATAAAATGTTCACCCTGTTTCAAAATTCATTAACAGTTCCACCTTTTTCCATTTCTGTGACTTCATCCAAATCCTGAGATATGTGCAGTCCTGAACTCTTCAGAATTAGGCAATTGACTCTCTGAGCTTGATTTTTAATCTAGGGTCAGGAACTTAATGGCCAAAACATTTCTGGGTCCTGGTCCTACACGACATCAACATCAGTGGTACAACAATTTTTAAAGATAAAGGCCCTAACTGAGTTGGATGTGCATTTGGCATACAATTAGTGGTACCAGGTATAGCCTGGATAGGGAAACCTGCCCTGGAGGACATAATTTGAAATCAGACAGCGAGACTGCAGCAGACAGGACAGCACATGGTTAGTAGCTTCATGGTCCACAGAGGTGACCAAACATTCAGTTATCAGGCACCTCCATATAGCTTTTGCTATAAATTCTGAGTCCTATGAGCTTATACTCCACAACTACCTGATGAAGGAGCAGCGCTCTGAAAGCTTGTGCTTCCAAATAAACTTGTTGGACTATAACCTGGTGTTGTGTGATTTTTAAATTTGTATGACTGACTGAAGAATTGATTCTTTAAAATATAATCTGTGAAATGTGGGCATTACTGGTTAGATAAATATTGCCAATCCCTAACTACCTTTGAGAAGGTGGTGGTGAGCTGCCTTCTTGAATCATTGCATTTCATGTGGTGTGGGTACTCCCAAAGTACTATCGGGGAAGGTAGATCCAGAGGTTTGACCCAACAATAATCATGGGGTGCTGATATATTTCCAAGTCAGGATGGATGTGGCTGAGAGGTGAACATGAATTTGAAGGTGTTCCTACCCATCCACTCCAACTCTCATTTGAAAGGTCACACATTTGAAAGCTGCTGTTGGAGGAACCTTGGAGAATTATTGCATTGCATTTTGTAGATAGTACATACTTTTACTACTGTGCGTTGCTGGTGGAGGGAATGGTTATCAAAGGTGATGAACAGGGTGCCAATCATGTGTGCTGCTTTTTTTTGAAGGTGTCAAGTTTAATTTTAGTATTATTGGCACTAGACCATCCAAGCAAGTGAAGAGTGTTCCACCGCACTCCTGATATATGGCTTGTTGATGGCAGAATGCTTGGAGAGTGAAGAAGAATCCTCAACCTTGCCCCAGCTCTTGTACCATCAGTATTTATATGACTAGCCTAATTAAATTCCTCATTAATAACTACCCCAAGGACATTGATAGTCTGTGATTCAGTGGTAGTAATGGAATTGAACATCAAATGGCAAAGTACAAATTCTCTGATGTTGGGGTTGGTCATTTCCTGGCACTTTTGTGGTGTGAATGTTACTTGCCACTTATCAGCCAAAGCTTATGTATTGACCAGCTCCAGTAACATATGAACAATACTCCTTCAATGGCTGTGGACCATTGTGAAATCATCAATACACATCTCCACTCCTGCCCTTATAATAAAAGGAAGGTCATTGCTGAAGACAGTTCTCTAAGGAACTTTTGCAGAGGTGTATCTCCAACAACTACAACCATCTTTCTTGTAAAATCTGAAAGAACTGTGGATGCTGTAAATCAGAAACAAGCACAGAAATGGCTGGAAAAGCTCAGCAGGTCTGGCAGCATCTGTGAAGAGAAATCAAAATTCATGTTTCGGGTCCAGTGGCCCTTACTCAGAACTGATGGTAGCTCAGAAAATGTTGGTTTTTATGGGTTAACATTATGTTTTTATAAGTTAACAACAATATTAACTCTCATTTCTCTGCATAGATGCTGCTGGATCTGCTGAGCTTTTCCAGCAACTCAGTGTTTGTTACCATCTTTCTTGTGCTAGTCATGATTGCAACCAATGGAGAATTATCCCCCAATTCCCATTGACTCCCAGTTTTGTTCTGAATCCTTGATGCCTCATTTCGTCAAATGCTACCTTCATAGTAAGGCACTCTCTCCTATCTGATCTCTGAAGTGAACTGGAGCTTAGCTCTTTTGTCCAGGTTTGGACTGAGGCTGTAATGAGGTCAGGAACCAATTGGTCTTGCTGGAATATGAACTGAGAGTAAGTGTGTAGAAGTGTGAACTGTGACTCCTTCTATCACTTTGCTATAATGGAAAGTAGATTAATGGGGTAGTTATTGACTGCGTTGAACTTATCCTGTTTATTGTGGACAGATAGTATCTGAGGTATGAGGTGAAAAGCAACAAAATGAAGAAAGCCACAGGTGAAAACAAGGCACATGTCAAGGCAGAGGAATGTAGGAACCAAAGTGGAGCACTCAAACCTAGAGCCTACCCTATCATTCAGCCAATCTGAAACCTCCATTCCAGTTGTCACTTTTGACTGAATACCTTAATGGGCTTAGCAAACAAAACTGTTAATTAAAAAAATTCACAGCAGCCACAGTATTTTGGGGCAGTGAGTTCCAAAGGTGACTACCCTTTTTGAGAAGTGCTCCGAACCTTACACTTAAATACCTGCATTTGAAATTTAAGACTGTATCCTGTTGCTCTGGATTATACCACCAAAGGAAATGGTTTCAGTGTCTTTTCTACCCAATCCATTTATTACGCTAAACACCATGACTCCTAAGTAACCTAAACTCAAGAGAAAATGAACCACCCTGTTGTATCCTGCCTCCATAGTTTAGACCTTATCACTCTGGGAGAAGGGTACTGCGGCCAGTACAAACAAGACATTGTTCCTGAATGTTGGTGCTTGGGTGTGAATGCCGGACTCCATCTTGAGGTGATTGTGTGAGGGGAAGGATTAGTAGGCAGTTGTTTGGGAGCCTGCACCTGTCTCTAGGACTGATGTAGAGCAGAGAGGGACACTTGTGTATCTCCCCAGAGCCTACATTCAGGTAAGGGTCCTTTTAAAATATATTGTTTGGGTGGCAGTCTCCAGCAGATTCTTCAAACATCCCCAGATTTAGATGTATTAATCCTGAAGGCTTTGCAGCTGCTCTGGTAAGGCTTTCACTTTTGGTGGGGGAAACAGAAACAACTGAAAGAACCTATCTTTCTTTGCATGTTTAAAAATGCTGGACAGCTATCCTTCAGCCTTTATCATTATGGCAGGTGGCATACCTCCCTACCCAGCATATTGGACACTCAGGTAACTAAAAAAACAGGCATAACAATGAATTCCCAGGCTGATAATAATTGATTAACTCAATGAAATTAAGAGAGTTGTCAATATTTATGTAGAGTCATAGAGTCATGGAGATGTACAGCATGAAAACGGACCCTTCGGTCCAACTCATCCATGCTGACAGGGTATCCTAACACAATCTAGTCCCACCTGCCAGCACCTGACCCATATCCCTCCAAACCCTTCCTATTCATATACCCATCCAGATGCCTTTTAAATGTTGCAATTGTACCAGCCTCCACCACTTTCTCTGGCAGCTCATTCCATACCCGTACCACCCTCTGTGTGAAAAAGTTGCTCCTTAGGTCTCTTTTATATCTTTCCCTTCTCACCCTAAACCTATGCGCTAATTATGGACTCCCCCACCCCAGGTAAAAGACCTTGTCTATTTACCCGATCCATACCCCTCATGATTTTATAAATCTCTATATGATTAGGAATTGTTCATTTCAACACTAGTCCTTTTGAAAGCTGTTTATAAGTTAGTATACTTATGTGGTCAATAGTGAGAAAAACTGCAACGTAAAGTAGATTGTCAGCTATATGTACAGGATTAGAAGCTTAACATTATGTGTTCCAACTTTCTTCCGACTGTGTTCCTTTGTAGTTGTTGCAGGTTGAGCTGCGCTGTTATAATTGCACCAACAGTTAGGGTGGAGGATTGGCATCCTTCCATCTACAACAGCTGATGGAAGTGCAGCTTAGAACTTAGTGAGGTCAATGAGATCATCTGGAGGACTTCCTCTGATGGCTGAATAAGCTGATCTGGAAAGGTAGAGACCGCCTCAAAAGAAGTTGTTTCCTATCTGCCCCTCCAGATCAGCGGCAGTTGAAGTGGCAGGAGCGACAGTGAGGACCAGAGGCCTAATGGTAAGGTAAATTTAAAGTATATAACCTTACCTCGTGTATAGGCAGAATGCACATTGGGCAGGAGCAGACAGGAGCTGGGTAAGTGAGGCCTTGTATTTGGGCAGTTACTTTACCTGAAACACTACTTGAGCAGTGTTTCCCACCCCTCCTCCTCCCCTAACCTTAAAAAAAGGGTCTGAGCGCTGGAATATAAGTGGACTAGTTTTTATTTTCTTTTAGTTTTCAGTAGTCTCGTTGGGTATGCAGAATAGTGGCAATGGAGATTAGGTCAGGTAAATGTTCCTCCTGCAGAATGTGGGAGGTAAGAGTCACCACTAGTGTCCCTGCTGACCTCATCTGCAGGAAGTGCACCTAACTCCAGCTCCTCGAAAACTGCATTAGGGAACTGGAGCTGGAGCTCGATGAACTTCGGGAGATGGAGGGGGGTTATTTAGAGGAGTTACAGGGAGTCACACCTCAGGCACAAGAAGAAGGTAGATGGGTTACCGTCAGGGGATGGAAAGGCAGTGCAGGGGTCCCCTGTGGCCGTTTCCCTCAACAACAAGTATACCATTTTGGATTCTATTGGGAGGAAATGACTTACCAGGGGTAAGCCATGGGGTACATTTCTCTGGCACAGAGTCTGTTTATGTTGCTCAGAAGAGAAGGGGGAAGAGGAGCAGAGCATTAGTCATTGGGAACTCCATAGTTAGGGGAACAGACAGGATTTTCTGTGGGAATGAGACAGACTCACAGTTGATGTGTTGCCTGCCAGGTGCCAGGGTTCATGATGTCTCTGATCATGTTTTCGGGATCCTAGAGGAGGAGGGGGAGCAGCCCCAAATTATGGTCCATATAGGCACCAACAACGTAGGTAGGAAGAGAGATGGGGATTTAAGGTAGAAAGTCAGGGAGCTGGGATGGAAGCTTAGAACTAGAGTCATAGAATCATAGAGTCATAGAGATGTACAGCATGGAAACAGACCCTTTGGTCCAACCCGTCCATGCCGACCAGATATCCCAACCCAATCTAGTCCCACCTGCCAGCACCCGGCCCATATCCCTCCAAACCCTTCTTATTCATATACCCATCCAAATGCCTTTTAAATGTTGCAATTGTAACAGCCTCCACCACTTC
>NC_057711.1:75178991-75204939 GCF_004010195.1 Chiloscyllium plagiosum | reverse complement strand
AGCCCCAGCCTGTTCAGCCTCTCCCTGTAGCTCGGATCCTCTAACCCTGGCAACACCCTTGTAAATCTTTTCTGAACCCTTTCAAGTTTCACAACGTCTTTCCGATAGGAAGGAGACCAGAATTGCATGCAATATTCCAACAGTGGCCTAACCAAAGTCCTGTACAGCTGCAACATGACCTCCCAACTCCTGTACTCAATACTCTGACCAATAAAGGAAAGCATACCAAACGCCTTCTTCACTATCCTATCTACCTGCGACTCCAATTTCAAGGAGCTATGAACCTGCACTCCAAGGTCTCATTGCACATGCAATGTGCTAGCGAGATGAGGAATAGGGAGAAAGAAGAGTTGAACATGTGGCTGCAGAGATGCTACGAGAGAGGGTTTTGGATTCCTGGTTAATTTGGGCTCTTTCTGGGGTGGGTGGGACCTCTACAAACAGGATGGTCTTCACCTGAACTAGAGGGGTACCAATATCTTGGAGAGGGAAATTTTCTAATGCTCTTTGGGTGAGATTAAACTAATTCAGCAGGGGGATGGGAGCCCAAATTGTGGTATGAGTATACAGGAGGTTGAGAGTAGTGAGGTCAGAAATAAGGTTTCAAGATCGCAAGAGGGCACCGGCAAGCAAGAAGTTGGTTTGAAGTGTGTCTACTTCAATGCCAGGAGCATCTGGGTGAACTTGCAGCATGGGTTGTTACCTGGGATTTCGATGTTGTGGCCATTTCAGAGACATGGGTAGAACAGGGACAGGAATGGTTGTTGCAGGTTCCAGGATTTAGATGTTTCAGTAAGAACAAAGAAAATGGTAAAAGAGGGGGTGGTGTGGCATTGTTAGTCAAGGACAGTATTATGGTTGCAGAAAGGACAATGGATGACTCGTCTAGTATGGGCTGAGATTAAAAACAGGAAAGGACAGGTTACCCTGTTGGGAGTTTTCTATAGGCCTCCGAATAGTTCCAGAGATGTAGAGGAAAGGATAGCAAAAATAATTTTGGATTGGAGCAAGAGTGACAGGGTAGTTGTTATGGGGGACTTTAACTTTCCAAATGTGGGCGGCACGGTGGCACAGTGGTTAGCACTGCTGCCTCGCAGCACCAGAGACCCAGGTTCAATTCCCGCCTCAGGCGACTGACTGTGTGGAGTTTGCACGTTCTCCCCGTGTCTGCGTGGGTTTCCTTCGGGTGCTCCGGTTTCCTCCCACCATCCAAAGATGTGCAGGGTCAGGTGAATTGGCCATGCTAAATTGCCTGTAGTGTTATGTAAGGGGTAAATGTAGGGGTATGGGTGGGTTTCGCTTCGGCGGGTCGGTGTGGACTTGTTGGGCTGAAGGGCCTGTTTCCACACTGTAATCTAATCTAAATCTAAATATTGACTGGGAATACTGTAGATCACAAACTTCAGATGGGTCAGTTTTTGTCCAATTTGTGCAAGAGGATTTCCTGACACAATATGTAGACAGGCCAACAAGGGGCAAGGCTACATTAGATTTGGTATTGGGTAATGAACCCAGCCAGGTTTTAGATTTGGAGGTAGGTGAACCCTTTAATGATAGTGTCTACGATTTGGTTATGTTTACTTTAGTGATGGAAAAGGATAGGTATATATCGCAGGGCAAGAGTTATAGCTGGGGGAAAGGAAATTGCGATGCAATTAGGCAAGATTTAGGATACATAAGATGGCGATGGCCACAATTGAAATGTGGAGCTTATTCAAGGCCCAGCGACTGCGGGTCCTTGATAAGTATGTACCTGTCAGGCAGGGAGGAATTTGTCAAGTGTGGGAACCGTGCTTTCCTAAGTAAGTTGAGTCTCTTGTCAAGAGGAAGAAGAAGACGTATGTTAGGATGAGATGTGAAGGTTCAGTTAGGGCACTTGACCGTAACAAGTTAGCCAGGAAAGACCTAAAGAAAGAGTTAAGAAGAGCCAGGAGGGGACATGAGACATTGTTGATGGATAAGATCAAGGAAAACCCTCAGGCTTTCTACAGGTAAATCAGCGATAAAAGAATGACTAGAGTAAGATTGTGGCCAATCAAGGATCGTAGTGGGCACTTGTGAGTGGAGTCGGATAAGATATGGGAAGTGCTAAATGAACATTTTTCTTCAGTATTCATACTAGAAAAAGACAATGTTGTCGAGGAAAATACTGAGATACAGACTACTAAACTAGAGGTTCACAAGGAGGAGTTGTTAGCACTTCTGAAAAGTATAAAAATAGATAAGTCCCCTGGACTGGATGGGATTTTTCCTAGGATTCTCTGGGAAGCCAGGGAGGAGATTGACAAATCTTTGGCTTTGATCTTTATGTCATCGTTGTCTACAGGAATAGTGCCAGAAGACTGGAGGATAGCAAATGTTGTCCCCTTGTTCAAGAAGGGGAGTAGAAACAACCCTGGTAATTATAGACTAATGAGCCTTACTTCAGTTGTGGGTAAAGTATTGGAAAAGGTTATAAGCAATATGATTTAAAATCATCTAGAAAGAAATATGTTGATTAGGGATAGTTAACACAGTTTTGCAAAGGGTAGGTCATGCCTGACAAATCTTTTTGAGTTCTTTGAGAAGGTGACCAAGCATGTGGATGAGAGTAAAGCCATTGATGTGGTGTGTATAGATTTCAGTAAGGTGTTTGCATGGTAGGCTATTACAAAGAATTCAGAGGCAAGGGATTGAGGGTAATTTAATGGTTTGGATCAAAAATTAGCTAGCTGAAAGAAGACAGAGGGTGGTGCTTCATGGGAAATGTTCATCCTGGATTTCAGTTACTAATGGTGTACCACAAGGATTTGTTTTGGATCCACTGCTGTTGGTCATTTTTATAAATGACCTAGATGTGGGCGTAGAAGGATGGGTCAGTAAATTTGCTGATGACACTAAGGTTGGTAGAGTTGTGGGTAGTGCAGAAGGATGTTGTAGGTTACAGAGGGACATAGATAAGCTGCAGAGCTCGGCTCAGAGGTGGCAAATGGAGTTTAATGTGGAAAAGTGTGAGGTGATTCACTTTGGAAGGAGCAACAGGAATGCAGAGTACTGAGCTAATGGTAAGATTCTTGGTGGTGTAGATGGGTAGTGAGATCTCTGTAATCATGTACATAGATTCCTGAAGGTTACCATCCAGGTTGATAGGGTTGTTAAGAAGGCATACGGTGTGTTACCTTTTATTAGCAGAGGGATTGAGTTTCGGAACCATGAGTTCATGCTGCAGCTGTACAAAACTCTGGTGCGGCCACTCATGGAGTTTTGTGTACAGTTCTGGTCACCGCGTTATCGGAAGGATGTGGAAGCTTTGGAAAAGGTTCAGAGGAGGTTTACTAGGATGTTGCGTGGTATAGAGGGAAGGTCTGATGAGGAAAGGCTGAGTGACTTGAGGCTGTTATCATTAGAGAGAAGAAGTTTGAGAGGTGACTTAAGTGAGACATATAAGATAACCAGAGGGTTAGATAGCTTGGTTAGCGAGAGTCTTTTCCATCAGGTGATGATGGCTAGCACAAAGGTCAGTGCTTCAAATTGAGGGGTGATAGATATAGGACAGATGTCAGAAGTATTTTCTTTACTCAGAGAATAGTAGGGGCGTGGAATGCACTGCCTTAACAGTAGTAGACTTTAAGGGCATTTAAATGGTTATTGGATAGGCATATGGATGAAAATGGAATAGTGTAGATTAGATGGGCTTCAGACTGGTTTCACAAGTTGGCGCAACATTGAAAGCCGAAGGGCCTGTATAGCGCTGTAATGTTCTATGTTCTGTGCACCGCAGGATGATCTCTGTCAACATCTTACTTGTAGGACTGGCATCAGCTTCTGAAACCACATGTTTGAGCAGTGGCAAACTCATGCCCACAGCTGGTGCCACTACTTACGTTGGTCACAAACTAGAGTTTTGCATCTACTGTAGCATGCCTCAATATACTCAGTTTTATTATTCTTGTCATCGGTTACCTCTGAACTGTTTTACCAGGGCATAACAATAAATGTGTGGTCATTTTATTTGAATATTTCAGAGAAATGCAGTATCATTAAACCTGGTCTCTTTAAATTGACGGTTGGCATTTTCTTGAATTTGGGAAATGGTGTTCCCAGCACCTGTTGAATTGTTTTTGTGAAGCTGAAGCAAGTAATATGATGCCCAGCTACATGTTCAGATAAAGTTATAAGATTAAGCGTAATCAAAGGTATTTTTGAACTGACCTAAACTTCTATGTGACAATATTTCCACATTCAGAAATTGAGTCATTTTCCCCATTTGCAAACTTGTATTAAACAGACTTTTCCTATACCACTTGATGAAGGAGCAGCTAGTGCTTCCAATTAAACCTGTTGGACTATAACCTGGTGTTGTGTGACTTTTTAATTTTTCCTATACCACTATCCTCATCACAGCAATACAGAAAAATCACAACAACTTAAGTTAAATGGGTAAAGGGGAGCCATCAGGAAGAGAAATGGAAAGCTAATACATACATACTGGCAAAGAAAATATCTAGAGAGGTGACCAAAGGCATGATCAAAGAGCTCGATTTTGAGAAACATTTTAAAGGAGCAGAGGGAAGTACCAAGATGGTGGGATTTAGCAAGTGAGTTCTGGAGGGTGACGAGGTTTCTAACTGGATTCCCATTGCTAGGACTGAAGCTGTTTGGGATGTGTTCAGCTCAACTTTGAAAAACCGCAAGCCATAATTCAACTTCTCTGTCACCTCATCCTTTCAAACTACTAACCCTTCCTGCCCACTGCACTTCCCATTCATTCACTGGGGAAATTCACTACTATTATACTCAACCCTCCTGGTTGAGATAGGTGATGTGAGAAGGGGATGACAGACATTAGACTCTTCACCCCATATGAGAACAAAATGATAGGTTTGGTTAGGTAAAGGCAAATCCACTCATGTGACGACATGAAGGTCTCTGTGGAACACCAGCCCTGTGCTGGTGTCCCATTATCACCAAACCTAACTCATTCATAACATAGAGAAAGTGAGGACTGCAGATGCTGGAGATCAGAGTTGAAAAGTGTGGCGCTGGAAAAGTACAGCAGGTCAGGTAGCATCCAAGGAGTAGGAGAGTTGATCTTTCAGGCATAAGCCCTTCATCTGGAATGTGGAGGGGAGGGAAGGGGACAGAGAGATAAATAGGAGGGTGGGGGTGTGGGTGGGGTGTGGGGGAGGTAGCCTGGAAGGTGATAGGTAGATGCAGGTGCGGGGTGATAGTGATATGCATGCAAGTCTTGGGCTTCCTCTACTGCCAAATCCTAGCCAATCTTCGCTTGGAGGAAGAATGCCTCACCTTCCCCCTTGGGACCCTCTAACCGCATGGCATCAAATTCGATTTCACCAGTTTCTCCATCTCTCCTCCACCCACCTCAACCCAATCCAACCCTCCAACTCAGCACCACCCTCTTGAACTTTCCTACCTGTCCATTTTCATTTCCACCTATCCACTCCTCCCACTTATCCACTGCACTCTCCATCACTGACCTATCACCATCACCCCCCACCTGCATCTATCAGCTACCTTACTCCCCACTCCCCAACATTCCTGATGAAGAGCTTATGCCTGAAACGTCGATTCTCCTGCTCCTCTGATGCTGCCTGACCTGTTGTGCTTTTCCAGCGCCACACTTTTCACCTCATTCTTAATATGCATAGACAGTTCCAGAACATTCTGCTTTAAGAAACTATCTTGAAAACATTTAATGAACTTTTCATCCAGGCTGTTACTGCAAATCTGATGTCTCCAGTTTATATGTAAATTAAAATCATGCCATCCCTTTATTACAAGCACACAGTATATGCACTTTGCCCGTCATTGTAGTTACTCTTAGGACATCTGTTGACTACTCACACTGATCACTTCCTTCCTCTACTATTCTTAATCTCAACCAAAACCAATTTTACATCTGCCCTCCTGATCCAGGGTCTCTAACTATTGCACGAATGTCATCCTTGATCAACTGTGCCAGCCCTCTACCTTTACATAGATTCCTGTTATAGCAAGCTTTGTTTTAACTGGTACCTTATAAACTGGCAGAAATTGTATACCAGAAATACTGGAGGTTTACCTCTAATCACGGAAGTTTATTGTATAATTGTGATCACCATGATGTCTGACGAGTCAGTTGAGAGTCCAAGTGAGAAAGCTCACTGGTAGATTTTATTTAAGGCAATTTTTAATTATTATTTAAGTGATTTATGTTTTAAGTAAAGCATAAAATATACCCCTGCATTATGTTCCATTACTTAGTGTGTGTTTTTACATTGATTAAACGAACCTCTTGATTATACAGAATATTTGATCAACTGGAACACACCTGGTTCTGTAGGGGCAACCAATAAAGGGTTTACTGCCTTTTAGTTTGTTAAATACTCATTAATATTCAGGACTCAATCCTTGTCATCTGAAACCATGTTTCCAACATATGAGGCTATCAACTCATATTAATTTATTTTAATATACATTATTAATTTGTTTACATTGTCATGGATGCTATGTGTATTCAGATACAGAGCTCTTAGTTTTAAATTTTTGTTATTTTTGTGATATCTTGTCTTAATTGTTGGTATATTCTCTTTTTTTCTCTCTGCTCATCCTACCTTTCTTTGAACCTCATTTCTCATGTTACTATTTTACTCTCTTACCTTGTGCCTATTCTTTGATATACAACTTCTTGCAAATTTGATCCCTTGTCCCTACTATTTAGTTTAAAACCCTTCCTTTTTTATGTAGTCTACAAGGACACTGGCTTCAGCGCAGTTCAGGTACAGATTGTTCCAATGACACTGCGCCCACTGGCCTCAATACCGGCGTCAATTGTTCACAAACCCGAACTGACTGCTCCCACACAGTCTTTGAGTCACGTGTCTTTCATCTCTCTAATTTTATGTACCATATGCCAATTTATGAGACTCAGGTAATAATCTAGTAATTATATCCTTTGAGTTTCTACTTTTTCAATTTAGTGCCTAACTCCTTGAGTTCTGTATTCAGAACCTATTTCTTGGTTCAATCTGTACGGTTGGTAATTATATAGACCACGAGATCTTTCTTCTTCTATTACAAGTTACTTGCCAGTCCTGAGCAGATTTCCCAAACCCTGGCACTGGGCATGCAACACAGTTGTCTCAAACCTCGCTCTTTGCTGCAAAGAAAGGTGTCAATCCTCCTCACACTATTGTCAACTACCCCTACATTCCTTATTATTCCCTCACTTGAATGTCCTCCTATATCACAATGCTCCTGTAAGTTCGTATACACACTCTGCAGCCTGCACTCACCCAAATAGGTTGAGAGAACCACAACCCAACTGGACAATTGTGGAGGCTGAAACTCCTAGATTCTTGCTTTCTGGGTCCACTCACTAGCCTAATTCACAGTCACAACCTCCTGTCTCTGATCACTGACTGAATAAGAAGACCTGATCCTAAGTGGCATGACTGCATACTGGTACAAAGAATCCAGATAACTTCCCTCAACCTGATGCATTACAGCTCATAAACTCTAAACTGAAGCTGCTCAAACTCCAAATACGTACTGGTGGCCTGTCTGCCCAGGATCACAATGGCAAGCAGGAGTTCCCATAAACTGCACCTTGATACATCTCCTGAACTGCCATCCTTAATGAGTTCTGAGTATTTAATGATATGATTTATTTACTTATGTTGCCTTTTAAATTCATTAACATAACCAACAATTATTATAAAATGTTAGAATTTAATGGATAGTCCTTAATTGCTTACCAGAGACTCATCAAACAGTTAGCTCCTTTCCCTATAATATAGCAAGAACCAATTTCAATCAGCTCCAATGAATCTCGCTTTGCCTCTGACTTTAAGGCTTTCTGCCTTGGGGTTTTCACCTCTCCAATACATTCCAGGTATCAAAACCTTCTCTTAGGAAAGCCTATCATCTGTTGCACTAAGGCCCTGGTTGAAGCATGGCTATTGTTGCGCCTCTTTGGCGTGAGGAAACAATTGTTATGATACAGGGTAAACCCGTCTGCTAATTTAAACTAACCACCCAGAAACATTCACTTCACACCATAATCTGTGAAAATTCAAGAGGCAAAGAGCTATCCCAGAGGTCACTATTTAAAGTAAGCAATTTTATTCTTTAAGTCCAACAGAGAATATTAAAACCAACAATTATTTGTCTTAAACCTATCTTTTACCTCCCACTCTATAATACTGGACCTCGAAAAAAAAATCTCGATTAAGATTTACAAAAAAAAATCACATTTTAAAAAACAGTCAGTTTTGTCGATTCTCCTTTGAAAATTTTCCTCTGTAGATTTTCTCTCGGTTGGTTTTGATGTTCATCTGCACAAAACTCTTATAGGCAGGTACCTTTCAGAGAGCTCTGCAACTAGCAGTCTATATTTCTGGATGTCATTGGCAGTTCTTATAACTGTTAAAATGTCTGGTTTTATACCCTAGAACATTGAATAGTTTAATTGGCTTTAATATTATCAAAATAATATTGGATTTTGGTATCTTGGGGCATAATTTAAACTGATTGGCCAAATTTGAATTGTTTTTGTTTCATGGCAACTCATCTGTAGCTATTTGTTTCCCAAGTGTTATGTTCTTACTTTGTTCAGGACTCGCTGTGCTTTGTCAGTCCTTCCTAGTTTTTCAACTCTCTTAAAGGTACAGTACACCTCTACCCCTTCAAAATACACACATCAAACAAACACACATTGAGTGAGCATCAGAAAAGTAGGCTAAGAACCATAAGACACATCCGATCTAGATTGTCAATCCTGCTCAAAAGGACAGAAAATAACACACATAGCCATGTAAGGTCTATTGACAAAAGATTTCAAACTTTACACAATTTCAAAAATCAATATAATCTATCAGTGTAATTTATACATCTGAAAATGAGAGATGAATTTCAGAAAATTATATAAAAATGTGTTTGATCCTTTCGAGATCGTTGGCAATATCTGGATTACTCCTGGTGCAATGAGCTAGTGAGTAGAAATATGACATAGAACAGATGAAGGTGTAATTGAGGAGGTGGTGCAGGGGAGACAGATTCACATTTGTGGATTATTGGGATCTCTCCTGGGGTAGAAGTGGCCTGTATAAGAAGTAAAGTTTACGCTTGATTTGGAAGGAGACTAACATATTGGCAAGATTTTTCTGGAGCTACTCAGGAGGCTTTATCCAGCAAAGGGGGAAGCCCAGGCAGACAGTTAGAAAAGAGATCAGTCTGAGACTGGTACAGTTGGGAAAAGGAACAAGTCAAATAGTCAGGGCAGGCAGAAGCATAGCTGAGAACAAGGTAGGGCTGATAACTTAAACAGCATTTATTTCGATGAAAAGGCCTAACAGGTAATGTAGATGAGCTGCGGGCATGGATGGGAACATGGGATTGGGATAGCATTGCAATTACAGAGACATAGCTCAAGGAAGGACAGCTTTATGTTCCAGGTAAGTTATTTGGGTGGAACTGAGAAATAAGAAAGAGATGATCACCTTGTTGTCAGTGAGAAATAGAGAAACAAATTTGTAAGGAGATCTCCGTTATCTGTAAGAATAATAGAGTGGTTATGTTAAGGGATTTCAATTTTCCAAACATAGACTAGGACTACCATAGTAATAAGGGTTTGGATGGAGAAGAATTTGTAAAGTGTGTACAAGAAAATTTGCTTATGCTGTATATGGATGTACCTACTGGAGAAAGTGCAAAACTTGACCTACTGCCAGGAACGGAGACAGGGCAGGTGGCTGAGGTGTCAATGGGGAGCACCTTGGGGTCAGTGGCCATAATTATATCAGTTTTAAAATAGTGATGGAAAAGGATAGACCTGATATAAAAGTTGAAGTTCTAATTTGGAGGAAGGCTAATTTTGATGGCATTAGGGAAGAATGTTCAAAAGGTCATTGGAGGCAGATGTTCACAGGTAAAGAGAAGGCTGGAAAATGGGAAGCCTTCAAAAATGAGATAATGAAAATCTAGAGCCAGAATGTTCCCAATAAGGCGAAGGGCAAGGCTGGTAGGTGTAGGGAATACTGGATGACTGGAGAAATTGAGGTTTTGATCAAGAAAATTAAGGAAGCATATGTCAGGTATAGATAGCAGGGATTGAATGAATCCTTAGAGTTCAAGGCAGTAAAGCATACTTAAGATATCTGGAGGACAAAAAGAAGACTTGAGACAGCTTTGGTAAATAAGGTTAAAGAGACTCCAAAGGTATTCTATAAATACATTAAGGAAACAGGGTGACTAGGGAAAGAATAGGACCCTAAAAGATCAGCGAGGCTGCCTATGTGTGGATCCATAGGAGATGGGGGTGATAATAAATGAGTATTTTGCATCAGTGTTTACTGTGGAGAAGAAAATGGAAGCTAGAGAATGTGGGGAAATAAATAGTGACTTCTTGAAATATGTCCAAATTACAAAGGAGGAGGTACTGGACATCTTAAGAGGCATAAAAGTGGATAAATCCCTGAGAATTCGGTAGGAAGCTAGGCAAGTGATTGCTGGGCCCCTGTTGAGATACTTGTATCATCAATAACCACAGGTGAGGTGCTGGAAGACTGGAGGTGCCACTATTTAAGAAAGGTGGTAAGAGAAAGCCTGGAAACTATAGACTGGTGAGCCTGATGTCAGTGATAGGCATGTTGTTGGATGGAATCCTAAGGGACATGATTTACATCTATTTGGAAAAGCAAGGACTGAGTAGGGATAACCAACATGGCTTTGTGTGTGAGAAATCATGTCTCACTAAATTGATTGAGTGTTTTGAATAAGTAGTAAAGAAGATTGATGAGAGAAGAGCAGTGGATGTGATCTATATGGACTTCAGTAAGGCATTTGACAAGGTTCCACATGATAGACTGGTCAGCAAAGTTAGATCATATGGAATATAGGGGAAAACTAGCCGCTTGGATACAGAACTGGCTCAAAGGTAGAAGACAGAGGGTAGTGGTGGAGGGTTACTTTTTAGACTGGAAGTCTGCGACCAGTGGTGTGCCACAAGGATTTGTACTGGTTTTCATCATTTATATAAATGATTTGGATGTGAACATGGGAGGCATAATTAGTTATTTTGCAGAAGACACTAAAATTGGTGGTATAGTGGACAGTGATGAAAATGACCTCAGATTACAAGTGGGATCTTGATAAGATAGGCTGGTGTGCGAAGGAGTAGCAGATGGAGTTTAATTTAGATAAATGTGAGGTGCTGTGTTTTGCAAAGGCAAATCAGGGCAGAACTTATACACTTAATGGTAAGGTCCTGGGGAGTGTTGCTGAACAAAGAGACCTTGGATTGAAGGTTCATAGTTCCTTGGATTATTGGGATCTCTCCTGGGGTAGAAGTGACCTGTATAAGAAGTATAGTTTACGCTTGATTTGGAAGGAGACTAACATATTGGCAAGATTTTTCTGGAACTACTCAGGAGGCTTTTTCCAGCAAAGGGGGAAGCCCAGGCAGACAGTTAGAAAAGAGATCAGTCTGAGACTGGTACAGTTGGGAAAAGGAACAAGTCAAATAGTCAGGGCAGGCAGGAGCATAGCCGAGAACAAGGTAGGGCTGATAACTTAAACAGTATTTATTTCAATGAGGGTAGACAAGATGGTGAAGGTATTTGGTATTTTTACCTTTATTGGTGAGTGCATTGAGTACAGGCATTGGGAGATTATATTGTAGCTGTACAAGACATTGGTTGGGACACTTTTGGAATACTGTGCTCAATTCTGGTCTCCCTTCTATAGGAAGCATGTTATAAACTTGAAAGGACCATTAGACCATAAGACCATAAGACATAGGAGCAGAAATTAGGCCATTCAGCCCATTGGGTCTGCTCTGCCGTTCAATCATAGCCGATAGGTTTCTCAACCCCATTCTCCTGGTTTCTCCCTGTAACCTTTGATCCCATTGGCAATCAAGAACCTATCTATCTCTGTCTTAAGGGTTCAGAAAAAAATTACAAGGATGTTGTCAGGATTAAAGGGTTTGAACTATCGGGAAAGGCTGACTAGACTGGGGCCATTTTCCCTCGAGTATCAGAGACTGAGGGGTGACCCTATAGAGGTTTATAAACTAATGAGAGGCATGGATAGGTTGAATAGCCAAGTTCTTTTCACCGAGGTAGGGGAGTCCAAACTAGAGGGCATAGGTTTAGGGTGAGGGAGGATGATTTAAAAGGCACCTAAGGGGCAATGTTTTCACACAGAAACTGGCTCATGTATGGAATGAACTGCCCAAGGAAGTAGTGGAAACCGATACAATTACAACATGTAACAGACAGGACGTGTTTACAGGGATATGGGCCAAATGTTGCCAAATGGGACTAGATTTATTTCGGATATCTGGTTCACATGGATAAATTGGATTGAAGGTTCTGTTTCTGTGCTGTACAGCTGTATGAAACTCTGACTCTAAGCTACATGAGAGAATATTGGTAAGGTAATAAATAACTAAATAAATCTGAATCAAAAGTGTGGTAATGCTGCTGCAGATGCTCAAATTACATTAAGAAGCTGGCAAAGGATGAATGTTTTTTGGCAGAGGGAATGACTTCCAGTACATCCATACATAACTTCACACGGGAAAAGGTGAAATTGTTCATTCCTCTGTGCTGCTTTAATAATAATTCTGTGCTGCTAATTCTGTAACTTCTATGCATTTAGCATATGGACATCTTAAAATTATGAAGTAAAATTTATGAAATGCATTGTTCCAGAAAATAACATGAATTTTATTGAGCTCAAGCATGTCTGATAAAAGAAGGTATGCTATACTGAATAGATTAAAGAAGCAAAAGCCTAAAATAAAGGTAAGTACTTCATCAATAGATGGTAACATACTGGGTTTTATAACAATGGTATTTGGCCAACTTTGAATAAGTTATTTTCATATTGTTCAGATCACATTTTGAATCCTTGGGATGACTTCCTTTGGTTTTCTAAGTCTAGCCACAAAAGCTTTCCCTGATCAATATCTAATGAAGCTGGAATCATTTTCAAGAAATTGTTGGCCGTAAAGTTCAATATCAGCAAGGGTGCAAAATGGTTGATAGTGGGTCAACTGTCCTTTAAATATCTTGTTGCATGCTGCTAGTTTATGAATTTGTTTGAAATTTTAGTTATCAGTCTTTTAAAATGACATTGATACATTTTAAGAGTTCACATAAATATGGTAAATATAACTGTATAACTCAAAAAGAAAACCAACCTGAAAAATATGAGAGATCTACAGAACTGACTTTCTTCTGAAGGAGAAACAAAATAAGTGGGGACCGTTTTCATGATTAGGTAAAGTACTGAGGAGTAAAATAGGGAAGACGGTAGTGTGATGTGAATCCAGTTTTGTACTCCTGAGACTCCTGCCAATTTCTTGGGGTTATGTGTTCACTATGACTGAAGAGCTGACAAAGAGATTGCAAAATTGCAAACTTTGCTACAGGGTTGCTTCTTGGCTGGGGAAACAAAAAAAAAACACCTCTTACACCTTCAAACAGTGCTGTAAAGGCAGTTATCTTATGAATTCAGCCTTTTCTGTGTTTTTTTTTTAACCTGCTAAGTTTCCTCCAGACTAGAAATCCAGCTGGTGAGGTTAAAAATAGGAACCCTATTAAAATGGAGACACGAGGCTTTCTTAAAAGGATACAACAAACAAAACATCTCCCGAGTGTCTGTTTGTCACCTGCCCTTGAGCCATTTCTGCTGAAACAGGAAATTGTGGAACTTGAAACTGATTTTGTTCCTGTTTCTGATTCTAATCCATCCCGCATGACCCACAGGGCATAAAGCCACCTATTTTGGATGGTAAATTACCCTCAGTAGTACCTATGCTCGAGGCTTGGGAGACAGTGTTCTCTGGAAGTAGTAGATCAAGATTAAATTGTGAAAATTGGTTGACCTGTAAATATTTTTTGCAGTGGCTGCCTGGTATCCTTATTGAATCAGAAATATTTATGAAGGATTTTTCTTCTAGAAACTCAATGTCTGGGATAGAACCTAGATAAGATATAAAAAGCAAGTTTCTGAATTCAGATTTCTAGTATGAAGTTTCAATTACAAAGAACACATATTTAGGTTTCTAATCAGGCCTTGAGATTTTCTATCCATTCATATTAATGAATGGAAAATCCATGGAGCATGCCTCAAACTAGTGATATAACTAGTTCAGTAATCATTTGTTCTATTTGGGGATTCATGGCTAAAATCGGAAATTTGGCACCACAATGTTGTAATGTAATTTCTTCCAATGTACCTCCCTGACTGAGTACCAATGATTATGGATTGTTTATAGCTTGATTCTTTCTCTTTATTTTGCAGATGATTCTGAAGCTCTGGAAGTGATCCAAACAACACTCATTCTAGGTACCCAAATGGATGACCACAAGGATGGTCCAGATGAGGCAGGGGAACAAAAAACAATACTCCATGATTCCAGCTTGCAGAACATAGCATTTGCTGAGCAAGATCATTCAAAAACAGAGCTAGGGGAGACTTCAGCTCCAAAAACTAGTAGCAAGCGAAACTCACATCTGTCACTGCAGGAAGTACCAATGGAGCTGAAAGTTTTACCTTTATCAGAGAGAGCAGTGGCACTTCCATTTGAAAGAGCAATTGCACCTCTATCTGAAAGGGCAATACAACTTCCATTTGAAAGAATGAATCCACATTCAACCAAAAGTATGAAACGACTTTTACTTGACGCAAACATTCCATGTGCATCTAAAACAGCCATACCACTTCCATTTGAAAGACTAACTACACACACAACTGATAGAGTGACTCCATTCACAACAGACAGAGTGACTCCACGCACCACTAACAGAGCAACTCCATTGGCAACAGATAGAATGACTCCTCATACAATGAACAGTGTGACTCCACACACAACAGATAGAGTGATTCCATGCACAACAGACAGATTGACTCCTCACACAACAAACAGATTGACTCCTCACTCAACCAACAGAGTGACTCCACACACAATTAATAGAGTGACTCCATGTGCAACTGACAGAGAGAGTCCTTACAGAACTGACAGAGAGAGTCCTTACAGAACTGACAGAGAGAGTCCTTACAGAACTGACAGAGTGACTCCACACAAAACTGACAGAGGGACTCCACACAGAACTGACAGAGTGACTCCACACAGAACTGACAGAGGGACTCCACATAGAACTGACAGAGTGACTCCACACAGAACTGACAGAGGGACTCCACACAGAACTGACAGAGGAACTCCACACAGAACTGACAGAGTGACTCCACACAGAACTGACAGAGGGACTCCATATTCAGATGAAAGAACAATGCCACTTTCATTTGAAAGAATTATTCCAAGTGCACCTGAAGAAATGAATACACATACAACTGAAGGAATAAATTCACATTTGTTTGTAAATTATGCTCCAACTTCATATGAAAATGTAACAAGATATCCATCTGAAAGATTAACACCAACTCCATTTGAAAGCACAGCTCCACTTTCAGGAAGAATGGAACTACCTCGGCTTGACAGAGAGACTCCCAACTTAGGTGGAAGAGAGTTAACATTCTCACCCAACCTTGAGATGGCATTTTCTTCTTTACATCATTCACCATCACAACATGAGAATGCCTCAGTATTATCACTCGAAAGAGAAACCCAGACAACTCCATCACAACTGAAAACTGAATGGAAAATCTTGTTTCAAAAAGTATGCTATGGTTTTATATTCAGACAACCCACCATACAAAATGGAACAAGAGCTGTGCAAGGCACAATGTACTTGGACACACCAGAAATTCAGGATGCTATCAGGATTTATTTAACCCCTGTAAGGGACATTTTCCTTTTGTCTTTTAACATGTTTAGCACCACCATGCAAACAACAAGTACAGTTATTAAAGAAGGTGTCCGCATTTTAACTGTTGGAGTAGCCTTCAAGCTGTGGGAAGCTTTAAAGCAGTGGACATCTTGCTCCAGAGGTCCCAATGAAGATCATGAACTGATGCCTTGTAGTTAGATTGAAGAAAATGCTGAGACCACTGCAAATCCAAGAAATTCTTGTATTTGGACTGGAAGAAACTGAGAATTGTTAATTCAAATACAAGTCAATGAGTAGATGGAAAAGCCAAAAGTATTCAGCTGCATGTGGCAAAAAAAAGTAAAATGTGAAAGAAATTGCAATATTTTCCAGTATGTTTGTTAATTATCTAAGCTTCTATCACATACAACATTCCAAATTGCATTGAAATTTGTTAGTCATTCCACACAATGAGGTGGTCCATGATATCTGTGCTCGAACATTATTTGAATTGTACTTTCTGTCTTAACACATATTGCTTTGGGGTTCTTGTCAAGTTACAATGGTGTATCACACTTAGCCATCACAGAATCTTGAGTATCAATGTTTTTATTGAAATTAATCTGAACACCAAGATCTTTTCATTTGATGTGAGCAACGCTGACATGGCTTTTATTTGTTGGTCAATCCTCATCACACTTCAAAAGATAGTGGTGAGCTTCTTTCTAATAACTATTGCAGCCCCTCGGGTGTATGTGTTAGTGATTTGAAATCGTTTGTCTCAAACTGGTGACAGAATATTGTGCCAGTGCTGCTTTGGGAAGACTATTTGTTGGCCAAATATGTGTTTATGAAGGGTGACCTTGATTCAGATTAGGACTGCCAATTTTTAAAAATTAAACTTGTTAAAAAAAATCCAAATAGTCAACAATGAACAATAAATAACAAGTTTGCAAAAAACAGCAATTTACAGGGGAAAGGGATGGCAAAGTCAAAACTCCAAACCCCACAGTACAGCCAATTCACAGGGAAATGCGGATGAACTCCAAATCCCACCTTAATTTACCAAAGAGGAAACAATAGATACTATCATATACTAAACATTTCAATCAATCGAGTAATAAAACAGTGCACATTACACAGACACCCCTGGTAAACCACCCCCTCCCACTTTCCAGCCACTCAAATGCAGCCCCACTCCTATGTGCCTTTCGGCTATTGGACCTGATTAGGACTTCTATTACTGTAGGGATGTGGTCAGTATGCGCTACTGATTGGCTGTCTGATAGCTAAACATGCTGCATTGTTGGAGGTGAGGGTGTGATTGGTGAAGAATGTGTCACTAATTCTTCGCCTATCTTCCTACTAATACAAAGTCATATGCTGCAAGGGCATCAGGTATTTAGCAGCAGTTAAGTGGATCCAATTCCTTGTTAAATGAAGAAGAATTATTTGTTTCTGCACAATCACAAAAACCTTTCATTGACCTGACTATTATCAGCAGTGTATTCATAGTAGATTAATTGTGGTTAAAATTGAAGTGATCAATAGGGACAATAAAAATAAGAGACAGTCTGATAAAACAACAATTGCTATCTATAAATTAGGAAGACCGATATCCCTCACACCAAATCATCTTTAAAATACTGCAGCGCACCT
Organism: Chiloscyllium plagiosum; assembly: GCF_004010195.1. Lineage (NCBI taxonomy): Eukaryota > Metazoa > Chordata > Chondrichthyes > Orectolobiformes > Hemiscylliidae > Chiloscyllium > Chiloscyllium plagiosum. The sequence goes on along the minus strand of NC_057711.1, from coordinate 75,187,522 downwards.
GGGGATGGGCACTGGCATTCCGAACTGCCCAGCTGCTTGGAATACATGCCGGAGCAGAGGAAGATGGCACCATGTTTTTTTGACAGTGACCTGGAGGCCCTGGTGGAAAGGGTATTGTACAGGAGGGCTGCCCTCTCCCTGGATGACTGGCAGAGTAGATTTGGCTACCTATCCCTGCCAGCCTGGTCCCAGTTTGTGAGTCAGGTCAGTGCCATCTCCAGGCTGAGGAGGAATGGCCAGCAATGTAGCAAGGAGGGTCAATGACCTCCATACCGCCAAGGTAAGAGGCACACATTTCTCTCTGCTACCTCACACCCTATCTCTGCCTCTGCACACACATCCCACCAAGGCTGATGCCTCATCACCAGAATGTGATGCCATTCAAATTAAAGCAAACTAGAAGAAGATTTTACTCGACTCAGAATGTTAACTCTGTTCTCTCTCTCTCAGATGCTGCCAAATTTGTTGAGTTTCTCCAACACTTCCTTTTTTTAAATTAATCCTGCATGCACTTTATGTTGACTGTTTGGTTCTTTGGAAATAACCTTAATACTTTTCCTAATGTACAAACAGGACTAACAGCCTTGCCACCCATTGTCATCACATTCATTTCCCCCCTTTTTCTCATTTTAGGAGGAGACAGTCCATAACAGAGCCCGTAGAGGTGGTTGGGTGCCTGATATCTCTGACCTCAACCCTTCCGAGGAGAGAATCCTGGTCCATGCAGAACAAAACTAAGACCACTCTTGTAAGGATGCTGGGGTATTTATGTCTTTCCAAATCAGTAAGTACCACACTTCCATTAACTTGGTTTTCATTCTTCTAGCCATTGGCCGCCACAAATTCTCTTCTGTTTGGCTTGCAGGTTCCATCAGGATCCTCACAACAGCTGCAGAGAAGCAACTGGTTGAGGATGAACCACCCTCCTGGATTTCTGAGGAAGAGAACATCAAAGCCTCATTGGACTCATCAGCAAGGCTGCCTGCTACACACCACCCCAACCCCACAACCAGTCCAGGTACAGACACCTCGGAGGGAACTGTAGGCATTGAAATGTGTGTGGTGAGAACCTTGCTGAGAGAGGTTCTGTTCGAGGAGAAAAAGACCCAGGCAGCTGCCAATTGGAGAACTGCAGTACACCAAAAACCTTCTCAGGCCCAGGCAAGTGATCCTGTGCTCTAGCAATCGGGGACTTCATCCATATATGCGGGGTTGGGGGAGGGGGCAGCAGTAGGCAGACATCTGGGATGCCATGGCTCTGTTGCCCAGAATCTACAGCAATGCAATGAATCCTGTGACCATTTGTCTGCCTCCACTGACAGGTTGGTAGCTGCAGAAGAAGCCAGGCCCAGCATTATCAGACAAAACTGCAGTCCACCACTTCAGCCTCTGGCCCCCATGACTAAAGGCATGGCCACTGTGGGGATTGGGAACCTTGACTTAATCCATATGCCCTGTTCCACAAGGAGACAAGAAGGTGCAGGAGATATTCAGCTGGAGGTGGAACCACACAGACAGGCCCCTAAGCAGTCTCCATTCATGACAATGTGGAACTGGCCAGGCCATCCACCTACACCCTGCCAGTCTCACTTCCATCTTTAGAGAAAGTGAGGACTGTAGATGCTGGAGATCAGAGCTGAAAGTGTGTTGCTGGAAAAGCACAGCAGGTCAGGCAGCACCCAAGAAGCAGGAGAATCGACGTTTCGGGCATGAGCCCTTCTTCAGGAAGAAGGGCTCCTGAAGAAGGGCTCATGCCTGAACTGTTGATTCTCCTGCTCCTTGGGTACTGCCTGACCTCCATCTTTAGAGATTCAAGCTCAAGCCTGGTGAGGCTCAGTGATGAGATGAACCTCATCATGCCTGTGGCTTGATTTTCCACAGATCTTGTCATAACCTATGCCACTCAAACTCTTATGTAATTCAACAACAAATTTAGAACGGAAACAATACTTCATATACTTTAAGAAGAGGGTGCTGATTGGTTACACTGTGGTAAGCATGGCGATAACTGCTATCTGGGGATAATCTTAGTTAATATTAACTGTTTCAATTTAAACCAGGCAAGTCAACTCTAATTGGTCAGGGGATTGCCAAAAGGGTGAGGCAGGGATTCGCTTCCTCCATTATCCTTTTCTCAATGAAAAAGGTGCAGGTGCGGATGGATTTTCTTTTTGTCTACAAAGAGCAAGACATTGTTCGGTGAAATATGTAGCTTCTAGGACATGCGATGGAATCACACAGTGAGCCCAATGGATAAGCTTGAATTGGTTTCCACTGCAGTTTTTAGTGAAGTTAGGATTATTTAATAATTGCTGAGCAATAGTAGAATTACATGTAATGTTGGACACTGTGAGCTGAGTTTTGCAAACACAGATTGGTCGAACACTATTGGCATATTGCCTGATATGGGCAATTTAAAAGATATGCTGTTTACCAGCCCACCAGTAGTCACTGAGATGTTCAGCTTACAGATTTAGCATCAGTCCACCACTGAAACCCATATACGCTTCATTTCTGTGGCAGGAAGAATGTTTGACATCTCCATAGCTGACATATTGTATCATGTCAAGTTCAAACCCAATTAGAAAATCTGAATCTAGACAGGTTGTATTTGGACATTATTGTGGAAGTAACAATGCCATTTTTCAAATGATTGTGCCAAATCTGCAAGGCTGAGATCTCTAATTTTCTGTTGATTTCAGTATTTGTTAAGGAAAACTGGCAACTCAAGATTAATCTTCAAAGTGAAATGAACTGGAAAACTGGTGGGAATGCTGGCTTAATGATTTTGGGAAAGTTCAGGAGAATTTGATCACAATCAAGCACTTAACGATGCAGATTTGAGCCATCTTTTAAATAAAGCCTTGTGCAGGGCAAAAATCCTGTCCCTCAAAGTTGCCCAGCAATCAGAAGCAAACAGTTCTCCAGTGCCAAAGAGACTACCCAGAATGATGACCATTATTGGTACCAGAGTGGACCTTCACAGGAATCATTGATGGAACCCTGAAAAGAGTAAATGTAGAAAGAATAGAGGTAATAGGGAGGCAGGGGGGATAGTGGAATGACAGAAAGGAATGGATATAGTTTTCTACAAGCCACCCTTTCCTCATGCTGGGTCCATTGATGGACACAGATTACCTAGAACAAGGGTCGTTGTTCAACCCCAGTGCGATTTAATTAAATTCACCAAGTTCTGATGGGCAGTCGTCTTGCAGCTACATGGCAGGTTCCATACTAGTTGATGGTAGAATTAGTGGTGGAGAAATCAGGTCTCAAACTGGCTATTACAGGTCAACTTTGGCCTCCAATTGGAAGATATCACTCCATGCTTCCCAGCAGCATTTGTTCTGGGTAGGGATGAAGAAATGCAGTTGCTAAGGCAACGGGATTTCCTGTCCATATGCCCCCACCACGTGAAATAGCACCCTTCACATCCAAACCCACCCTTAGAGGAAATGGGACATTCCATTTCACCCTCACCCTGCCTGCACCAATCACTTCCACTCCATTTTCCCCAATCCACTTATGTTTATCTCTCCGAGCACCTGAGTTCCATGCCCCCCGAGTTCCATACCCCCACCCAAACATTCGATCATTTCCCTGCCCATGAGACACAAGCCTCTCCTGGACACATACCGACACTCATCCATTTACTCACTGTCCCAACCCGTCATCCACATGCCACCTAACTCCCCTTCATCTAGTTACCTGCCACCCTACTGCCTCATGCACATGACCCCCTGCCTCCTCATGTTTGTCTTCTCTCAAAAGTTTTCAATTTTTGTTTTCTTTATTCATTCACAAGATGCGGATCTTGCTGGCCAGGCCAGCATTTATTGCTCATCCCTAATTGCCCAGAGGAGAATTAAGTTTCAACCACATTGCTGTTGGTCCGAAGTCACATGTAGGCCAGACCAGGAAATGACAGCAGTTCCCTTCCCTGAAGGACATTAATGAACCAGATAGAGTTTTCTGACAATCAAAACAGTTTCATGGTCATAATTAGACACTTAATTCCAGAATTTCGTTTTTATTGAATTCAAATTCTACTATCTACCATAGTGGGATTTGATCCTGGGTCCTCATAACATTACCTGGGTCTCTTGATTAACAGTCTCACAATAATATCACTAGGCCATAGGGCTGCTCTCTCAGCAGAGACAACTGGTGGTGGTTCAACCTAAGGGTTACCATGTGTCAGGTGAGTGGCGAGATCAAGAAGGGGAGTTCTTCATGGTAAACTTAACCAGTGGGGGAATTGAACTTATGCTGTTGGTATCACTGCTTTGTGAACCAACCACCCAGACAACTGAGCTAAGCAGTTCATTTGGGGAGCTTTAAACTGCCTTTACTTACTGATGTACAGGTAACTATTGTGTTGTGGCTTATATGAAGAGCACTCCGATGTTGCCCGCATTATTCTCTTGATTTCATCTGTTGGAATTGATCCTGTATCAGACATCAAGTTGGAAAATGCCTGGGAAGACAAGTGGGCAACCTTTTGTCTTATCTGTATCAGAAATAGGGATACTAATTCTCTGCCAGAGGACCACCTACTTCCAAATATGTGCCGAACTAGGTCTGAGCTTGGTCAGCAATATTTCAACGTTAAAATCATTAACTTTCATTATGTTCCTGATAGTTGAAGGTAAATAATTAAGATTTCCTTGAACAAAACTGTCTACTGTATATCTATGATTAAATACTGGCAATATTGACTCCAATATTCATATTTGTAAGTAAAAGAATTGGAACGTACCTGGATCAACCTGTAGATGCCAATGCAGTCAGCTTGGGAAATAGAGCCTCGCATAAAAGCAGTTGCTTGGAGTCTTTGCAATGACATGATTGAGATCAGATTTTGTACCTGTTTCATAAGATAATGTGAATTTAGCCTCAGTGGAATAGAATTGGCCCTTGCTTTGTCAACTCTACCCATTTTTTTTGTATCAATCTTCATTTTAACCACTCCTATATGCAAAATATAAAGCTTAGCTTGTGAGGACCTTGAAATAATATTGATGGAATATGCTTTTATGATAAATTTTAGCCTAAAATGAAGATTTTAGAACTTAAAGCTTGCATGCTATTTAACTGACTGACTCTAACATTTATCTTTTCTTTTGCTCCCTGGGTACCAGTCGGATTCACATACACTACAAGATATAAGTATAAGTTAAACATTCTGTGGAGTTGATTGAGAAGTATTGCAAATGGCTGTCAGTTTAGATATCAGGAGAATTAATCTGGAAAGATTTGTGGAATGGAAATTGGTTTAAGATATTTTAAAAATTGAAGACATATTCATAATTATTTTTCCTTTTCCTTACCTGGAATTTCAAAGACGCTGCCAAGGTGCCTGAGATCCCTTTGGCAGAACAAGATACACTAGGGAATGTTACAAAAATATGCCATCTGTGACACAACCAATTTCTTCACAAAAATTACCTTAGAAAGAACTGCCAAAAGCCCCTGAAGGTGGAGGGGGAGGGGGGTAAGGGGATGGAAGTTGTTATTGTGTCACCTTGAAAAATCAGCTGCCGATATTTTTTTACAGACTGGATAACTTCAATAGCTCCTTTAATGCCATTATGTTGCTAATCAATAGTATAGCAGCCTTTAATTACAATGTGATTTCTCTGGTACTTTTTGTGGAGAATGTAAAAATGGAAAGATTAGTATAAGGGAATTGTGATAGTGAGGTAATGAACACAATTCTGTAAAAGTACCTATACATGAGGTTCCACTTCAGCTGATCCTTTTCAAGAATGAATTGTGCATTATATACATGAGTACCTCACTATATCTTGGTTGAGAAATATCATCATGGGTCTGAATTTTCCCTTCTCTTGTATAATATAGGCAAAGTTGAGAAAATGGGATGAGAATGAAAAAAAATACAGAATCTTAGTGTTGAGGAAATGGCTTGTAATTTTCTTCTTTAGCTTTCAAAAGTGATTTCAGAATTTCACTATTGAGTGACTACCTCTATTCCATGGATTTTCATCTCATTATTAGCCCAACTCACTTTACTTATACACCACTGACAATTCTCCCTTCTTTCTCCAAGAAACTGTACGCGCAGATTCAACTTAAAAGTCAGAGCAGGTACCTAGCAACTGAAGCTAACTGAATGCTTCTACTGCCTAGCATCTATTCATATGTGCAGCTCAATGTTCCTCTGTGGTCAGAAGTCACAATCTTCCTGAACCCTTTGTCCTTGCACATCAGCATTGGCAAACTGCTAACCTCAACACACCAATATTGGAAGTTATCCATGTGGCTTTGTTAGCCTCATAACATCAAAGCAACTTGACTTCTTAGACTTTCCTATTTGATAAGCAGCACTATTCAGTGCCATCCATGTTGGCACAGTCTATAGCAATGACACAACTCTTACTTTGCGTTCCGCCATTATAAGTTTAATCCAAGACATTAAAGAATGATCTGGCATTTGGATTAAACTGAAGGGCAGTATGTGGTCAGCACAGCACTGATGTGTCCACAGCCAGTGGAAGAAGAACTGTGTCAGATCTTTGATACTCAGAGGATTGCTGGAGACCAGACACATCCTCAGGCCCATGCAAGCCTCTGTACGCAGGCATGGGGACATCTGCAGAGACATGCATGGGAACATCAGGCAGTTATGTCAGAGGTCCCTGGCAGGCTGGAAAGAAAGGCAAAGGAATCCTTCTATGTTCTCACTTTTGTGGTAGCTCCAGCCTGTCAGCCTTCATTGAAAAGATGGGTGTTGCCTTGGAGCCCCATGGCTAGCACAATGCTCACTGCCATCTATGTGCATGGATCTGTACTGCATTGACTTACCCATGGATGTTCATCATTGATGGCAAAAGAGTGCTGGGGTTGGGGGTGGGGAATAAGAAATGTCCCTTCACTCCAGGTGCCTTTCTTCTCAAGGAGACAGGGTGGGGCCAGCAGGCACTCACAGGGATTAGGAGAAGCAGGCAAGCATCCAAGAAACTTCTTCAGGACTCTCTACTTCTCCCCATGTCAATGATCCCATTGCTTGCTGCAGATCACATTGGAATGTGAGCATGCATCTAGCAGTAGACTCTCAGCAAACTGGGACCTTGTAAACTCAAAGGCTCCAGGGAATGTCCGCCCACATCTTCAAAGCCACCAGGGCACACCAAACAGCAAGGTCCCTCCACCCCAACTGGGGAATTGGGCTCACATCTAGACATATAAGATAATCAGAGGGTTAGAGTGGGTGGACAGTGAGAGCCTTTTTCCTCGAATATTGATGGCTAGCAAGAGGGGACATAGCTTTAAATTGAAGGATGATAGATATAGGACAGATGTCAAAGGTAGTTTCTTTATCAGAGACTACTAGGGGTGTGGAACACACTGCCTGCAACAGTAATCGACTCACCAACTTTAAGGGCATTTAAATGGTCATTGGATAAACATGGATGAAAATGGAATAATTTAGGATAGATAGGCTTCAGATTGGTTTCATAGGTCGGTGCAACATTTAAGGCCGAAGGGCCTGTACTGTACTGTAATGAAGGCACATCAGTGGAATAGGCTTCCAATCATTGTGTAAAGAGGGCAGCTCTTTTGGAAATATATATTCACTGGCATTGTCCTAACATCTGCAGTAGTCTTATTGCTGCTGTAGGAGTACATTAAATGAAAGAAGGTGAAAGGATGTGCTGCATTGAAATTGTCAAACATAGGTTCCTCTCTTATAATCAACAAAGTCAGTAACTACAAACAGCCTCATCTATCAGGGCACCAAAACCTAAAAGTTAGGATTGCAGCCAAGGCAATACAGATGGCTTATTGTCAGGGACACTGTGGCTACATGTGATCTGTAGCAGCGGAGCTAGGACCTGGGATGTCCAATTCAGTCAGCATCCATCTGCGAGAAATGGAGAATTTTATGATGCTGCCACACATTTCAAACTTATAAGAACAAAATGCTACAAATGCTGGAAATCTGAAATTAAGAAAATAAAAATACTAGAAAAACTCAGCAGGTCTGGCAGCATCTGTGGGAAGAGAAACAAAATTATTTTTTTGATAGTAAAGATTATTCTGAACTTCTCAAAGGAATACTGTAACATTAAAGGCTAGGATATGGCCAGTGGGCAACTCATGCTCAACTTCCCTCACTGTGCCATGCTCTGGAGGAAACAGATGCAAAAGTCACAGCCCATTGCATTTGAAGCACTAACACTGAAAATGTTCAGGCATTGCATATGTATAGGGAAAGTTAATAACATTCCGCAGCATTGAAAGGATAATGATGGAGAGACACCCATAAGAAGCATTACCAGGCTGTATGAAAACTTGGCAGAACTCATGAGGAGTGTACTGTCTGATGTGACTCATATGTCATTGAGGTAAAAACAACGACTGCAGATGCTGGAAACCAGATTCTGGATTAGTGGTGCTGGAAGAGCACAGCAGTTCAGGCAGCATCCGAGGAACAGCGAAATCGACATTTCGGGCAAAAGCCCTTCATTAGGAATAAAAGCAGTGAGCCTGAAGCGTGGAGAGATAAG
>NC_057711.1:75177823-75178905 GCF_004010195.1 Chiloscyllium plagiosum | reverse complement strand
GCGGTGAAGGAGGCCCAGGACCTCCATGTCCTCGGCAGAGTGGGAGGGGGAGTTAAAATGTTGGGCCACGGGGCGGTGTGGTTGATTGGTGCGAGTGTCCCGGAGATGTTCCCAAAAGCGCTCTGCTAGGAGGCGCCCAGTTGCCCCAATGTAGAGGAGACCGCATCGGGAGCAACGGATACAATAAATGATATTAGTGGATGTGCAAGTAAAACTTTGATGGATGTGGAAGGCTCCTTTAGGGCCTTGGATAGAGGTGAGGGAGGAGGTGTGGGCGCAGGTTTTACAGTTCCTGCGGTGGCAGGGGAAGGTGCCAGGATGGGAGGGTGGGTTGTAGGGGAGGGCGTGGACCTAACCAGGTAGTCACGGATGGATGGTCTTTGTGGAAGGCGGAAAGGGGTGGGGAGGGAAATATATCCCTGGTGGTGGGGTCTTTTTGGAGGTGGCGGAAATGTCGGCAGATAATTTGGTTTATGCGAAGGTTGGTAGGGTGGAAGGTGAGCACTAGGGGCGTTCTGTCCTTATTACTGTTGGAGGGGTGGAGTCTGAGGGCTGAGGTGCGGGATGTGGACAAGATGCATTGGAAGGCATCTTTAACCACGTGGGAAGGGAAATTGCGGTCTCTAAAGAAGGAGGCCATCTGGTGTGTTCTGTGGTGGAACTGGTCCTCGTGGGATCGGAGAAAGAGGTGCATCTGCCATGACCAGTGCCTCCAAGCCCTCAGTTTTTTCCTCACCAGATGTCTCCAACAGTACCTTCCACCAACACTCCTATTCGTTTGGCCGAACTGGTCCTCACCCTTAACAATTTCTCCTTTGAATCCTCCCTCCAGACCAAAGGGGTAGCCTTGGGCCCCAGCTATGCCTGTCTCTTTGTTGGCTACGTAGAGCAGTTGATCTTCTGTAATTACACTGGCACTACCCCTTTCTCCGTTATATTGATGACTGCATTGGCGCCACCTCGTGCTCCCACGAGGAGGTTGAGCAATTCATCAACTTCACCAACACATTCCACCCTGATCTTAAATTTACCTGGACCATCTCTGACAACTCCCTCCCCTTCCTGGACCTCTCCATCTCCAT
>NC_057711.1:75160980-75177131 GCF_004010195.1 Chiloscyllium plagiosum | reverse complement strand
CCTTCCCCCACCTCACCCTAGTTCCAAACTTCCAGCTCAGCACTGTCCCCATGACTTGTCCGGGCTTGTCCTACCTGCCTATCTTCTTTTTCACCTATCCACTCCACCCTCTCCTCCCTGACCTATCACCTTCATCCCCTCCCCCACTCATCTATTGTACTCTATGCTACTTTCTCCCCACCCCCACCCTCCTCTAGCTTATCTCTCCACGCTTCAGGCTCACTGCCTTTATTCCTGGTGAAGGGCTTTTGCCCGAAATGTCGATTTCGCTGCTCCTCGGAGGCTGCCTGAACTGCTGTGCTCTTCCAGCACCACTAATCCAGAATCATATGTCATTGCGACAAAGCATATTGTAATGCTGGATTAACAAAAGGGTTGCATATGCACTTTGGCTTTCACAGAGGTGCACACTTGAAAAATAAAAACTTACCACTTTGCTGAAAAGAGGAACAAACTGATTCAGCAACTTATCCATGAGAAATGTGTAATACACCAAGCAGAGAGCTGTCTGCAAACTGCTCAACTGAAATTATAGTTAACAAATAGAAGATCTCTACCCAGCTCTGTCATCCTGGAAACAGGTGATTAGAAGATGCTCTCCAGCCTCCTGAGCTCTGTGGAGCACTACTCTGCTTTCCTCTCTTTGATTTATTATTGTCACATGTATCGAGAGACAATGAAAAGTATTATTTGTGTGGTGTCCATGCAAATTATACCATACAACAGGGTGATAGAACAGAATGCAGAATAAAGTGTTACAGCTACAAAGAAGGTCCAGAGAAAGATCAACTTTAATATATGAAAGGTCCATTCAAAGGACAATCATTCTGGCACATCTCAGGATCCTCACCCTCATCCATGGAGAATTTCTCTCACTTCTACATCTCCTCCTCATTCTGCATGTTTCCCCTTTTGTTGCCTCAGATTGTAGAAGGTACAGCACAGCACAGCACTATGATGCAGGATATCCTGTCTGGGTATATTGCACAGCACGCTGAACCGTCCAGGCATCAGACCCTTCCCTTCATAAGACCTAGAGTCTGATCCACAATGACATGGTTGGAGTGCGGACAGCATTGTACCAAGGCTCTGCAGTAGTCTGAGGATTTCTTAGAGTTTCTATGAGCCAGCTTTGGAGGGAGTATTCTTTGTCACCCACTAACCATCCTTGTGTGGGCAGTGGACTGTGGAATGCTACACACGTCCCAAATTGTTCCCTGAAATGATGCCCTTGCAAAAACATTGAAGACAGATGTAATCTTCAGGACTGTGGGGATATGATCCTCACCTGGTCCATGTGAGCACAGCTTCTCATCCAGCAGCTGAAATAAGTATGACACGAGTTCTCAAGACATCCTTCATCTTCTTCTGTTCTGGGCCTCAGTCACTTGCAGAAAGCTGCACTTAACTCTGTGGATCTGCTTCTGTATCCGAACTCTCCTCCTCCCCCTTGGTGGATCTTGTCCTGCTGCTTCTCCCACTGGATGCTGTGCAGCAGTTAGCAGTGGCAGCTGTTTGTGTTGGACCTGGAGAAGGTGTTCCCTGTGCTGTTGTCTGTGTCTGTTCTTTCAGATTAGCAGCAGCAACAGAACAGCAGCTGCTTTGACTTCAGTCATTCATTCCTGACGTGAAGCAGACCTGTGAGAAAAGTAACAGAGATTATATGAGTGTTACTAAAGGCATGCCTGAGCACTGAAGTCCTTTGCAATGAGACTAAATGCTATTCTCTCATGGATTGTACTGTGTAACTAGACGAATGTATCCTGACCTCATATAAGGTGGACCAACAAAGTATTCATGTTTCCTTGGTATTAGGCAACAACTCCATCTACTTCAGAAGATGTGTTCTAACAGGGCCACTGTTGTGTGTAAAGATATAACAGCTATAAAGCATTGCTTTGCAGTCATTGGGACTGTATGCTTTGGCCAACTGGGAAGATGAGGTTGTGACTAAGGGAAACCTAACCCAGTGAATTTTGTTGATCTTAAAGATTATAAGTTGATAATCAATGGGCACAATATGGTCCTATTGATTATCTTGTTAATGCATTTCAGTCTTAGATATTCTGAAAAATGACTAGCATAGATTAATCAGTACAGACTCTCTGATACATAACCAGGTCCCATCCTTCTATCCGTAATTACCCTCAATGATGTAACTACTCCTGCAGCAACTTAGTACAATGAGATCCATTACTGGATTTAAATAGCCCATGGACTTAATGACACTGTCGACTGACCCCTGAAAAGCCCCTATATTGTGTCATCCCAGACTAACCATGACCCAACCACCTGGACACATTTGACAGGACTGTTGGACTGACCACTGGGTGTCCTCTCCCTGGCTTAGATTGTAAGTGCACCTAGACTGATTGGCATGCAACGTCTGGACTGCTTTTGCTTGCCCATGGCCCAATCCCTGAACTCCACTGGCCTGGAAATATGAGCTTGCATTGGACCAATCCTGTGACTGACTGTGGCAAATCTTCTGGACAAGAAATGGCCTGGCCCCTAAACTGATTGTGGCGATGTGCCCTGATTGACTGGAATTCCATCTCCTTTGACTTTCACGTATCTTTATTCTCTTCAAGTTCATGCAGTATGTTCACCATGTCAACTGCTTGGCACAGGTCACCCCTCTGACATTGGGGTGGCACATTGGCTCTGTGGTAAGCACTGCTGCCTCACAGCATCAGGGACCGAGGTTCAATTCTAGCTTCAGGCAACTGTCTGTGTGGAGGTTGTACTTTCTCCCCTTGTCCGGGTGCTCCAGTTTCCTCCCACAGTCCAAAGTGCAGTTTAGGTGGATTGACCATGCTAAAATGCCCATAATATCCAGGGATGTGTAGGTTAGGTGGATTAGCCATGTGAAATGTAGGGTTACAGGGATGAGCGGGGGGAGGTGAGTCTGGGTTGGATGCTCTTTAGAGAGTTGGTGTGGACTTGTTGGGTCAAATGGCCTGTTTCCACACTGTAGGGATTCTATTCTATGATGTAGCACCATGTCATACAGTGTTACACCACCCCATGTACTTTTCATTGTCTCCTACTCCCGCAAATAGCCTGCATTTCCCTCTGTGCTACAGATTTTCCTCTGAGCCAGAAGCTGGCTGTCTTGCCCTCTCGGCTAGTCCACCTCAAATCTAAGGACTACTTTCTGAGTCTGCCACAACATCTAGTTTTGAGAGAAGTGCTTCTTCAGCCTAACCATAAGCGGTAACCTGACATTCTGGGGCTGCTGCATCGCCATTGCTAGTTGTTTGGATGGAATATCCTGGGAGACACCATGCTCATTGAGCTTGTAGGTACCTGTTGCAGCTGCTTCCGAAAGTAAAAGAAGGAAGATGGCCAACGGAGCCACAAACTCAAGCAGACTGGAGACAGTTGGAACCAATTTAAAGGTACACACTTCACTTTCATCGTTGAGTTCTGAAAGCACTGGGTTACTTGACATTAAGAAGAGTAAGTTAATCAGGCAAGTTATTAATCAGAAGCAAATAAATGCAAGAGGCTTTTATTTGCAAATAAGCAAATAAGTCAGAATTTGATCTTCCCATCTAAGGAGAAAGGATTTAACTGCGACTGTTTAACTCAACAGTGAGAATCTGATTTTTTGGACTCTGGTCTGGTTAATCATCACACCATTATTTTTACCACATTCTTGGAGGTAGTGGGGATGGTGGGGGGGAAGGCTGGCAGAATTATGTGTGTGATATCTTTAATACATCAAAATACCCCAAAGTGCTACATAGCATTATAAAGTCAAATTTGATACTGAACTCTTTTGAAGGCAAAATGTGGATGCTGGAAATCTGAAACAAATGCAGAGATTGCTGGAGAAACTCAGCAAGTCTAGCAACATCTGTGGAGAGAGAAACAATGTCAATGTTTCAAGTCAGAATGGAAGAATTATCATACTAAACCTGTTTCTCTTTCCACAAATGCTACCAGACCTGCAGAGTTTCTCCAGCATTCTCTATCTTTGCTTTGAGCTGATGTTCTGTGTGAACGTTTGTATACGGCAGTCTGCATACTGCAGAGAGCAGATATGTTGTTGAGACAGATGTCTTGCTGTTTATTAATTACACTAACTATTTCCTATTCGATATACATAGTCTGGGTTCTGTACTCACTGATGTTATTGTACGTTGCTTACATCTAATTGACTGACTGCACACTGACTGAAATGACAAAGGGAGTGAGTACTCATGAGACAAGTAAATTTATACTTCAATGCCACATGCTGTGATGTCATACAACTGTGAGGCCTGGTTTGGAATCTCTACCATTTGACAACATTTGAGCAGATGGCCAGAAGTTTGGACTGAGAAATACAGTATGGTAAGAAATGTCTTAAAGAAGAACAGATATAGAGAGGCAGAGAGGTTTAGGAATAGAATTCTAGAGTATAGCGCCTGGGCAGCTGCAGACAAAGCTACTAATGGGAGAAGGCGAATCAAAACTGAGGGAACTCAAACATTTAGAATTGGATGGCACATAAGTCTCAGGTGGATTGTAAGATTAGAAGAGATTACAGAGATAGACAAGGGGGCCAGGTTTTTTGAGGGAATTGAAAACAAAGATGAGCATTGGATATTATGGGATTAGAATTTACATGTGGCAGCTGAAAAGGGTATAGACAATGGAATTCTGCATCATGCCCAAGTCTGTAATCCAGGAGAATGCATGTTCTTACACCCCCTACTTCAGCACAGATACCAATCTTCAGCCTATTTTATTCACTGTAGATGATAACAAGGAATGGCTGAAGGCACTGGATACTACAAAGGCTGTGAGCTCTGAAAATATTCTAGCATTAGTATTGAAGACTTGAGCTCCGCAACTTGCCATGCCCCAATCCAAGCTACTTCAATACAGTACAACACTGACATCTAAGTGGCAATGTTGAAAATTGCTCAGGCATCTTCTGAATACCAAGGGCAGGATAAATCCAATCCTGCTAATTACTTCTCCAAAAGTCTGTTCTTCATCATAAGGAAGAGATTATCAACAGCACTTCCTTATCAGTAAATCAATACTCAGTTCCACCTAGACTTATTAAGGCCTTGGTTCAAACATGGATAAAAATGTTGACCCCTAGAGCCTAGGTTAGAGTGACTACCCTTGGTATCAAAGCCACATTTGACCAGGTATGACATCAAGGAGCTCAGCAAACCCAGAGATAATGTAAATCAGGTTGAAAGCTTTTCTCCAGTTGGAGTCATAACTAACATGAAGGAAGATAATTATGGTTGTTAGAGATCATCCATTCCAGCTCAAAGGCTGCAGTTCCTCAAGATAGTGACTTAGGCACAACCTGCTTTCCCAGTGACTCCCATCACATCATAAGATCCCAACTGTGGTTGTTCACTGATAGTTGCTCAATGTTCAACACCCTTCACGATTCCTCAGATACTGAAGTAGTCCATGTCCAAATTCAGCAAGACCTGACAATATTCAGGCTTGGGTGGACTAGTAGCAAGTAACATTTACATTACACAAGTGCTGAAAATGACCATTCCTTATCCCCTCAATGGCATTATTATTGTTGAGTTCCCCAGTATCACCATTAACATCCTTTAGGATGACCATTGCCCAGAAACTGAATCAGTCTCACCATTTAAATTCTGTGGCAACAGTAAAAGACTAGGAATCCTGCTGTGAGCATCTGACTTTCTAACTTCTCAATGCGTGTTCACCATGTCCACAGGACAAATAAGGAGTGTGATGGAATATTTCCCAGTTGGCTGAATGATTGCAGCTCAAGAAACTTGACACCATCCAAGAGAAAGTATCCCATTTGATCGGCACCACATTCACAAAACTTCACTCCCTCTGCCACCGAGTAGCAGCACTGTGTATCATCTACAAGATGCATAGCAACAATTCACCAAAACTCCTTAGACAGCAACCTCTAAACCCATGAACACTACCATCTAGAAAGGCAAAAGTAACATATATATAGAAAAACCACCCTCCTCAAGTTCCCCACTAAGCCACTCACCATCCTGATTTGCAAATATACTTTAGTCTCGCAGTGTCAAAACACTGAAATCTTCAGAATTTGTTGTGGGTTTATGGGTACACCTACTGCAAATGGACTGCAGCAGTTTAAGAAGGCTTCTCACCACCATCACTGCCCCCTAAATGGCAATTAGGGACAGACAATATTTGCTGGCTCATCCAGGGATGCCCATGACTCCTGAATGAATTTAAAAAAAATCTCAGGTCCCATGTGATCTGATGTCACTATGACATAACTTGTTAAGCAACTGCTCGTTAGCTTTATTCCACAACATCCCACAAGTCCTTACAGAGGTTTATAAAATCATGATGGGCATGGATAGGGTAAATAAATAAGCCTTTGCCCTGTGGTAGGGGAGTGCAGAACTAGACAGCATAGGTTTAGGGTGAGAATGGCAAAAACTTAAAAGAGTCAGAAGAGGCAGCTTTTTCACACAGAGGTGCATGTATGGAATGAGCTGCCAGATGAAGTAGTAGAGGCTGGTACAATGACCGCATTTAAAAGGCATCTGAATAAGTATATGAATAGTAATGGTTTAGAGGGATAAGGGCCAAATGCTGGCAAATGGGACTCAATTAGTTTAGGATATCTGGTTGACATGGACGAGTTGGACTGAAGGGTCTCCCGCTGTGCTGTGACTCTATGATTCTTAGTCCCCATCAACCATTGACACTTCTGATACTATTTACACATCTTCCACTCCTCCCCCTCACCTAGCCCCACCACAGGAAAGGTCTCCCAAGTGGTTTCACCAATTTCTTTGGTGAAATCTTTCAGGTGCAGGTGAATCTGTGGCGGATATGGAAGTTTCCCTTGGGGCCTTGGAGAGAAGTGAGGGGGGAGGTGTGGGCGCAAGTGTTGCACCTCCTGCGGTTGCAAGGGAAGGTGCCGGGAGTGGTGGTTGGGTCGGTGGGGGGTGTGGGTCTGACAAGGGAGTCGCGGAGGGAGTGGTCTCTACGGACAGCTGATAGGGGAGGGGAGGGAAATATATCCTTGGTGCTGGGTCTGTTTGGAGGTGGCGGAAGTGACGGCGGATGATGCGCTGTACATGGAGATTGGTGGGGTGGTAGGTGAGGACCAGTGGGGTTCTGTCCTGGTGGCGGTTGGAGGGGCGGGGCTCAAGGGCGGAGGAGCGGGAAGTGGAGGAGATGCGGTGGAGGGCACCGTCGACCACGTTGGGGGGGAAATTGCGGTCCTTGAAGAAGGAGGCCATCTGTGTTGTACGTATTTTGAACTGGTCCTCCTGGGAGCAGATGCGGCGGAGACGAAGGAATTGGGAGAATGGGTTGGCGTTTTTACAGGGGGCAGGATGGGAGGAGGTGTAGTCCAGGTAGCTGTGGGAGTCGGTTGGTTTGTAGTAGATGTCCGTGTTGAAGGTGTAGTCCAGGTAGCTGTGGGAGTCGGTCGGTTTGTAGTAGATGTCCGTGTTGATTCGGTCGTCTGAGATAGAAACAGAAAGGTCTAGGAAGGGGAGGGAGGAGTCCGAGACTGTCCAGGTGAATTTGAGGTCGGGGTGGAAGGTGTTAGTGTAAGTGTAGTCACCTGCCAGATGAAGTAGTAGAGGCTGGTACAATGACCGCATTTAAAAGGCATCTGAATAAGTATATGAATAGTAATGGTTTAGAGGGATAAGGGCCAAATGCTGGCAAATGGGACTCAATTAGTTTAGGATATCTGGTTGACATGGACGAGTTGGACTGAAGGGTCTCCCGCTGTGCTGTAACTCTATGATTCTTAGTCCCCATCAACCATTGACACTTCTGATACTATTTACACATCTTCAACTCCTCCCCCTCACCTAGCCCCACCACAGGAAAGGTCTCCCAAGTGGTTTCACCAATTTCTTTGGTGAAATCTTTCAGGAGATTGTGAAGTGTTGTTGTTGGTCAAACTATATCTGAGAGAATTCTCAGCCCTTGTCTTAACCGTTATTAGCTGTGGTGTCGCAGTTTCTTGTGAGTATCAGGGATTGTAGACTGTTCAGTTATTGTTTTTTTTAGTGAAATAAAAGCATTTGTTTTCCTTCAAACAATGCCAATTGATGTTTGAGTAAGGTATAATTTCAGCTGTCAAAGCCTTACCAGCATTATGCAGAATCACAGAAATGTATCAGGGTTGAAATTGGCCAATCAGCTCATCCTGTCTGGCCAGGCTCTCCGGGCATTTTAACAGGGCCAATCTTCTGTCTTCTCCTTGTAACCTTGAAAATTATTTCTATTTGAATAATCATTGAAAGCCCTTTTGAATGCCTTAATTGAACTTGCCTTCACCACACTTCCAGACAATGCATTCCAGAGCTACTCACTGTGTTTTTTTTCTCACCTTGCATTTGCTTTTTCGCCAAAACACTCTTAAACTGTGGCCCCAGGTTCTTAGTCCATTTATGAAGGGAAACAATTTCTTCCTATCCACTTTGTTCAGACTCCTCATGATTTTGAAAATATCTGTCATATCTCCTCTTGTCCTTCCCCTTCTGAGAAAAATCATCCCAACTTTCCAATCTTCCCTCATAATTGAAGAGTCTCATTCTCTGTACCATTCGCATAAACACCTTCTACACTTTCTTCATTCTCATCTTTCCAACAGTGTGGCATCCAGAACTGTGCACAATGCTCCATCTGAAGTCTAAACACTGTCTCATAACTTCTCATAACTTCTCTGATGTTGTACTCCATGCTGCTATTAATGAAGGTTAGAATACTGTATGCTCTATTAACAGCTCTCTCTACCTGCACTGTCACATTTATTGACTTATACACATATACACACACATCTCTCTACTTCTACACACCCATTAGAATAGTGCACTTTATTTTATCCTTTTCCAAATGTTTGTTACACCAATGTGCATCATTTCATTTCTCTGCATTGGACTTCATCTGCCAGCTATCTGCCCACTCCACCGATGTGTCAATGTCCTTTTGAGGTTTTCAGCTCTCCTACTCACAGTTTACAATTCTACCAAATTTTGTGTCATGCACAATCTTTGAAACTGGCCCCTGTACACCAAGACCAAAATCATTTTTATGTGCATCAGGAAAAGCAAGAGCCCCAATACAGACACCAGAGGAACTCCACTATAAACCTTCCAGCTCAAAAAATGCCCCTTATCCATTGTTACTTTTTTCCTCAGTTGCCTTATTTTTTATCTATGTTACTTCTTTTATTTTATTTTATTCACGGACCAATAACTTTCTTTACAAGACTGTTATGTGGCACTTTATGAATGTCTTTTAGAAATTTATGTACATCAAAACTCCAGCCTTCCATTATCAATCACCTCCTCAAAAACCTCCAGTAAGTTAATGCAACATGATTATCCCTTAATAAATCCATGCTGACTTACCAAATCAATCCAACATTTTTCAATGTGACTATTAGTTCTGTCTGAAATAATGTATGCCATTGTGTTGCTGCTGACCCTGAATCTATCCCTTGAGGCCCTTTTCCAATATGAAAAAGTCACTTTCTCTGTCTTCAGCTTGGTGAGGATTGTGCTGTTTTCAAGCTAGTCTATCTTCCACCAGAATCTTTGGATGTCTCTGACATTGAACTGCCCTGTTCAATGTAAGTTGTTATAATTTCTGATGGGTTCATTAACTTTAAGAACGAGAACATAGCAGAGCACCCACTTTGTTCAGACTCCTCATGATTTTGAAAATATCTGTCAAATCTCCGCATACCTCTTAATTGTCCGCATACCTTTTGAAATATCCCCCTTTGCAGCATGGCCTCCATCTTCAGTTGTACCTTGTTTTTAAGTTGGGATGGGACCTTTCTGTGTGAGACCAAACAGAGGTGTTTGACATTTGCCCTCAGTGTGGTGTGACATATACTATTCAGTTTTCCTATGCCTTCAAAGAGATTTGGGAATTGTTTAAACTCATTTGCTGATTCCTGATTGATAACAGTGTCAACATTAAGGATAGGTTTGCATCAAGACTGTCTTGCTGAATATTATGATTGTAGATACTATAAAATGTTGCAACTATTTCTTTGATTTCATGTTGTAATTTTGCCTGAAACTGGTCTTTGAGCCGTGAAGTAGGATGGATAAAGATCATGGCCTAAACTTCCTCAGCTGCTAAAGGTTATCAAATAGAACCATGCCTTCATGTCTATATTTATTGAGAGATTTGCCATCAGTTAAAGCCCTGACAGAAGAGAAGAGTGGCTAGTTTCCTAACTCGTAAATCAAAGGATCAGGTCTTCCAGGCTGGGGAGGATCCCAATTGTCCAAATCTGGGAATTATCAGTGGCAATGATGGGTGGCAAGAAAATAGTTTGTCTCTGACACATTGACCCTCACTGCCCCCCTTCCCATCAGCACCCGTCTCCCCATAATCTTACCCTGTAAGAAGGAAAAGAAACATAACGTTTTTGCCACTGGTTCACCAAAGGAGTAGGCCCTGTCTGGCAGTCTTTAGGATACAGAAGCTGTTAACCTCAGTTGGCTAGTAGGTTTGATGACCTGGTATGCCAATGTCCAGGCTATAAAACACCAAGAAAATTGCCCACACTTGCCTGTTAGCTCCTACTGAGCTGGTCAGCATACAATGGTGTGAATTTCTTTGTAGGGGTATTGTGCTAGTTGCCACCTAACAGAATTGCCACCACATTTTAAATACAAATTAAATCAGAAAATCATTCCCTTCATTTATTCAAGTCAGAAATTGATAAATTACATACTGATGGAATCAAGAGATTTAAGGATAATACAGTATATGTATGGATATGCAGGGTAATGTAACTGAGCCGGAGATCATTCACAATCTTATTAAATGACAGTGGAGGACTCCTATTTCTATATGCTTTCCATGATATCCTGTATAATTTCAGGAAATTATTCTTGGTAAATTTACAGGGAAGAGTATTGCCAGTTTGGGTTTCACTGTAACTGAGAAGAGTAGAACTTGTAAATGTTGGCTCCTGGAGACTGCAAATGTATAGTACTGCTGTTTTTAAATACTCATTTAATCAAAACTTTTACATCACCATTTCAAGTCCTTTTCTTTTCAAATCCTAGGAGACAACAGAAGTTGTACAAATACAAAATGAGTCAAGTTGCAAAATTTTCAGAATTATTTTGTTCTAGCATTTTCAAATTCTAATGAAGTTTGTCAAAAGAGCCCCATCTTCATATTTAAGGACGAATATGCAATGTGCCTGTATGTCATTGTCCTTAATTGGCTGTGGAAATTTCATGGAGTATCATAAAGTTGTATAAATAAATACAAGCATTTCTTTTTCACCTTTTACCATGGATCATTTCAAACCAGCTTAATAGTGAGTGAAAGCCTCTTATCAAATATCGGTCATCAGTTTTGCTGTAATGTTTCTAATGATTACATAAAAACCTCTACAATAATGAACTAATCATTTTGTTTGAATTGTTTGGATAATATTTCCTGATTCAGTTATAAATGTGGGGCTCTTCTGAAATAAAAATATTTTAGACGGGCAACTTGGAAACAATGCATTGATTAAAAATGAGAGTCTGAAAGCAAACTACCAAAAGAAGTGTAGATGCTGGGAATCTGAAATAAAAACAGAAATTGCAAGTAAATCTCCACGGATCTGCAGCATCTATGAAGAGAAGTCTGAGTTAATGTTTCAGGTCCAGTGACCTTTCTTCAGAATGACTTTTAAAGCATTTCCCACAAAGACCACGAGGCATTTAAAAAATCTTTTATCAGCCCAGCTCTGATTTCTCTTCACAGATGCTGCCAGAAGACCTGCTAAGAATCTGAAGACATTGGATATACATAGTTGATCTGCGGGAGTTTTTTACATGGCTCCATGTTAAAATAATGAGTTGCTGCTGGTCACCTTCATACCTACTAATAATTACTGCTTCAAATTCTTTCTAATTGTCCCTCCCTGCTGTCCTAATCATTCTGCTGCCACTTGCAAGGACTCCCTAATGTTGATAAAGTGGGGTACTGAAATTTCTCTAGTGAGCTGCTGCTGAATGCTTAGGAGGTATTTGTGGCTTCCTGGTTTGAAATAAACATGGCCTAATATCAGGCTCTTTCTAGCATAGGGCTTGCTTGCTGGTCAATGCAAACAGAAGGGTCTGTTTTTGTGCTGTACATCTCTATGCCTAGACCAATACTCTAAATGTAATTTTCCAATAATCTGCTGACATTAGAATTAGCTTTCTCTTTCACAATCTTCTCCCTTAAAGGACCCCATATATTCACTCTTCAATACAAATGTCTCTGAATTGCAACATTTCTCTTCCTTTTAAAGTGAATGCCTTGTCAAAGAATTGCACTGAGTTTCGTAATAGTTGACTGAGTTTTCTGACTTAGGACTTGCTGGCCTGTGCACTGTGAGAGTTTATGTCCTGAGTATTTCACACTTGAGACTATAGTGTTCAAAATGATACTTTCTATTTGAAGTGACCTCCTTTAATGCAAGTTTGATGGATTCTCTGGAAGGGGAAACTTGACGATCTGTCCATTGCACCGTTTGTGTCTGAAATGCTGAGTTGTAGCAAAAAGGTTTGTTATGCTTTTATTTCGAAGCCACCTACTATCCATGAATAATGCCTGGTACTACAGCAATAGTACTGAATGAAAATCTGGCTTCCATCGCAGTGCTATTTCAAATACTTAATAATCTAATTATATGTGATGGATAAGTTAGAAGGTTTGTGGTTTATGGCTCAATAGCCATTTGAATTGGTGGGTAATGATGGTCTGCTTTTACTTGCAAAGCAGCAATAATGTTAAAAGAGGTCAAACAAAATTATATGTTATAATGGCAACAATACGCTTAGACCTATTGAGGGTCACCTAGTGTCCAGTTAACAGTATGCACTTCCCACATGTATATGCTATTTTCTTTCATCATTTTCCAGGAGAGAGAAATAAAATCTCAGCTCAAGGACTGTATACTGCAAAACCACAAATAACCAACCGGAGTAAATTCTTGGAGACTGCAACAGAAGGGAATTTTCCTTCCCTCTGTCTACATCCATTCTCCTAACCCTATATCTCATTGTGTGTTCACTGTCCCTCTGACCATTTACTCTATGATGCTATGTGCTCAACAGCAGCCTCAATTTTTATCTCCTCATGTCCTCACCTCAATGCATTTGGGCACGATGTTAAACTTTTCTTCTGTCTTTTTTATGGTCACTTTTTAAATTTGCTTCCACAGGATGTGGATGTTGATGGCCAAGCCAGCGTTCATCAGCCACCCTTAATTGACCTGAGCTGGTGCTACCAAGTGTAGGAGAATGCCTGCTCAAAGTTGTTGGCAGAAGATAAGCTCACCCTTGATGAAAAAGGAATATGTTTATTACATCATTACAACTAATCACATTGTATCTGAGGCATATGATTATCTCATGCAACTTCAGCAGGGAATGCATCTGCACCAGATGCCTTGCTGTTTATCAGCTGCTGCATGGCTTTTTTGAGATCACTGAGTTGGAGGTGCTCTGAGATGGCTATGGTTATGTAGGATGGTGTTGAGAGCATTTGCATCTTGGTGGAGATCCTTGAAGTGCTCTTTCCAGGGGACGTTGATTGCCTCTTGGTGTTTGATAAGTCACTCAATGGTTTTGCTTCTCATTGCAGCACATCGTCAGAACTTGGATTGTTGATGGTTTTGATTGCACAGCAGAGGCCTTCTGCACCCATGTTACATTTTCTGGGAAGTTGCTGAGATTCTTGCTCCCTGTCCACCCACCATCTATCCTTTGGGTTTTGGGTTCTTTGTTGCATCTCAGCCTTCAATTGCCTACGGGCTTGTTTCCTCTCACTCAAGTTTTAATGGAGTTGCCAGTTCAGGAACACCTTATGTATGCAGCCTATGAGATGCTAGATCTCTTGATCTTTCTTGTTTGATATTTGCTAATTGAGAGGTCAATCACCTCCAGGCAGGCACTGACTGTGGTTGACTTTTAGAGTGGAGCACTCCGTGGCTCTGGCACATTGATCATCATCAGGTAGACTATGAGATATTTCCTTAGTACAGCTTTAATCTCGGGGTCTTTGAGTCCTGCCACATTGAATCTCCTGCAGTAGAGTATTTTCTGCCTCTGCCAGTTTAGGTAGAGACAAAAAACCTGCAGATGCTGGGGTCAGGGGATGGGGAGGGAGGTTAACCGCCCATTTCAATTCCCCTAACCACTCCCTTTCCGACATGACCATCTTTGGCTTCCTCCACTACCAAAACCAACCACAGCACAAATGGAAGGAACAACACCTCATCTTCCACCTGGGCACCAAACAGCCCAGAGAACTCAACAACTTCTCCAATTTCAAATAAATTCTCTCCCCAGCCCCTCCCTGTCCCTTCCACTGCTCCCTGTCACCAACCAGTTTCATTCCTCTCATTGACCAACCATGTTATACCCTCAAGCTGTCTTCACCTATTCCCACTTCACCACCCTGCTCCCACCGTCCCCTTTACCTGCAGCTCCCCCCCACACCCACACCCAGGATTACATTCGAAACATTGATTTCTCCACCTCCTGATGCTGCCTGGCTTGCTGTGCTCTTCCAGCCTCCTGTTTGGGGCCAGACTGGTGGCCATAACAGAGTGGATTAGTCAGTGGTCAGTCGAACAGTCATAGACTCTGGGCATGGCATGGCATGAATGATGTGGACAACTACCAGCCTGCTCCTGCCACACAACACTGCCATCAACTATCAAAAGCCGTGGCAAGCCCCTGGATAATGTGAATAATGTCCGATAGCTCAGGAGCTTCCCGTATGTGAGCAGACATTGACGATGAAATTCATCATTGACTCAAATGCACTAGTGCAGCCTTCAGGTATCTGAGGAACAGAGTGTTTGAAGTCTAAGACATCAAACCCAGCATCTGGTTCATGGGCTACAGAACAACCATAGTCCCCACTCTCGTGTATGCATCAGAGACATGGATGGTCTATAGCAAACACTTCAACTCCATGGAGATTTACCACTAGCGTTGCATTTGCAAAATCCTGCAAATCTGTTGGCAGGATAGATAAGCCAATGTGAGCATCCTATCCCAGGGTAATATCCCCAATATCATTACATTTGTCAGATATGTCCAGCTGTGATGGGTGGACCACATTGTCCACATGCCAAACACAAGACTCCCTAAACAAGTGTTGTACACTGAGCTCTAAGCAATCACTGGAAGGGCAGGAATGCTACAAGGACACCCTAAAATATCCCTAAACAAATGCAATATCCCCATTAACATGTGCCAAACGGCTGTGCGAGAAGACTGAAGCTGGAGAAGAAACATCCATGATGGTGCTAATCACTTTGAGTGTCACTGAGTGGAGCGCATGGAGGGCAAAAGAAAAGCAAACGAAAAAAAGTATAGAATCCATCCACCTCATCCAACACCATTCACCCCAACTTTGGCAGGATTGGAATATTCAGCCATCGCCGAACCTAACCCCCCCTCCCAGAATAGGGTTATCCTTCATGATGAGGTACTGCCATAGAAGAAGAATGAGACATCAGGATCAACATCAGAGTAAGTGCACATTACTGTTAGCTCCATTGACTTAAAACTAGAACAACAGCCAAGATAAATCTTGACTTTCTATTGGTACTATAACACTGGTCACCCACTGGTCAGCTCCTCATGAGAACAGTCCTTTTAATCCGAAGCTTATCTCATTATGTATTTTAAACCTATCATGTACTAACAGCCCAACACTTCCCAACTTTCCAACATAGAACATAGAACATAGAACAATACAGCACAGAACAGGCCCTTCGGCCCACGATGTTGTGCCGAACATTTGTCCTAGCTTAAGCACCTATCCATGTACCTATCCAATTGCCGCTTAAAGGTCACCAATGATTCTGACTCTGCCACTCCCACAGGCAGCGCATTCCATGCCATCTGGAGTACTGTGAGCAGTTTTGGTCCATTATTTCAGAAAGGATATTATTTTGTTGGAGGCAGTTCAGACAAAGTTCACTCGGATGATCCCCAACAATGGGGCGGCACAGTGGCTCAGTGGTTAGCACTGCTGCCTCACAGCACTGAGGTTCCAGGTTCAGCTTTGGACAAGTGTCTCTGTGGAGTTTGCACAATCTCCCTGTGTCTGCGTGGGTTTCCTCCCACAGTCCAAAGATGTGCAGGTTAGGTGAATTGGCCATG
>NC_057711.1:75144148-75160115 GCF_004010195.1 Chiloscyllium plagiosum | reverse complement strand
TCATTCTCATGTTTCTCACATATGCATAAAATGCCTTTGGGTTATCCTTGATCCTATCCGCCAGAGATTTTTCATGCCCTCTCTTGGCTCTCCTAATCCCTTTCTTCAGGTCCCTTCTGGCTATCCTGTATCCCTCCACTGCTCTGTCTGAACCCTGTTTCCTCAACCTTATGTAAGCCTCGTTCTTCCTCTTTACAAGACATTCAACCTCCCTCGTCAACCAAGGTTCCCTCACACGACCATTTCTTTCCTGCCTGACAGGTACATACATATCAAGGACACGTCGTATCTGTTCCTTGAAAAAGTTCCACATTTCAACGACATCCTTCCCTGACAGCCTATGTTCCCAATTTATGCTCCTCAGATCCTGTCTTGCAGCATCGTAATTACCTTTCCCCCAATTGTAAAACCTGCCCTATTGCACGCAGCTATCTCTCTCCATACCAAGGTGAAAGTCACAGAATTGTGGTCACCATCACCAAAATGCTCACCCACTAACAAGCCCATCACTTGTCCCGGTTTGTTACCAAGTACCAAATCCAATATGGCCTCCCCTCTGGTCGGACAATCTACATACTGGACACACTGCACAAACACTGGCCCGTCCAACCTACTTGATCTAAAGAGCTTCCAATCAATATTTGGGAAGTTGAAATCGCCCATGACTATTACCCTGTGGCTTCTGCACCTTTCCAAAATCTGTTTCCCAATCTGTTTCTCCACATCTCTGCTGCTATTGGCGGGCTTATAGTAAACACCCAACAAGGTGACTGCTCCTTTCCTATTTCTGACTTCAGCCCATACTACCTCCAAAGGCAGATCCCCCTCGAACTGCCTTTCTGCAGCCGTTATACCATTTCTAATTGCAACGCCACTCCCCCCCCTTTTTTACCACACCCCCTAATCTTACTGAAACATCTGTAACCAGGAATCTCCAACAACCATTCCTGTCCGTCTTCTATCCACGTTTCCGTGATGGCCACAACATTGTAGTCCCAAGTATCGATCTATGCCTTAAGTTCACCCATCTTATTTCTGATACTCCTTGCGTTGAAATATACACACTTGAGCCTATCTCTGTGTCCGCAAGTACTCCCTGTCAGTGCTACCTTCTCCACAGCCTCCCTACATTCTTGGACATCCTGACAAACAGCTAACCTACTTGCTGGACTACAAATCCGATCCCATCCCCCTGCCAAATTAGTTTAACCCCCCCCCCTGAAGAGTGCTAAACCTACCTCCCAGGATATTGGTGCCCTTCTGGTTCAGGTGCAACCCGTCCTGCTTGTACAGGTCCCACCTTCCCCAGAATGCAGTCCAATTGTCCAAAGCCCTGAAGCCCTCCCTCCTACACCATCCTTGCAGCCACGTGTTCAACTGCACTCTCTCCCTATTCCTTGCCTCACTGTCACGTGGCACCGGCAACAACCCAGAGATGACGACTCTGTCCATCCTAGCTTTTAGCTTCCAGCATAACTCCCTGAGCTCCTGAATGACCTCCCCACCCCTCTTCCTACCTATGTCGTTGGTGCCAATGTGCACCACGACTTCTGGGTGCACACCCTCCCCCTTAAGGATTCTGAAGACACGGTCCAAGACGTCTCGGACCCTGGCACCCGGGAGGCAACAAACCATCCGAGAGTCTCGCCCATGTCCACAGAACCGCCTGTCTGTCCCTCTAACTATAGAGTCTCCTATAACTAGCGCTCTCCTCCTCTCCCCCTTTCCCTTCTGGGCCTCATAGTTGGACCTCGTGCCAGAGACCCGGTCACTGAGCTTACCCCTGCTAGGCTGTCCCCCCCAACAGCATCCAAAGTGGTATACTTATTGTTGAGGGGAATGACCACAGGGGATCCCTGCACTGCCTGCTTCCTCCCCTTCCCACCTCTAACTGTTACCCAGCTACCTCTGTTCTCTGGCGTAACTATGTCCCTGTAGCTTCTATCTATCACCCTCTCAGCCTCTCGAATAATCCTCAGTTCATCCAACTCCAGCTCCAGTTCCCTAACGCGGTCTGTGAGGAGCTGGAGCTGGCTGCACTTCCTGCAGATGAAGTCGGCAGGAGCATCGGTGGTCACCTCTACCTCAAACATCCTGCAGGAGGAACATTCCACTGCCTGTGCTGCCATAACTCTACACTTAGTCTCCAAAACAAGAACATTAAGTAGCTTACCTGTTCAGCCGACTGAGTCCTTTTTTTTCTAGGTTAGAGGAGGAGGGAGGGTGGGAGATACTACACGTGTGGTGTCTCGGGTTCCTTCTCCACTCAAACATCTTACCTTCCCAGAAGTCTCTGTTGATGACTTCCGGGTTCCTGCTCTTAGTTGAAAAAAAACACAGACTGCGAAAAGAAAAACGTTAATTTAAACTGGTCATTAGATCCATCTGTTTTGAAGATATTGGACTCAAAATGTTCACTGTGTTTCTCTCTACAAATGCTGTCAGACCTGCAGAGTTTCTCCAGCACTCTGCATTTTTATTTCAGCTCTCCAGCCTCTGCAATATTTTGCTTAAGTTAACATAGAACATTACAGCGCAGTACAGGCCCTTCGGCCCTTGATGTTGCGCCGACCTGTCATACCAATCTGAACCCCATCTAACCTACACTATTCCATGTATGTCCATATGCTTGTCCAATGACGACTTAAATGCACTTAAAGTTGGCGAATCTACTACCGTTGCAGGCAAAGCATTCCATATCCTTACTACCCTCTGAGTAAAGAAACTACCTCTGACATCTGTCCTATATCTATCACCTCTCAATTTAAAGCTATGCCGCCTCTTGCTCGCCGTCACCATACTTGGAAAAAGGCTCTCCCTGTCCACCCTATCTAACCCTCTGATTATCTTATATGTCTCTACTAAGTTACCTCTCAACCTTCTTCTCCCTAACGAAAACAGCGTCAAGTCCCTCAGCCTTTCCTCGTAACACCTCCCCTCCATACCAGGCAACATCCTAGTAAATACCCTCTGCACCCTTTCCAAAGCTTCCAAAGCTTCCAAAGCTTCCACATCCTGCGGTGACCAGAACTGTACACAATACTCCAAGTGTGGCCGCACCAGAGTTTTGTACAGCTGCAGCATAATCTCGTGGTTCCGGAACTCGATCCCTCTATTAATAAAAGCTAAAATACTGTATGCCTTCTTAACAACCCTGTCAACCTGAGTGGCAACTTTCAAGGATCTGTGTACATGGACACCGAGATCTCTCTGCTCATCTACACTATCAAGAATCTTACCATTAGCCCAGTACTTTGCATTCTGGTTACGTTCTTGGAGTATTGCAGCAGTATATTCAGTCAATAACACATACTGCAGTCACAATATCCTTAACTAAAATTGTTGCTATTTTGTCTCTGTGCCTCTTTCCCTCTTTCCCCAGAAGGAAATAAATTGACAGTGGTGCCTGAGACATACTTGTTCAACTGGACTTGTATGTTCAAACTGGAGGCCCAGCATGATTAGAATGTTGATTTCTAAGTATCATTGTTATGTTTGTACTTGGACTTTTCCTTTGGATTATTTCTCCTAAACTATAAATTGTGTCTAATACATGAATGTTCTCCATCCTATGCTCTCACCTTTTTAAAAATATTATTTGATTCAAATGCGCAAAATTCTAATTAGCTTTAGATTCTTAATTGAATTTGATTCTTATCATTATTCTCAGATGTTGAACTTTGTTCGATTTTTCATTTAGGGATCGAGAGCTGACTTCGGTCCCTCTATAGAGAATGAATATACTGTTGTCAAATCCATGCTGACACAAGCCTGATTTCTAATATGTACTGTGCAACTAATTTACAGCCAGTCATTGTTGTTGTTTGTCTCTGCAGTGTTTTCTTACAGGTAGTCCCATTCCAATTTATTTGGCTAATTAGTGCTAAAACGTTACTGGCATCTTGTTGTTACATGTAACTGATTATCCATGCTATAAATCATAAGTCAAAAACAAAAGGAAAATTAAATTGTATTCAATTCAACATCTAACCAGCATCTGGCTCATGGGCTGCAGTTGAATTGCTTCACGCTTAAGGACTATCTCTTTCTTTTATCAGTATTGAATTGATGGGTCTAATTGATGGGTTTTTTTGGATGGCACTTGGAACTAATGGAGTTGGAGCCCAAAGGTAATGAGATATCTGCCTACATTATGCAGCTTCATAGAAGCTACTATGCTTATCATATGAAGAAAAAGTGTGATATTGATATAAAAATCTGAAAACAAAGATGATTATTTCTTGCATTTGGAACTAATATGGTAGTGGAATGTAAAGAAGAATTGGCAACAGGCTATTGTTTATTTGTAGTATTTTTTTAAAATGTAAAGACATCATAGAATATGAGTGGCTAATAATACATTAACATTTGTAACTTACGTTTACTTCTGTAACCTTCTTGCAACTTTCCAGTTTGAATGAATACAGATTTCACTGAAAGATATAGCATTCAGATGCTAGTAACTTTAAATCAGTTTGTAGTAATTATTTGCCATGAGTTTATGACAATTTGTGCTTTTTTAAGGTTAAGAGAATAGTTAACATTCATTTGAGATTTGTTTTGGACTTTGTCTGTCCTTTACAGACCTCTGAGCACTTTAAACATATTTCATAGTTCACAGTAATTATCCATACTAACTTAAGCTGGGCACATGGAATATCCCATTAATTCCATTCACGTTCATGATTCAGGATCCTTGTCTGCTAACAACATCATTACAAGCTGAGGTAAATAAACAGCTGATCCATCTCTATTCTAGGTTGGGAGATAAAGCTCATTTTCATATTTCTCATTAATTCAGTTTTTGTACTTGTTGCGGCAGGTGGAGTATTTTATTCTCTCATCTCATTAATCACTTTCAGACTGAAGAACAGAGTTGAATTAATACCTGACCAGAACGGGAGACAGAACAATCCATTACTGTGCTCTCAGTGGCATATCACATTGTGAAAAGTAATGTGCTATAACATGACCTAGGCAAAATATACATGTAAACAAATGTATGACACCTGTGTGGAAAATCTGCTTATAATTGTGACAGACTGATAGCACAAATCTGTCCTTCTGAAGTAAATGTGTTACCTTTTTGAAAGCTGTGGCAACTGTTCTAATACCTATTTCAAACAGTCATACTTATTTCTGTTTCATATTATCTTTTAGATCATATTTTGGGACATGCACTATGGCGCATTTGTATAACGTAGAAATTGTTCAGTTCCCAAAGCTGCATTATAATTAAGGTGGTGTCTATTTTTACCTTGATTTTCTCCACATGGAAGTTATTCTCCAACACCTTTTCAGTTGGGCCTGCCTTCCAAGAGTGTTCAGTTACGTTGTTAAAAACCCTTAAAATTCATTGCCAGACCAGAATGATATGTCTTTGGATCATAACCTAGAACCGCAGGATAGTGTTTGAAATCACTGCATGTCTACATTTATAATTTTTCAACCTCAGATATGTTGCATGATCTTTGTCTTGTTATTCAGTTGTAACGGAATATATGAAAAGCAATATGCAATTTGTAGAGTTATAATTTTCATCATACTTTAAACAGTTTAAATCACATTCTTTCATGACATAGACGAAGGGATTTTTGTAATTGGTGTTTTTATTTTAAAGATGACAAAAAAACTGTATTTTACCTGCAGATAAGCGATGAAGACAATTATATACTAAACACTGGGAATTTTAAATTTGATTTGAGCAATCCAGATTAATAATATCCACACAGAACTACCCTTGTGACTGAGGCAGTGCTGGATTTTGGATTTTACAGATTTTGGGTCTAATGTTTTGGGCTGTGGGTAGATCACCAGTTGGATAGGGTCAAGGGAGCATCAGGTAGAGAGATGTACAATGTGATGAAGCCAGTAACCAGCCTGGAGCCACACTGTGGAAATGCAGTACCTTGCTGAATTGTCCAAGTAAGTTGTTCTTCTTTAATGTTATTCAATTAAAATTAATGCAAAAAGTATCCAGGTTTCAGACAACTCTGGCATTCAGGCATTGAGATTTGAGGTACTTTATAATTATTATTTTAAATGTATGGAATAAACTGAAAATAATTTTCCTTTTTAATTTGTTAGCATGTAACAAGTGTTTTCTTTATAAATTCATCTTATGGCCATTAAGTTTACAGTAGAAATTGCCACAATACATACTATTAAGATAAAATGCATCACAATTCAGCAAAGCCACGTCCAAGGTCCTATTTTATAAAAGGATACAAATTGTTTTAATGCACAACTCACACTTCATACTAAACGTACACAAATAAATTAGACATTTAAGTGATTTTTTTCCCATGTAAATATTATATTGCAGCTATGGTCTCTCCACTTATTTCACTGTCTGTTCAGTTATCTAATACCTCTACTATTACTCTACTCAATGTGACTTCCTTCCTGAATAAAGACATGACTACATCAACGAAAACCCAACACTGCATCATGAAGCACATAACAAGAGCAGAGATAGATGTCTTTTGTCACCATTTACATTACTGTGATTGAACAAAAGATTCAGAGTGAAAGTTGAGCTTCAAACAAACTTTCTATGGTCCAGATTGGACTAAGAGAGATAAAAAGAAATAGTGGACATACTGACGAAGGTTAGTTCCTGAGGCTTTGAGTTCAGTTGGCAGTCTCATCTACAAAGGCTGACTGAATTTCCACATCTGTTGATCTAGATATCATTAGTTATTGTTATTATTTAGTTTATGATTGGGATTTGCATGACTTTGATAGAAGATAGCTGAAAACCATGTTGTTATAAACTAATACACTTTAATGGTTATTTAGGATGTATTGTCACTTGAATTTAAGGGAGAATACAATGAAAAACAAGACTTAATCGAAACATTTCTCTCCCAAGTTCCAGGTACATGTGGTCTGAAATCACTGATGATGCTCCCAAACAATTAGCAATATAGCTATGAACCGCTTGTTCTATACAAGTTAGTGTCACCTCAGATTGAATTGTATCAAGTCATTTTTAGAAATAAAAATAAACTTTACATTGGACAATTACTTAGATGGTTAATGTTGTGTAGTTCTATTTGGGTAGTATTAGATATCTTTCTTACTTTAACACCTCATTTCTACACTGAGCTGTAATTCAATGCCACATTCTATATTGGCAACAGTTTTTCAGACATAAATGAGGATAAAGAAGGTGATGGTGCAGAAGACAGGGCTATGAGAGGATGGAGTTCAAGAGGACAGCTAAAGCAGAATGGGATTACAAGAAGAGCTGGATTGGGAAAAAGTTTTCAAATTCTTTCAAGGAACTTGTAACCCCCTATATCCTCCTCCACTGCTGTTACAGTTCAAAACACTAAGCCTGTTTGAAGTCATAGAAGAAGGCTATATTTTAATGGGGAACCATTGGAGGAGGGATACACAAAGCACATATGGGTGGAGGCCTAAGTGTGGCAAGAGTGGGTGTGGAAGACTAGTGCAGTATCGAAGAGTATGAGAAAAGGAGATAAAGAAGGGATTGTTTTGGAGGAAGATTGTAGAGAAAGATCATTGTGCAGGAAGAGAGTGGTACAAAATGAAGGATGTGGAAGGGGAGTGGCATGAGATGTGGGGTGTGAAATTGAGGTATGGGATGAGGGTGATATATAAGTGAGAGAGTTTGGGGGAAAGAATTTAGGAGAAAGGTGGTATGAAAGGAATGGAGTATAAGAGGAGAGTCGTACTAAAGGAAGTTATTAAGACAGGAGGATAGTGTGGGAAGTAGGTGTACAAGTCAATGAGTTGTGTTACAAGGTGGTATGAGAGGGTGTGTTGGCTTTTTACATAATGTTTCCTTCATTTGGATACTTTTTGGTCTTTCCTGAAATTGCAGGTTATTATTTGCTAATTGAATTAACTGTTCTCTCATTCCGTCCTTGGACAAACTATTTAAACAGTCCTTCTGTTAGACGCTTATAGGCCATTGTGAACACAGAGCATTACAATGTCCACATGCTAACAGGGATAAGGTGTGCTAACAAGGAGAGCTAAAGTATTTACGTGGTGTTAGAAAAACTAATGTACAAAGGCAATACTAGATGATAGGATATTCTAATGTGGGAGACTGGAGACAATTAACTTTTTGTTTTAGAATGACTCCTACTTTGCTGCCATTTAAAACAAATGCACATTTTACATTCATTAAATCTTAAAGGTATATTTTCAAGGCCTGAAGTGTAAATGCAATTCTAGTTGAAATTTAAGCAGCCATGCTACTAATATATGTAGTGCTGTCACTGCATTATGACAGTTAGGATTGTAACCCAGAAGGTTTTAATTATTAATCATGCCCTCTGAGAAACAGATGCCATAATCAGTTGAGTTTCACCAAATCAAAAGTAACGTGCCTGCATAATAAGGTCTCCATTTCCCTGTATTCTCTGCAGTTTGAGATGGAGTTCTTTATATTTCAAAATCACTTTCCTTTGGCTTGATTTGTACTAGCAGCACCATTCTGAAAAGTTAAGCTCCCAAATCATTATTCCTATCGACTTCCCAATTTACAGCCCAATCAAAATTCTCTGAGCTCACTACCACTGGCACATGGAAATAAGGAAAGATAGCAACTGATATTAGTATTATTTTCATAGCTGCAACCTGGAGCTACAATGGGATGGATTTTAACTTTATGTGGTAATGCAAAAATTGTGAGTGGTTTTGCATCCCATTTTATATCTCTCCTGGATTGAAGCCAATCAGAGCGAAATTTTACCTTATCCCAAAAAGTCAACACATACTGCAATCAGTGGCCACATGATTCCTGGACAGCAACAGCAAGAGCTTACTGTCACTATCCTGCTGCTTATTGTCAGCTGTGTTAGCTTTGGCTCAGTTGGTTCACACTTTTGCCTCTGAGTCAGAAATGTGCATGTTCCCAGCCCCACTCCAGGATGAGGAACTTCCCTGGAAACCTGAGGTATCTCTGCCAGGTCCAGAAGTGGGTGCAGCTGGTACTTGTGACCTGATCCTTGATTGGAACACTATTTCACACCTATCAGCGAGTTTGGAAGGTAGCCATGCCAACTGTTTCCAGAACAAAGGTGAACAGAGAGGTAGGCTGTACTGCTGAAAGTGCTGGCAACATTTTATAGGACTGTTAGCACTCTCAGAAAACAGCTGAAGGCAACCTTGTTGAACAAGATTCCTGTAAAGCCCCAACCAGGACTGAAGATCCCAGCGTACACTGGGACTCAGGCAACAGTCTCAGCCTGGCAGTGTGAAAATGTCTATTGATTAATGAAGCAGGCATTCTGCAGGGGTGTGAATGATGAAATGTTTGTTGGCAAGATAGAAGGAAGATTCCATTTGCTCAGTGATTTATTCTTGCATGTCATTCTCCTAGCTAGTGGGACAAGACAGAAGGTTCTTATTGCGTACAGTTGTGAAAGCTCTGTAAACTTTAATATTTGATCGAGTGCAGTAAGCACCAACAACTATAATGATGTCAGGGGGACTTGGTCAAGAGTAACAAAGGAGACAGGCCTTGGACTACTCTACTCCTAAAATCCTGATAGTGATCAAAGTTATATTCACGTAATCTGTAAATAGTTGGAATATTACAATAAACTCCATTGTTTACTTAACAATGCTTTAGTCTATCATCTTTCATCAAGGAAGAAATAACAAGACATCTGAAGAGATATTGTCCCATCGGGCAGATGCAGCATGTGTTCATGAAAGGCAGGTCATGTTTAATTAATTTGCTGGAATTCTTCAAGGACATTACTAATGTAATGGACAACGGTGAACAATGGATGTGGTGTATCTGGATTTTCAGAAGGCATTTGACAAGGTACCGCACAAAAGATTGTTGCATAAGATAAAGGTGCACAGTGTTACATGTAATGTATTAGTATGGTTTATTAATAGAGGATTGGTTAACTAACAGAAAGCAAAGAGTGGGGATAAATAGTTGTTTTTTCTGGTTGGTGATCAGTGTCTAGTGGTGTGCCTGACAAATCAGTGTTGGGACAGCAATTGTTACAATTTACGTAGATGATTTGGAGTTGGAGACCAAGTGTAGTGTGTCCAAGTCCACAGATTGACACTATGCTGAGTGGTAGAGCAAAGTGTGCAGAGGACACTGGCAGTCTACAGAGGGACATAAATAGGTTAAGTGAATGGGCAAGAGTCTGGCAGACGCAGTACAATGTTGGTAAATGTGTGGCGTCCATTTTGATTGGAATAAGAGCAAAATGGACTACTATTTAAATGGTGAAAAATTGCAGCATGCTGCAGTACACAGGGACCTGGGTGTTCTTGTGCATGAATCACAAAAAGTCGTTTTGCAGGTGCAGCGGGTAATTAAGAAGGCAAATAGAATATTATCCTTCATTGCAAGAGGAATGGTGTTTAAAAACAGGGAGGTTATGCTGCAGTTGTATAGGGTGATGGTGAGGCCACACCTGGAGTACTGTGTACAGTTTTAGTCTCCTTAGTTGAGAAAGGATGTACTGTCAGTAGAGGGGTTGCAGAGGATGTTCACTAGATTGATTCTGGAGTTGAGAGGGTTGGCTTATGAGGAGAGATTGAGTAGAATGGGACTATAGTGATTGGAATTTGAGAAGAATAAGGGGTAATCTTAGAGAAACATAAAATTTTATGAAAACAATAAATAAAGTAGAAGCAGGGAGGTTGTTTCCACTGGTGGTGAAACTGCAACTAGGTGGTATTGCCTCAAAATAAGGGGAGGCCAATTTAAAACTGAGTAAAGGAGCAACCTCTGCACCTAAAGCGTAATGAATTCCCTGCCCAGTGAAGCAGTTGAGGCTACCTTGTTAAACATTTTTAAGGCAAAGTTAGAAAGATTTTTGAACAATAAAAGAATTAAGGGTTATGGTGAGTGGTTTGGGTAAGTGGAGCTAAGATCAGCCTTGATCTAATTGAAGGGCAGAGCATTCTCGAAGGGCCAGAAGGCCTACTCCTGTTTCTATTTCTTATGTTCTTTTATAGAGTCATAGAGATGTACAACACGGAAACAGACCCTGCAGTCCACTCGTCCATGCTGACTAGATATCCTAAACTGATCTAGCACCATTTGCCAGCATTTGGCCCATATCCTTCAAAACCATTCCAATTCATATTCCTATCCAGATACCTTTTGAATGTTGTAATTGTACCAGCCTCTACCACTTCCTCTGGCAGCTCATTCCATACATGCACCACTGTCTGCATGAAAAAGTTGCCCCTTAGGTCTCTTTTAAATCTTTCCCCACTCACCTTAAACCTACACCCACTAGTTTCAATTTCCCCTACCCTGGGGAAAAGACCTTGACAATTCACCCTCTCATGCCTATCATGATTTTTTTAAACTCTATAAGATCACCCCTCAGCCTGCGATGGTCCATGGAAAATAGCCCCAGCCTTTCCCTATCGCTCAAACCTCAAATCCTGGCAAGACCCTTGTAAATCTTATCTGAACTCTTCCAAGTTTAACAGCGACTTTCCTATAGCAGGGAGTCAGAACTGAATACACTATTCCGAAAGTGGCCTAACCAATGTCCTGTACAGCTGCAACATGACCTCCAAGTCCTATACTCAATGGACTGACCAATAAAGGCAAGTATACCAAATGCCTTCTTCACTACCCAGTCTATTGGCGACTCCCCTTTGAAGGAATTATGAACCTGCACTCCAAGGTCTCTTTGTTTGGTGATGCTCCGCAGGACCTTACCATTAAGTCCTGCCTTGATTTGCCTTGCCAAAATGCAGCACCTTAAATTTATCTAGATTAAACTTCATCTGTCACACCTTTGTCCATCAGCCCATTTGATCAAGTTCTCATTGTACTCTGAGGTAAGCTTCTTTGCTATCTACTACACCATCAATTTTGGTGTCATCTGCAAACTTACTAACCATACCTCCTATATTCACGCACAAATCATTTATATAAATGACAAAAAGCAGTGAACCAGCACCAATCCTTGTGCCACTTCGCTGGTCACAGACCTCCCATCTGAAAAATAACTCTCCACCACCATCCCTCTGTCTCCCATTTTCTTGCTAATTTTCTATCCAAATGGCATGTTCTCCATGTATTCCATGTGATCTAACCTTGTTAACCAGTCAACCACGAGGAACCTTGTTGAATGCCTCACCGAAGTCCCCAAAGAGTCATAGAGTCATAGAGATATACAGCATGGAAACAGACCCTTCGGTCCAACCCATCCATGCCGACCAGATATCCCAACCCAATCTAGTCCCAACTGCCAGCACCTGGCCCATATCCCTCCAAACCCTTCCTATTCATATACCCATCCAAATGCCTTTTAAATGTTGCAATCATACCAGCCTCCACCACTTCCTCTGACAGCTCATTCCATACACGTATCACGCTCTGCGTGAAAAAGTTGCCCCTTAGGTCCCTTTTATATCTTTCCCCTCTCAACCTAAACCTATGCCCTCTAGTTCGGACTCTCCGACCCCAGGGAAAAGACTTTGTCTATTTACCCTATTCATGCCCCTCATAATTTTGTAAATCTCTATAAGGTCACCCCTCAGCCTTCGACGCTCCAGGGAAAACATCCCCAACCTGTTCAGACTCTCCCTATAGCTCAAATCCTCCAACCCTGGCAACATCCTTGTAAATCTTTTCTGAACATTTTCAAGTTTTACATGATCTTTCCAATAGGCAGGAGAGATAGTGACCACCACTCTGCCTTTATCAATTCTCTTCATTATTTCAAAAATCTCTATCAATTTAGTGAGGTATGCTTTCTCAAGCACAAAGCCCTGCTGACTGTCCCTCATCAACCCTTGCCTTTCCAAATACATGTAAATTCTATTCCTCAAAATCCCCTCCAACAAATTGCCCATCACTGAAGTCAAGCTCACTAGTCTACAATTCCCTGGCTTTTCCTTACCACCTTTCTTAAATAGTGGCAGCATGTCGTCCAACCTACAGCCATCTGGCACCTCACCCATGCTACCAATGGTCCAAATATCTAGCAAGAAGCCCAGCAATCACTTCCCTAGCTTTCCATAGAATTCCAGGGAACATCTGATCAGGTCATGGGGATTTATCCATCTTTATGCATTTTAAGATGTCCAGCACCTCCTTCTCTGTAATGTGGACACTTCTCAAGATATTGCAATTTATTTCTCCAAGTTCTCTAATTTCCATGTCCTTCTCCATAGCAAACACTGATGCAAAATACTCATTTAGTACCTCATCCATTTCCTATGGTTCCATCATAGGCAGCCTTGCTGATTTTTAAGGAACTCTATTTTTAACCTGAGTTACCCTTTTCTCCATAATGTATTTGTAGAAACCCTTTGAATTCTCCTTGACCCTTTTTGCCAAAGCTATCTCATGTCCCCTTTTTGCCCTTCTGATTTGCCTCTTAAGTATACTCCTAGGCCCTTATACTGCTCTAGGGATTCACTCGATCCCTGCTCTCCAAATCTAACATATGCTTTCTTCTTTTTCTTGACTAAAATCTCAATTTCTCTAGTCATCCAGTCTTGCCCTTCACTCAAACAGGGACATATGCCCCAGATTCTTGTTATCTCAGAGTTGAAGGCTTCCTATTTTCCAGCTATCCCTTTACCTGGGAACATTGCCCCCGCACCCCCCATCAACTTTTGAAAGTTCTTGCTGAATGCCGTCAAAATTGGTCTTCCTCCAATTTAGGACTTTAACTTTAGATCTGGTCTATCGTTTTCCTTCACTATTTTAAAACTAATAGAATTATGATCACTTGCTTCAAAATATTCCCCCACTGACACCTCAGTCACCTGCCCTGCCTTATTTCCCAAGAGTAGGTCAAGTTTTGCACCTTCTCTAGTAGGTACATACACATACTGAATAAAAACATTTTCTTTAACACACTTTACAAATTCCTCTCCATCCAAACCTTTAACACTATGGCAGTCCCATTCAATACTTGGAAAGTTAAAATCTCCTGCACTACAACCCTATTATTCTTACAGATAACTGAGATTTCCTTAGAAATTTTCTTCTCAATTTGCCACTGACTATTCAAATTAGACCTGAAACATAGATATCTTAATCAGACTGAAATTTGTTGGACTAGAAGCAATCCATACACCTTTCCACCAGGGACAGGGGAATGAAATCTCCTTGCCTCAGGAAGTTTGGAGAGATGCCGCTGAGGAGGTCTATAGCTTTTAGAATGATCTGACGTACCCATCTTCAGATTGCCTGGACAAAATGGCTGATGAAGGGTTTTTGCCCGAAACGTCGATTTTCCTGCTCCTCGGATGCTGCCTGACCTGCTGTGCTTTTCCAGCACCACTCTAATCTAGACTCTGGTCTCCAGCATCTGCAGTCCTCACTTTTGCCTGGATAAAATGGCTGCAACACTATACATGAATCAATGGTGTTATTCATAAATGCAAGAATGCAGTTGGGAAGGGAAATCCCAATCAGTCTCTGGAATCAGGTCCCTCCTGTAAAAGGAGTCGCTGCAGCCTGATTAATTTGCATCTGTCCATAGTCCCAGAATAGGCATATTTGATGCTTGAAGCAGTGTTGTGCCTACCATTTTCAAGCATTCTTTTTGATCCTGCAGCTTGCTTTCATGTAAAGTATACAGCAACTGGGGAGGTTGAAGCTGGATCTTTGAAAGTGACCCTACGAATCATGTATGTATGAGCACCTCCTGACCCTCCAGATATTGTGTCTGGCCGTTTGTTTCCTGATCATCTCCAAGCCTGAGGATTTCTTATGCCCAGTCCATAGCACCAGGTTATGTCGAGTGCAGCATACCAACACAGGTTTAAGAGACCTTTTTGGGGCAGATTAGCGTACTGATCTGGATGGATCCAGGCATTTGAAACTCATCTTTAGGTGCTGCATTTTGTGTGTCTCCACTGGGTGCGTGTATGGTGATGGGTAAAGCAAAGAGGCCATGTAACAAGTGCCCAGGTCACAAAATTTCCACCTACCCCCAAATATATCCCATAATGTGGGAAGATGGGCAGTGAAATTGGCAGAGTTTCAGCTGCATTTAAATAAGTAACAAAACATAGGACTTAGCAGCAAGAATAAGCCTTTGGGCCCTGTGAGTTTGTGCCGCCAGTTAATGATATCGTGACTCATGTAATTGTCTCAACTCCACTTTCCTGTTTGACACCCCCTAATCCTTGATATCCTTGTCAATCAAAGGTCTATCTAACTTAGCCCGGAAATGACTCAGTTTTCACCAATTTCTGGTGAAGAGAATTCCACATATCAACAATCATCTGGGGGATAAATAAATTCTCCTCATCGCAGGTCTTTAAAGGGAGGTCTTATTCTTATTCCATATCCTCTACTTCTTGCATCCACTCTCAGTATCCATGCCATCAAGCCCCCTTAGGATTTTACTTGTTTATATCAGATCAATTTCATTCTTCTAACTGGAAATGGACAATATGTCCAACTTGTTTAACCTTTGTTCATGAGATATCCTCCTCATCAGAGAAAAAGTTGAGTGAATCTTCTCTGATCTGCTTCTTCTTAGATTGGATGCTGAAAGAGCTGGAAACTGCAATAATCTCCAACCATTCTGATGATATTGCAGGGACTCGGTTGGGGAAAGCAGAACTTCTTACTATCTCGTAAGGTGAAGCTGTACAGGTTTCCCAATAGCTTCAGTAACAATATGTAACATAATAATGGTAACTTGTACCTGATTGCCTTTATGTAATAAATACATCTTATTTAAGGCAAGAACCTCTTCTCATTAAGGTTTATTTGTGGTTTGCTTTTACCACTGTAAATCAACTAGGTCCTTAGACACAATAGACAGTAGACAATAGACAATAGGTGCAGGAGTAGGCCATTCAGCCCTTCGAGTCTGCACCGCCATTCAATATAATCATGGCTGATCATTCCTAATCAGTATCCTGTTCCTGCCTTATCTCCATAACCCTTGATTCCACTATCTTTGAGAGCTCTATCCAACTCCTTCTTAAATGAATCCAGAAAGTGGGCCTCCACTGC
>NC_057711.1:75123011-75142322 GCF_004010195.1 Chiloscyllium plagiosum | reverse complement strand
TATTCCCCTGTTTCTGTCTTCGAGGGCCCAATTTTTGTCCTAACCATTTTTTTGCCTTGCACATACCCAAAGAAGCTTTTACTATCCTCCTTAATATTCTTGGCCAGTTTACCTTCGTACCTATTTTTCCTCTGCGTATTTCCTTCTTAGTAATCCTCTGTTGTTCTTTAAAACTTCCCAGTCCTCGGTTTTCCCACTTATCTTAGCTATGTTATACTTTTTCTCTTTTAACTTTATATGTTTCTTTACTTCTCTCGTCAGCCACGGCCGCCCATGCCTCGTCCTGGGATCTTTCTTCCTTTTAGGACTGAACTGGTCCTGCAACTTCTGCATTATACCCAGAAATATCCGCCATTGTTCCTCCACGGTCTTCCCTGCTAAGGTATTGCACCATTGAACTTTGGCCAGCTCCTCCCTCATAGCTCCATAATTCCCTTTATTTAACAGAAGTACTGTCACTTCCGACTGTATCCTCTCCCTCTCAAATTGCAGATTGTAGCTTATTGTATTATGGTCACTACTTCCCAATGGCTCCTTCACTTCGAGGTCTCTGACCAATTCTGGTTTGTTACACAATACCAGATCCAGAATTGCCTTCTCCCTGGTCGGCTCCAGCACCAGCTGCTCTAAGAATCCATCTCTGAGGCACTCCACAAAGTCTCTTTCTTGTGGCCCAATACCATCCTGATTCTCCCAGTCTAGCTGCATGTTAAAATCCCCCATAACAACTGTAGTGACATCTTTGCGACAGGCCAATTTCAGCTCCTGATTTAACTTACATCAGCTCCTGATTTAACTTACACAACAAGAAATGGGAAAGATGATAGCATGTTAACCCAACCACAAGGCGGTAGTGACTAATAACATCAGGTTAAAACCATAAGAATTCATTGAACACAGGACCACTACTACATCTTCACAGATTTAAAAATTTTACAGCTTTAAGAACAACTCATGCAGACAGTTGGCAGCTGCAACAGCTTAACAGTCAACTAGCCTGCAGGGCAAACCTGAAAAAAGATCAATAACAACAAAAGGCACTCAATGGTAAATAAAACTTTTTGCTTCAAACCAAGTTAGAGAAGCACAGAAACAAGTGTGAGTTAGAAACCAGTCAAACTTACAAGCTATAAATTCCATCGGGAAGTGAGGATCTGTAGGAACAGTCCTGATGAAAGGATCAGCCAAGTCATGATCAGACATCGGAATTTCATGAGTAAAATTAAAAATACCCATTGGGAAAAGGGAAACTTTAAATTGAAGCACAGATTGGTTTGAGGAGGCTGCAAGTTGAAAAGGATCACAATGAGCATCACCATGATAGCGATCAGAGTCCACAAGACCCAGCTACAGGAAGGGAACCAAA
The DNA here is from genome assembly GCF_004010195.1 of Chiloscyllium plagiosum. NCBI lineage: Eukaryota > Metazoa > Chordata > Chondrichthyes > Orectolobiformes > Hemiscylliidae > Chiloscyllium > Chiloscyllium plagiosum. The sequence continues at coordinate 75,140,956 of NC_057711.1, read as the reverse complement.
GGCCATAAAGGTATCTGTGGTTGCAACAGTGGTAAAATTGCAAGTTGGTATTAAGGTGATGGCAGAATAATTTATGAGCCTAAAGAGAGTGAGTCTAATAGAAGGTGACAATAAAACTGCAATAGAAAAACGAAGATTCACAATTTAAGTTGCCTATCAGGTGAGAAGAACTTCTTAAATCTGAGGTACTCAGCTTTATTTGGGGAAAAGGATGTGACATTGCTTATTAGTTTATGAAAGATAGAAGACTATCCATTGTTTCCCATGAGAAAGCAGGAAATCTCCATTTTAGTTGCAGAAGGCACAAAACCTTCATTTGGACCACAAAAAAATGAAGAAAACTTTAATATGCGGTTCTATGATAAAGCACTACTATACCACAGAGTTAGAAAACTTTTAAGGTAAGGTAAATAAAAAGCATTGCTGTACCCAAGAGAAAAGAATCTATTTGGGAAAGAGAGTAGAGCAGCATTGAGAGCTCGGGTGCTCTTTGTTGTGGTTCTGTTTGCCGAGCTGGGAATTTGTGTTGCAGACGTTTCGTCCCCTGTCTAGGTGACATCCTCCCAGCTCGGCGAACAGAACCACAACATAGGTCTTACTCTATAGAATTGCTTCCAAGTTAGACATTAAATCACAAATTGAACAATGCACTTTTGCATTCACGAGGAAGTTCAGCTGATGACACTATACCTCATCAAAACATAAAAACAGTGTAGATACATTTCATGAAGTTCTACAAGTTTTTGACAATTATGTTAATCTGAGCACAAACAAAGTTCTTGAAAGAACAAGATTTAACATAAGTTCAGCATTTAGGAGAATGCACAGATAATTTAATTAATTATCATTACAAATTAGCAGAAAACTATGAGTATATGTTTTGAAATAAGAATTGATGAGAAACAGATTTGTTATTCATTTAACCAATGAGACTTTTGCACATTTATTACAGTCCACAGAAGAGTCGACTTTGGAGAACACTACTCAGATTGTGCTCAAAACAGAATGCAAGAAGATTCACAGAGGAATCCAGAGAGGAAAAGAACAACCTTATCACAGTTTATTTAGCATGGAGGAAGAATCAGTAATTATATCCCTTAGGGTTGGAAATTACACATGGTCTAGGTAGAACAGCCCTCAAGATTAAAGATATATTACAAGGAGAACTGGAACATAAAAGGAGGAAGATAGTAGAGACTATAATATAATTCATCATCAAGAGTCTTCATTCTAAGAATGCATGTGTGTCTTGACTTTAACCTTCTTGAAGTCACAGAAGGAGTTCAGTTAATTCCAGTGGACAGTGAACAGAACAAAAGAGACAGAGATATTCCAAGCCTGCCCAAAAACAACTGAACTATGGTGGAAAAAGTTAATGCATTGTCATGGGGGAACTGACAGAATTTTTTCACTGGATTTCCTTGACTCATGGTAGAACCCAAAAATAATAAATAATCTGTTGAATTTAGCTGTGATGGCATGAGAAATATATTTTACATGGCCAAGATATACGAGTGGCCAAAAAGCCATCAGAGGCTGAAGCAGATTCAACAATAATAAAAAATGGAAAAGAATGTGCCCCCATTCACTGATATTGCGTTGAACGATGGCCAGAGTAAAAGACCAGTGAGTTAACTGAGAACAGATACAGTACTTTGCGCATCCACAGCATTTCATGGTCATGGATGACTTGCCTGTATAAGGAAGATTAGTTGTTCCATATTCCCTTCAGGAAGATGATCTGAATGATACACTGGGACTTTAAGGGTTCACCAGGTATGAAGCCACGGTTTACTCATTGTCCTGAGTTCTCAGGAGGAGATTATTTGAGAACTGAGGCTGCACCTGATTGTCAGTACTAAAAACAAGCTTGTCATAACGGAATAGCATTCAAAATACTAGAGGGTTTGCAAGAAGATTGAGGTGAACAGGAAATGAATGAACAGTACAACTCACTTGAGCTCATTGATCAATCTTTAGCTGAAATTACTTAGGTTGGTGAACAAATAGTAATAGCAGATTTAAATTTTATGCAGTTGATAGAACAACACAAGTTTTTCCTCTCCCAGATTTAAGTCAGCAGCGATCCTCGAGTTTTCTGACCAAGGATATGTGCATGCTGGATTCACCAATAAGCCAACAACATCAATGTCCACAGATTCAATCCACGGTTAGCAAATGAAGATGTTCAATATAATTCACACGTTGAAGCCATGTGTTTGATTACTTAAACACCGATGTATTACCACATTGAGAATTAAAATTTACATACAGGTTGAAGATGGGGTGCAAATGACTCTATGGGTGCCAACATTAAGGTGAAATGGTCAATATCCACAGATTCAATCCACAGTTGGCAAGAAATTATGTGGCCCAGAAATCCAGGTTACAGCTAAAATAGAAAATATCAGTTTTAACAGAGCAACTATTTTCCATTAAGGAAACTCATGAGATTAAAGGTCCCCTGCAGAATAATATGGGATAATTACCTTGTTCAGCACGGAAGAGTTCTTCCGAGAAAGAAGTTTAGAAAACTACTGGCCCTCCAGATAAGGTAAGGGACTGACTACACAGTTTAGCTGGGAAAATATGATCAATGAAGCATCTCCAAGAGATCAAAATTACTGTGGAGAGACCTTACAGACTACGTAGGTTAAGAGCAGAATCAAGGTTAGCAATCTTCAAGATAAAGACCAATCAATATTTCAAGTTCAAGGAGAGCATATTCTGGAAAAATAAAAACAAAGTACTGCAAAAGTTGGAAATATGAAATAAAAACAGAAAGTGCTGGAGAAACCAAACAGCTCCAACAGCACCTGTTGTGAGAAATAGAATTCACATTTCTAGTCCCATATGACTGTTATTTAGAACGTCCTTTCATATTGCACCTGATTCATTAACTCTGTTTCTCTCTCAAAAAGATGCTATCACAGCTTTTGGAAGACTGATGATTAGGTTTTATGGAAGCATAATATTGATTGAGATATTGGGCTGTTGTCAATGTTATTAAATAAAATAATACATTACTGATGATAATGGGGAATAAAAGCTTGTCGGTAGAATATAGAAGGCACGATTACTAAGTTTGAGGATGACACCAAAATTTGTGGTATAGTAGATAGTGAAGAAGGTTATCTAAGATTACAAAGAAATCTTGATCAATTGTATCAATGGGCTGAAGAGTGACATATGGAATTTAATTTGGATAAATGTGAAGTATTGCATTTTGATAAAACTAACAAGGGCAGGACTTATACAATTAAAAGTAAGGTCTTGGGTAGTGTTGTAGAACAGAAATACCTAAGGGCTCATGTACATAAGTCTTTGTTTGCATCACATATACACAAGGTTGTTAAAAAGGCATTTAGCGTGCTTGACTTCATTGCTCCTTTGAGTATAGGAGTTGAGATGTTATGTTAAGGTTATACAGGACGTTGGTGAGACCTCGTCTGGAATACTGTGCCCAATTCTGTTATAGGGAGGATATTATTAAACTGCAAAGGGTGCATAAAAGATTTACCAGGATGTTGCTGGGAATAGAGGCTTTGAATTATAAGGAGAGGTGGGATTTTCGTCACTGGAGCATAGGAAGTTGTGGGAAGACCTAATGGAGACTGATGAATCATGAGGGGTTTGGATAAGATGAATGGAAGGTGTCTTTTCCCCAGTGTGGGGGATTTTAAGACTAGGGGGCATAGTTTTAAGGTGAGAGGTGAAAGATTTAAAAGACATGGGGGCATTTTTTTAGATCAAGAGTAGTTTGTGTGTGGAATGATCTTTCAGATGACGTGATGAGTGTGGATGACAGTTAAAACGTTTAAGAGACATTTAGATAAGTACATGAATAAGAAAGGCTTGAATGAATGTGAGCCAAGTGCAGGCAGTGGGCTTAGTTTAGTTTGGGACTATGGTCAGCATGGAATGGTTGGGCCAAAGGAAATGTTTTTGTGCTTTGTGACTTTATGACTCATGCTAGAGACTGGAATAAGCTCCATCCAACCTGATGATTTTAAAGGGACTTGAGCAGGGAAACACAGAGCATCTTAGGATCTTGTGGAGTGAAGACTTATATTCAGAGGTCTCCCAATAGTCTTAGTAATAATGTGTAACTTGCCAACGTAACTTGTAACTGATTACTAAAATGCAATACACTACATCTTGTTTAATACAGGAGCTTCTCAGCAGTAGATTTCCTCTGCCAATGTAAACTAACTAGGCCTTTTCACCCAGATAAGGAAAGGTAATTGTGGCAGAAAAGTACCCCAACCGAACTTGATATTGGTTGGCATAACAACACATACATTTTTTTCAAATAAGGAGACTAAACTGACTGGTACTCCAGATGTGACCTCGTTGAATCTCTGTAAAACTGCTGCTACCTTTTTCTCTTCCCCTTTCAATAAACTTCAACACATGCCTTCTTAATTAGTTGAACCAGCACGTGAACCCCTTTTGATTCATGTACTGGAAGACAGCCATGGTGTCATTATCACTGGCATCAGCTGGCCATCAATACCACTAGAGTTCTACTCATCTTTCATCATTGCACAATGATCTTTCAGAAAACTGCACCTTGGTCTTCACTCTGGAGCCAGCCTGCATTCCCCTCTGTGGTCTCTCATGTCTCCTGATGTCAGGGTTTCATTTTCAGGTGATTACGTGGCTCCCGCTGTCCAGATCCCTTTGACTGTAACTCCTTTCCTCTCAGGTTCTCCTCTCTGGAGGAGTTCATGATTCCCCTGGCAGGTGGAACCACTGGTCTAAAGAGCCACACTTCCGGATGCTTCTTACAACTATCCCATCTCATGTCTCAAGTATCAACAATGTTCAATTCCAAAGCTTGAATGCTCTCTCCTTGCAAATATATGCTCTAGTTTAACCTTACCCTGAAGGTATGCTGCTTTATCTACCAGCTGTTCAATTTAGCACTGAATTGATTTGCCATCTTCATATTACTGCAGGGGGTCTGATTCTGCAAGGGACCCATATCCTTTGTGTAAAGTTGAAAGAGGTACTTAACCCCTGGTAAACAGACACAATCTTAATTATAGTATATTCTGATCAGTGCACTCTCTTGACTCACCATGTTGCCAGTCCCTTATAAAGCTCTCATCTGCTGTGTGTCATGATATCAGAGTCAAGTTTTGAAGTCAACCCCCACAATATTGTGCCACCCTGCAGACCACCTTCAAGGCTATAGATCAAGGATCAAAAATTTCCACAGTGTACTTAGGCCCATAAGTCTGTGTTAACAATCCAGCGCAGTAGCAAGGGGAGTTTTACAATACTGGAGGTGCTGACATTTAGATAAGCCATTAAACAGAGGTGCCATCTGCCCCTCAGGTGGTATAAGTGATTCCATTATGCAATTTCAAGGAAAAATAGTCAATTATCATCACTGTCCTGACCAATATCTATTCCCAATCAATATTAAAAAGTTGCCTATGGTCAATTTCAGCCACAAATTGCTTAGATGTTTCCTATATTACAATGGTCACCACATTCTAAAAATAGTTCTTTGTTGTGTAAAGAGCTTTTTAGATTAGATTAGATTACTTTAGATTAGATTACTTTACAGTGTGGAAACAGGCCCTTCGGCCCAACAAGTCCACACCGACCCGCCGAAGCGCAAACCACCCATACCCCTACATTTACCCCTTACCTAACACTACGGACAATTTAACATGGCCAATTCACCTAACCTGCACATCTTTGGACTGTGGGAGGAAACCGGAGCACCCGGAGGAAACCCACGCAGACACGGGGAGAATGTGCAAACTCCACACAGTCAATCGCCTGAGGCAGGAATTGAACCCGGGTCTCTGGCGCTGCGAGGCAGCAGTGCTAACCACTGTGCCACCGTGCCGCCCATCCTTGAAATTGCATAATGGAATCACTTATACCACCTGAGGGGCAGATGGCACCTCTGTTTAATGGCTTATCTGAATGTCAGCACCTCCAGTATTGTAAAACTCCCCTTGCTACTGCGCTGGATTGTTAACACAGACTTATGGGCCTAAGTACACTGTGGCAATGAAAGGAACCATGTAACTGCATGTCTTTGGATTTTCTTTTGCAATGCTCAATTACAGATATTTTCAAATCGGCCTGTCCAGAGATGTGAATGTACACCTCTGAAGCAAGCGAGGCTTGAACCCAGGACTCATGGCATAGCAGCAGGGACGCTACCACTTCACCACAAGGGACCCCATAGTTAGTACCATTTTTATTCATATCCAGAAGTGCTGAACATTTTCTTTCATGCCCATCACCAAATGATTCATGGTCTTGGTTCATTTATTTTTAAAAATGTTGTAATCAACCTGTTTAGAAATGTTATGACATCTGGAGCAGATGGAACTTGAACCCAGGTCTCCTAGTTCTGAGTTAGGGACACTACCACTGCACCAAAAGACTTGTTTCCATCGTTTATTTATACAATGTTTGCAGAATGCATATCACTTGTTTTCTTGTCCTGGGGCATGAGAGCACTTTTGTCTCGCATAATAAGATTAAAATTAATTAAGTAAACAATATTTACGTTGACATTTTGTACAGTTAATTATCCATTTGCTGTTTATTTTATGGGTTTTAAAAATACTCTTGACAAAATGCTCAGAGTGCATTAAAAGAAGCACTGCAAGCAACCAGAACCAACACAAAGTGATAGTCGAACTATTCTGCAGTTGTATCATAATTAGATAATATTGCATGTTGAAACCAAATTAATTATAACTGCCCAAAAATGCATGTGCTGACTTCAGAGTTCTATAACTAGACAATAGTATATATAGCTTTTGCTTAAAAATGCAGTTCCACTGTTTGATGACTATATGCATAAAATAAGTAGAGATTTAGTCAAAAAAGTGGTTGCCATATTAAATAGTCCTCTGTAGGAGTCCAGGGCACTATGCAAAAGTATAGCAGCACCTATTATCATGTTTGAAATAGAGCCATATGATTGTTGTATATTTCCTTTGAGCAGTGGACTGCTCCAGCAGCTAACTTATCATGTAAATAAATTCATTCAGTAAATCATGAGCAACAAATTTTCAGAAGTGCTAATTAAAGAACTTATCAATACATTTGGATTCATTATTACCTTTCCTTTCATACTGCTGCTCTGTACATTTGTCTTTTGCCTAGTTGCTGTACTCTGCAACTGAATTCAGAAAGGATAGCCAGTGCTGGATTGTTTCTGTCTGACTTCAAAACATTTTATTGTACTCATAAGTAGGTGCAGTAGGTTTACCTTTGGGATTGAATGACAAGTTGGAGAATTGAGGAAAATCTGAAAGAAGAGGAAGAAAGAAGGCATTATGCCAGAGGGCACGTTCACAGTCTTCAAGAAGTACTTCAGATATCTCAACTTCACAGAAAAGCAACATAACAAGGCATCTTTTCTTCTCTGGTGCATTAGGCATGTTAGTCACTCTTTTAAAACACTTTAGCTTTTTAACCACACAATAACCTTTAAATGTGAGAATTGAATCCTTGTTCTGCTCTTTTCCTAAAACTTCCACTCAAACCACCAACTCCTTCCTGAAGCAACGTCATGTTGGATTTCTGATAAACCCAGTCCCTCTGCATTTAATGCACATGAGTTTCATCATACCACATCTGAAATATAAAACATTTCCAGACCTTTTGTTTTGATCATAGAAAATGACCAGGATTAGTTATGGCTTATACATAATTTTAATTGCAACAGATTTTTTTTTTTAAAAAGAACATATAGCTAAAAAGAAACACCGTGAATACAAGTTTTGAGTTGTGTACTTCACTGACTGGAAAGCCTATTAAGATTATCTTCAGCCTCAAGAGAGACCCTGGAATGTCTCTTCTGACAGGTGTCATGGTAGCTTCAAAGAGAAGACCTTTAAAGAGAGAAATGGCCTGCAAACTTAACTGTAATCTCGAGTAAGTTGTCTCGGATTGTGAACATGATGGAAGAAATGAGAACAGTTTGGGTAAGAGGCACGGTTGTGTTTTCTCCTTTTAAGTGTGCACAAGCATAGCAATTACAAACCAATTTCAATGCTTATCTGTATCTGTTAGTGGATATAGGTGCATCCTGTGATGCTTCAGTTATTTAAAAAAAAAAGTTTCTCTTTCCTGGAAGCCAGAAAGCAAGCAAGACCACAGTCAAAATCTCTAGAGACCTTTCAGCTGACCTGAAAAGCCAAGCATCTCAAAATCAACTGTTCACATATTGACATTAGTGATACCAGCATCATCCAACATAATGGCTACAAAGTCCCATTGTCTACTCTTCAAAGAGCTCAGAGACTGATCTCTATTTCCTTTTTAACTTGTATTCTTATTGGACTTGCCTTTCATTTCAAATCTGTGTATATTTGTGTTGGATTATTTCTTCTCATATTTAGTAGTTAAGAAACTCAATCTTTCACTAACTCAAGAAAGCCCGAGTAACTTCTTTCAAAAATGTTATTTTTGTGTTGTAAGCAAGGTAACCACAAGGGAAGGGATCCTTTTCTATATAAACTTTGTTCCAACAGACCAAGTGAATGGGTGAATAATGAAGGGCTGCCTGTACATCCCTGCTCACCTGGGAGCATAACAATTCGGGGTAGCCCATCTGGAAACAAACTAAACTGGAGATTGATCATAAACATTTCTATTTATTTCTTTAAGGGCAGAGGGTGTAAAAATGTTTGTACACCACAAAAAAGCTCATCCATTATGGTTACAACCAAGCATGGATACTTAGAGTTCTGAGTAATAATTGCTATCACTCTCTTTTTTCAGGCTGTGCTAAGGAGATGCTATCAAAAGTGAATTGGCAGTAGATACAAGATAAATAAGTAATTTGGTGTCTGGGGCTCTTGGGGGGGCATTGAAGATTTTTTGATCAAGATTGCTGGGCTGGGCAAAATGATTCAATGGTTGCATTGTGAAGGCACTTTGCAATCTTGGAAATTGTGTTGCATCCTGTGGGACTTTTTTTGTGATACAGAATCTGTCAGTTAAACCAATTACATGCTTGAATACTTCTCCTGCTCACTCAGATTCTCCTGAACTTCTAGCCATTGTCTTTTTTTGGAGTGAGCCATCTTTTGATGCACAAGTTGTGTTGATAAAGGAACTCCAATTCTGTATTTTAATTCATTTGGGATGAATAAGAAAACACTCAAATACAGGATAGTTCTGGCTCACATCTCTGGAAGTCAGTAATGTGCAAAGACATTGTAGTGCAAAGATAGAGTTTTCACTTCAATCACAATGCATAAAATGTTTTCTTCAGAAATTAATACTTTTTCATTTGACTGATACTATTGGGTTCATAGATCATGCAAGATTGTGTCAATCAATCAGTTGTTCATACTATTGAACAAGGAATTATTAAGGGTTAAGTATAATAGAACATGAGCTGAAAGAAATCTTGACAAAGATGTGAAGCTGATGGAAGAACATATCAAAATGCCTGAAAGAAACCCAAGAGGTATGCTTTGGGCTTTTGGGCTGTCTTTCATACAAAGCTATTGATTTCTCACTGACTCTCACTGACAATCTTCTCCACCCTCTTGGCATGTCATGGCACTCCCTTGTCTTTGAGAATTGGAGGGCACATAAGAGGAAGTCCAGGCCCCTCAGCGCACTTTCACATGGCCATTGCTGCCAAAAACCTATGTCCAAAATATTGGTTTACGGGTCTGCGTGCATATCCAGCAGCCAAAATCAGGAAATTCAGTCAATCCTCTTAAATTCACACAACCAAGTTGCCCAGCCAATGATAACTATTCAAAAGGGATTGTTCAAAAGCACATCCAAATCTACTTGTGAGTTATGGATTTTACATTATAACCACTTCTTAAAATAGAATTATACTTGATTTGAAGAAAATGCTTTCAGAATTGTTGGTGTGCAGGAACAAGTTGATATCAAAGTTAAATCTGTCAGAACTGATTGGGTTTTATTTGGCTAGATCTGCCACTTCTATGAGAAATGTTTTACCATGTGTGCATGATGTAGCCCTGCCAGTTCTTGTCTGTTTTGTCCACCTTCCATACAATTTTTGTTTGGAGATTTTGTACATTCTCTGTAATCAAAATTTGGTTTCGTCAAGTAGCAGTGCAACTCTCCTCTGGTTGCTGGAAGAAGCTAAAATTAACTTTTTTTAATAAAATGCTCATTTACACAGCGATAACAAAATCCCTTTAATTTACATTCAAAACAACACATGAGAGTACAGCAGAACCTGGATTATCTGAACAGCAATTATCCAAATTTCAGATTATCCGAACCTCAATTATCCGAATTTCGGATTATCCAAACAAGATCTCAAGTCCTGTAAAAATTAGGCAACTCAGCATTCAATTATCAATTAAATGGCATTATGGCATGAATTGTCGGATAATCGAGAAATGTTTGGATAACCGGCACTCATAAATTACCGCTTGTTTCCGGTTAACCGAATGATCAATTATCTGAACAAAATACTCCCTGCCCGTCTCGTGTGGATAATCAGGGTCTACCGTATATTGAAGGATTCATGCTCGGAGGATGATGGAGTTGGTCAGCATTTGGAGGATGATGGCAGTTTAATAGAAGCTTAGAAACTAGGATCAGGAGTAGGCCATTTAGGCCTGATCCCCAAGATCCTCTAGATTCCCCCTTGGAAAGTCAAACAAATGATGGATATCTTTCTTGGGTATGTTCAGTGACTCGGCCTTCGCAGCCTTCTATGTTAGAGAACTCCACAGCCTCACTACCCTTTGAGTGTTAACGGTTTTCCTCATCTCAGTCGTAAGTGGACTACTCCATATCCTGAGATTGTGTCTCCTGGTTCTAGTCTCCCCAGCCAAGGAAAATATCTTCTTCACCATCTGCCACATATGCTTCTTTACTTTCAGTAACTGATGTACAAGGACACCCAGATCTTATTGCATCTTCGCCTTTCCCAATCCATCGCCATTCAGGTAGTATTTCTATCTTACTGTTTTTGCTACCAATGTGGAAAACTTCACATTCATCCCCTCTCATCCTAGTGGAGGTCCAGTTGAACCAATCTTTCCACAGAGAGCAGTCCTGTCATCCTTGATATCAGGCTAGTGAATATCTGCTGCATTTCCGCTCGACAAGCATTTCCATCTGCAGGTAGTATTCCAAGTGTGGTCTCAGCGCGGCTCTGTATTACTGCTGTAAAACATCCCTACTTTGGAACTCAAATCCTGTTTCAGAGAAGGCTAGTGTACTATTCACCTTCCGAGTAACTTGCTGCATCTGCCTGTCTACTTTCATTGACTGGTGTACAAGGACAGCCTCTTGTACATCCACACTTCCCAACATAATTAAATAATACTCATCTTTTCTGTATAACTTTAATTTCTGCCACATTGTACTGCACCTGCCACATGTTTGCCCACTCAATCAGCCTGAAATGTCCTTGCATACTCCACACAACTCACAATTCTGCCCTGTTTTGTGTTGTTGACAAACTTAGAAATGTTGTGTTTGCCCTTTCATCCAGATCATTTGTGTATATTGTGAATAGTTGGGGGCCAAGCACTGATCCCTGTGGTATCCAACTTGTCACTATCTTTCATTCTAAGCAGAACCCATTTAGTTCTACTCTTTCATTCTTGTCTGCCAATCAGTTCTAATCCATGCCAATACATTACTCTGTCCCATGTGCTTTAATTTCTTCCATTAACCTCTTAAATGGGACCATAACAAAAGCCTTCTGAAAATCTATTGTTTCTCCCTTGTCAGTTTTACTAGTTACGTCCTCAAAAAAACACTCCAATAGATCTGTAACGCATGATTTACCTTTCGTAAACTTGTGCTGACTTTCTCTGATCCAGTTCATGCTTTCCAAATGTTCTTAAATGTTAAATTAATAAGCAAAATAAAAAGTGTTCTTGGAATATTGATTAAAATTGAAACAAACAGGATACTGTTGTTAATATGACCATGGTGGTATAATAAGTAACTAAAAGAATACTGACTATTTCTGGTTTAGCCATCAGCAGAGTATTTTACCAGATGTGGAAATACTTATATTACTTGTAATATAAGAAATTAGGCATCATATTGTAGTATTAAAGAATGCAAAAGATTATCACAGCTAGACCCACAGCTATTAAATGCAAATATTACATTTTTTAGACACCTAAGTCTGGGAGTTGAAATTAAGTTATCAGATTACAACTAAGCGCGCACTTTTTGTAACATGGACACATAGAAACTAAGAGCAGGAGTTGGCCATTTTGAACCATTGAGCCTTTTGTATGATTCAACATGATCTGACTACAATTGAGTCATAGAGTAATAGAGCTGTACAGCATGGAAACAGATCCTTCGGTCCAACCCGTTCATGCCGACCAGATATCCCAACCCAATCTAGTCCCACCTGCCAGCACCCAGCCCATATCCCTCCAAACCCTTCCTATTCATATACTCATCCAAATGCCTTTAAAATGTTGCAGTTGTACTAGCCTCCACCACTTCCTTTGGCAGCTAATTCCATACACATACCACCCTCTGCGGGTTCTATTCTCATACTGCTGACTCTTTCAGTCTCTATTTCCTTTTTAAATGTAGGGAAGGTGATGGTTTAGTGATATTGTCGCTGGACTATTCAGATACTCAGGTAATGTTCTGGGGGCCTTAGTTCATATCCTGCCAGGGCAAATAGGGGAATTTAAATTCAATGAAAATCTGGAATTGCGTGTCTAATGATGACTATAAATCCATTGTCAATTGTCAAGAAAAAAACCCTATAGTTCACTAATGTCAGAGAGTCACAGAGATGTACAGCACGGAAACAGACTCTTTGGTCCAATCCATCCATGCTGTCCAGATATCCTAACCTAATTTAATCCCATTTGCCAGCACTTGGCCCATATCTCTCTAAACTCTTCCTATTCATATATCCATCCAGCTGTCTTTTAACTGTTGCAATTCCTTTAGGGAAGGAAACTGCCATCCTTATCTGGTCAGATCTACAGGTGACTCCAAGCCCACAACAACATGGTTGATTCTTAACTGCCCCTAAGCGATCATGGATGACAATAAATACTAGCCTAGCCAGCAACACTCACAACCTGTGAATGAATTTCAAAAAATGCTGCATTTGCTTGTGCAGCTTTTTGCAGTAGAGAATTTCACAGGTTCACCCTCTGAATGAAGACATTTTTCCTCATTGACCTACTACATATCCTGAGACTGTGGTCTCTTACTCTGCAATCTCTGACAAGGGGAAACATTATCTTTGCATCCAGTCTGTCAAAACATTTCAGAATTTTAAATATCTCAATGAAATCGGCTGTCATTTGTCTAAACTCTAGTGTATTGCAGGACAGTCAATTTAAACTCTCATCCTATGACAATTAACATAGTTTCTGTGGGATATTAGACCAGAGCTATTATCACATCTCTTTTCCAATGACTCTCCATGCAAACAAGAGAGACCAAAACTCATTGTGGTTCAAAATATTTTAAGAAGATTTTAATATTGTACAGACTGTATCTTTTTGTTTTTTTCTCTTTTTCCAGTTCTGGATTGAAATGGGAAAAGAACTGTTTTAATAATCAAGGATTGTGGCAGGGATTCTTGCATTTTCTTTTCAAAACAAGTGGTGGAAACACATTGTAAAGTGATATTTACACTGGTACTGTGTTCACATAGTGGGGAGAAGCTGGTTACAGATGGGCTGGCACCAGGGGGTATGTGCAAAGAAGTTTGACTGGCAACATGTAGCTGATTGGTTTGTGGATATATGACTAATTCTGGATGACAAAGATGATTGGCTCCAGAGTAGCTGAACACCTTGTCCCTAGGATTCATATGACCTTCTAACCTCCAGAGGAGAAGTGGTATACCTTTATGTAATAGAAAATATCTGAAGCCTGAAAAAAATAAGTTACCTTCTCTGACAAGTTACTGTAAGCTGTTGGTTTTAACCAATAAGTCAAAGACTTTATAATTTGTGAACCAGTTGTTCTGTGCCCCTTTCAAGGAAGTGAAAAATACCTGGAGAAGTGAAATTGAAAATATACAAATCCTGGAAAGCAAATGGATTTTCTTAGTGAACTCTATGGACAGGGAGTCATTGAATTCCTGCCCTCTAACCATAACAGCAATGTTTCTTTGTCTTCTGTATGCGTGTAAGGGAAGTTTTATTACATAGCTGTCATTTAAACTGATAGAGTTATGTATCATAGTTGCTTGTCTATAGATAAAATCTATCTATTTGTAATAGATAATCACTCTTGTTCAGTACAGAAATGTAAAATCATAAGAAATATGAAAAGGAATAGGCCATTTGGCCCCTCAAGCCTGTTTCACCATTCATGGACCATGGCTGATCTGACATTCCTCATCTCCACTTCCCTGCATTTTTTGTCACAATCTTTGATTCTCTTACTGATCAGGAATCTATCTCAGCCTTCAACATACACAAGGACTCTGCCCCCACAGGTGTCTGTGCCGAGAGTTCCACAGATTATTAATCCTCTGAAAGAAGAAATTTCTTCCCATTTCAAACTTAAATTGGCACCCCTTATTTCTGAGACAAAGCTCTCCTGCCCTAAACTCTCTCCTATTGGGAAACATGCTTTTGGCATTTACCTTGCAAATCCCATAAGAATCCTATATGTTCATAAGTTTTGAGAAAATTTGTAGTTCAGGTTTAGGTTCTGGATGTAAGTTTGCTCACTGAGTGGTAAGGTTCATTTCCAGATGTTTCGTCACCCTACTAGGTAACATCTTCAGTGGGCCTCGGGGCAAAGCACTGCTGATAATTTCTGCTTTCTGTTTATATGTTTGGGTTTCTTTGGGTTGGTGATGTCATCTCCTGTGGTGATGTCATTTTCTGTGGTGGTGTCATTTCTGGCTCTTTCTTTCAAGGGGTGGTAGATGGGGTCTAACTCGATGTGTTTGTTGATAGAGTTCCCATTGGAATGCCATGCTTCTCGGAACTCTCCTGCATGTTTCTGTTTAGCTTGTCCTAGGATGGATGTGTTGTCCCAGTTGAAGTGGTGCCCTTCCTTATCTGTATGTAAACTAGCCACCAGGAAACATGAACATCAACTAGCCACAAAACGACATGATCTTCTCTCACTAATATCCTTACATACAGATAAGGAAGGACACCACTTCGACTGGGACAATACATCCATCCTAGAACAAGCCAAACAGAGGCATGCACAAGAATTTCTAGAAGCATGGTATTCAAACCAGAACTTTATCAATAAACACATTGAGTTAAACCCCATCTACCACTCCCTGAGAAAAAGAACAGGAAATGACATCACCACAAGTGATGACATCACCAAACCAAGAAATCCAAACATATAAATGGAAAGCAGGAATTATCAGCAGTGCTTCTTCTGGAGTCCCATTGAAGATGTTACCTAGTAGGGTGACAAAACGTCTGGAAATGAACCTTCCAGCTTAGCAAGCAAACCTACATCCAGAATCCTATATATATTTCACTGAGATCACCTCTTATTCTTCTAAATTCCAGTGAAAACAATCCCAACCTGTTTAACCTGTTTTCTATTCACTTGGGTCCAAACAGACAGGTGAATTAGAAAGCTTTTTGTATACTTTCATAAAATCTTTAACTTTTATGATGACTCCAGGAATAATGGGGCTTGATTTCCCAAGAGATGTGACAATATGCTATATAAGAGCAACTAAGCTTTTATTTAAATTTCACCAGCAATTTTAACACCATATTTAATAATAAATGATGGAACATTTTAAAATATATCCAGAAACTATAGGCAAGTAGATAGATAACCTGATTTTGTGACTTGATAACATATGCTTAAATTTGTATTATTATGCCTGACATTTATCCTCAATTTTTCTCAGAGACTTATTGCTGGATTTTCCACTGTCACATCCAGCAATAATAGCTTAGAGAAGCAGAAGAGCACCAATTAACAAATAAACTCTGATGCCACTCTGATGATTTTTTTAAGTGTGGCTTATGAAACAGAGAGTTTATTCCTTAATATTTTCCATTCTCTGATGAATTTGCCTGATAAAAGATTGACCAGGGAAAAGGGAATGTTTCTTTCTGCCCTGCTTAAATGTGCTGGCTGTCTGTGTGAATGTCTATTTTTGCCTGTTTTTGGCTCTGTAATCAATGGCAGGAAAGGAAATTGATTTGTTTCAAAGAAACAATCGAGAACATTCAAAAATTTATGTTCTTCTGGTTATGAAAAAACAGAGGAGAAAAAAAAAACTATTGTCCTATTATCTTCTGAAAGACACAAATGAAATCATTGTAGGGGACAACTGTCTATGTTATGTTGCAACTTCGTGATCATCGTTTCACAGGTTTTGAGCTGCTGTTCAGTCTCTTCACCCTTACAAATTTTCTGTGGTTGTATATGTATTTGTGATTGGAAGTTGTCATAAAAGAACAACATATATCTATTTTAATAGCTCGTATTGTAGAGGTGTTGTAGCTTCACATGTACAGAAGCACTAGCACTCTGTGTTCATCAAAGTGATTGGAGAAAAAAAGTGGCTAGAGTTCTCCACCTTGACTTCTGCATTCTAAAAGTTCTCATGAAATATTTGCTACCAACTCATTGTCTTTGTTCATTGATTTGAACAGACAGGCTGTGGTTGTGGAACTCCACAGTGTGTGTCCTGAAAGATGTTCCGAGAGGAAAAGCAGAAGTTTTATTTCTTAATACTTCCAGATTTAGATACCTATTAATAAATTACTTCAAGTCAGGAATGGCATAGTTATATGAAAATGAACATTTCTTCTCCTTTGTTCCAATATTTTTTGTCAACTCAAGAGACTACTTTGCAGTTCATCAACATGTGATTTTTATTTTTCTGGTACCAGCTATATTGTGGCTTGTGTAATATGCTACATTGATATTGGATGCAACATCCCACTGTCACATAGACCTTTATGACTGGAATGTTTGTTGCCAGTCAGTCATAGAACATAGAACATAGAACATAGAACATAGAACAATACAGCACAGAACAGGCCCTTCGGCCCACGATGTTGTGCCGAACATTTGTCCTAGCTTAAGCACACATCCATGTACCTATCCAATTGCCGCTTAAAGGTCACCAAAGATTCTGACTCTACCACTTCCACAGGCAGCGCATTCCATGCCCCCACCACTCTCTGGGTAAAGAACCCACCCCTGACATCTCCCCTATACCTTCCACCCTTCACCTTAAATTTATGTCCCCTGGTAACACTCTGTTGTACCCGGGGAAAAAGTTTCTGACTGTCTACTCTATCTATTCCTCTGATCATCTTATAAACCTCTATCAAGTCACCCCTCATCCTTCGCCGTTCCAACGAGAAAAGGCCGAGAACTCTCAACCGATCCTCGTACGACTTCCTCTCCATTCCAGGCAACATCCTGGTAAATCTTCTCTGCACCCTCTCCAAAGCTTCCACATCTTTCCTAAAGTGAGGCAACCAGAACTGCACACAGTACTCCAAATGCGGCCTAACCAAAGTCCTGTACAGTTGCAACATCACGTCACGACTCTTGAATTCAATCCCTCTGCTAATGAACGATAATACTCCATAGGCCCTCTTACAAACTCTATCCACCTGAGTGGCAACCTTCAAAGATCTATGTACATAGACCCCAAGATCCCTCTGTTCCTCCACCTGACTAAGAACCCTACCATTAACCCTGAATTCCGCATTCTTATTTGTTCTTCCAAAATGGACAACCTCACACTTGGCAGGGTTGAACCCCATCTGCCACTCCTCAGCCCAGCTCTGCATCATATCCAAGTCCCTCTGCAGCCGACAACAGCCCTCCTCACTGTCCACAACTCCACCTATCTTCGTATCATCTGCAAATTTACTGACCCACCCTTCGACTCCCTCATCTAAGTCATTAATAAAAATTACAAACAGCAGAGGACCCAGAACTGATCCCTGCGGAACTCCACATGTAACTGGGCTCCAGGCTGA